>NC_133657.1:203325966-203925966 GCF_009905375.1 Apium graveolens | reverse complement strand
CGTGTTGTGTAGAACACAAAGATGCACCCGATGCCATTGTGCACGATCGATCTCTACTTGTTGACCTCCGGTTACACCTTCACCATCAATTCTACCACTGTGGTGATTAACTGGCAAACCAATAACATCAACATTTGGGATAAATTCTGACCAAAACTCTATTGCTTCCTCTATTAGATAGCGTTCTGCTATGCAACCCTCTGGTTGAGACCTATTCATCACATATTCTTTCAAATTTTCAAATATCACTCTACTGGGTACATCCATCTCATACGCGCAGGACCACACATCCTAGTCTCATAAATCAGGTGAATAGTCAAGTGAACCATGATATCAAAGAAAGATGGTGGGAAATACATCTCAACCTCGCAAAGTGTCTCTACAATTTGTCGTTATAGATACGATAACCTTCTTGGATCAATGACCTTGCTACTCATTGACTTGAAGAACCAACACAACTTTGTGATTGTTACCCTAACCTTTTCCGGCAAGATGGGTCGTAAGGCAATCGGTAACAAATTCTCCATGATGACATGACAATCATGGGATTTTAATCCCTTTAATTTTAGTTCATTTAAATCCACAAGATTTTTTATGTTTGATGAGTATCCCTTAGGTACCTTCACAGAATGTAGTGTTTGTAATAAGATTTTTTTCTCATTCCTCGACAGAGTATGAGCTGCAGGGGGCAAATAAGGTTTTTTGCCTTCAACTTCTATGGGGGCTAGTTCGCTTCTTATTCCCATGCCCATCATGTCCATTCTTGCACTCAAACCATCTTTTGTTTTACCCGGGACACCCAACAAAGTACCAATTAGGCTGTCAAACACATTTTTTTGTACATGCATAAGATCAATAAAATGTCTAACATAAAGGTCCTTCCAATAAGGCAATTCAAAGAAAATTGAACGCTTCTTCCAACCCTTAGATGGAACATCTTTTGCGAATTTCTTTCCAAACTCTATGTTTATATTTTCAACCTCTTTAAACACTTCAAGGCCCGACCGTATACGAGGAGGACCTCGTTTTTCAACTTCACCGTTGAATGCCATTGCCATATTTCTATATCTATTATTAGAGTCTAACCACCGCCTATGCCCTATATAAACACACTTCTTACAATTCTTTAATCGGACATTATCCGTCTCATCACCACATAAAGGACATGTATCATAACCTTTCACACTATATCCAGATAGATTACTATAAGTGGGAAAATCACTTATAGTTCCAAACAACATGGCCTTTAACCTAAAATGATCATTTCTATAACGATCTTCTACTTCAATACCCTCTTCCCATAGTAGCTTCAAATCCTCAATCAAAGGTGCCAAATATACATCAATGTCATTACCAGGTTGTATAGGACCAGATATTAAGGTAGACATCATCATATATTTACGCTTCATACAGAGCCACGGCGCCAAGTTATAAATAATTAGAATGACAGGCCAAGTACTATGAGAACTACTTTGGAGACGGTGAGGATTCATTTCATCGGTTGAAAGTGATAAGCGAAGATTTCTTGGTTCCTTCCCAAAGTCCTGATGTACATCATCAAATGTCTTCCACTGAGGTGAATCAACAGGGTGTCTCAACATTCCATCTTTAATTCTCCCGTTGTGATGCCATGTTAAATGTTTTGAATCTTCAGGACTAGCATACAACCGCATCAGTCTGGGTATTATTGGGAAGTACCACATGACCTTGGACGGGGAATTTCCATCCTGAAATCGTTTTAAATGACATTTTGGACATTCATCCAACATTTCATACTCTTTTCGGTAAAGAATACAATTATTTGGGCACGCATGAATTCGGTTGTGTACTAATCCAATGGATTTGAGCATTTGTTTAGCTTCATAAGCTCTACGAGGGAGAACATTACCATCCGACAAAAGTTCACTAACAGCTGTGAGCATCTCCGTGAAGAACGCATCAGAAATTTGATGACCAACTTTTAGGTTATATGGAGTCAACACAGCCGATAATCTAGAAGCCTTAGTGCACCTAGGCCATAAAGGTAAAGCAGCATCGTTCTTTAACTCCTCATGCATATCAGGATGATCACGTAATTCATCATTAATGATGTTAGGGATATCCTTTTTAACACTAGAACTACCACCCTCAGCATCTTCCATAAAATCGGTATCAACTGTATCTATAAATTGATAATCAAAGTTAAAGTTACCAGAGTTATTTTCTCCTCTCTCTTCCCCATGATATGTCCAGCGGGTATAGGTTTTCTCAAAACCATGAAACATCAGGTGGTCCTGCAACTCGTTTGGACCATTAACTTCAATAATATTCAAACATTTCGTACATGGGCATAAGATGAAATTAATATTCTTGGAATTTTCTGCCGCAAGCTTACAAAACTGTTTGACACCAGCTTTGTATTCTTCCGACATCCGATATGCTTTTATCCATTTATGATCCATAAGAACACTAATAAATATACAACCTGAAGTTTTATGTTATACAATTTAGTATCAAATTAATTATATAAAAGGCAAAGAAAAAATTGATACTAAGTACATGCATACATATATTTCATGAAATAAATAAATAAATTCTGACCAATTAACGCTGATATAGCCGGTATACCCATTTTTATATATATCTCGAGATTAAACAAAATTTCAATATAATTTTAATTTAGTATTTTCAGTTCAATTATAACTATTCTGGAATCTTGATTATGTCCAAATGCATGCTCTTATCAACCAACACAAGCAGAGAGCATAAACATTATTCAATAAACTTTTATCTGCTGGAAATTGTACAATTGTCAAATGGATTGAAAATTACACCTTCTGAACATGTCAAAAACTATAAAAGCCAACAAGGTCATTATAATTCCAGATTTTGCACATGGCCCTTGTGTTCAAAGCCTAAAGGGACCATCCGTCCCTAAAATAAGATGATACGAAATCCTAAAAAACCGGTTTTACGTTTTGCAGGTTTTTCTTTATATTAATTAGTGAGAGTGACAAAAGACCTAATTCTTGAAAGTTCATATACCACATAATGAGTAAATCAATTATTATTGACAAATAGAAATCTGGAAAAATATTTATTTGTGTGTGCATCGAATCTTGACAAAAAAAGTAATCCAATACAGGTTATGAGGTATTGAAAGAGAATCAGTAACTGTAAGGTTTACATAGCTAGGTTAGCAACTTGACGAGATTCATTTATATATGGAGTAGTAGTTGTCAATTTTTTCTCTACTTCCAACAAAATTATAAACACTTGTGTTAATGACACATGATATCTACTTGTGAACCAACTAGCCAGACCATTCATTTGAAGCTTGCTTAATTTTACCTTTCTATTTTTGTGTAACAATAATGGTCTAACAACTGTGAAGCCGGCCAGATACACTAATTAACATATATCTAGAAATATAATAAAGGAAGGAATGAAAATTATAAGACTTCACTCAAGAAATAGTACAAATGTTTTTTAGTTCCTTGTTAATTCATTCACCCAAAAAATAACACAAGTCTAGAGAACATACCTAATTCTACTTTTAGTTGAGAGAACAGTTTAAGGATCAATATCCTATTCTCTTGTAACATAAAAGCTGAATACTTGGTCCAAATACCTGAATTGGCTTTTGACGGAAAATAAAATTACAAAAATTACAAAAAGTTGTTTAGACATTGGATGCCCCTGCATTGCAACTTCCAAAAATTTATTGTGTAAAAAATATAGAGATAATATTTATCAAATATAAAGATTCAGTTTAGTAACTTAACAAATAAATAAAAGATTTCATGAAGTACTTTATGGACAATCTTTATAGAATGTGCAGTCATTAAAAAGATGTTCTTTTGCACTCTGATATGCATGATCACTGTCTTGGATTTTTTGGGTGATACTAGCCTAGTGAAGTTACGTGTCTCTTTTTGCTCATATGGTAATATAGTATTTTAGCCTATATTTAATTCCATTTAAAGGATATAGCATATTATGTCAAAGTAACTCAGAATTGAAGACATATTCACTTGCTACCTTTGGGGCTTATTTGTGACTACCTATTAGAATTAATCTCACAGACATTACACTAATTACTCACACACATTATGAGTAATTAAGAAGAACTGATGCTTAAAATATAGCATATTTGTGTTATATATATTAAATACAGTACTTGATTAAATTCACAATTCGTTGCACATTTTAATTCTATGGCTACTAGTACATAGAACACTTGTCATTAAGACTCAAGAATGCAGAACAGGGTGTTTTTTTTGCATAATTAGGTTCAACATACAAGGGGCTTGCTTTATGCATAGCACTTAGCTACATGATCACTCGGTTGACATATATAGCTAGGTAGACCAGCTCCTACATAAACCTTAAACTAACAACATTAAAAATTGTCAGAACAAACTAGCTAGGCTTGTTATAGTACAAAATTACCCTACTTTATTAAATCATACTGATCTCACACACATTACAGTAATTACTCATACACATTATGAGTATTCGAGAAGAACTGGTGCTTAAAATACAGCATATCTATGTTATATTTATTCCATATAGTACTTAATTAAATTCACAATTCCTTGCACATTTTAATTCTATGGATACTAATACAGAGAACACTCGCCATTACGACTCAAGAATGCAAAACAGAGTGTGTTTTTTTGCATAATTAGGTTTAACATACAAGCTACATTGGCTTGCTTTCTGCAAAGGCACTTAGCTACATTAGCTACATGATCACTCCGTGGACATATATAGCTACGTAGACCAGCTGCTACATAAACCTTAAATTAAAAATATTAAAACTTGTCAGAACAACCTAGCTAGGCTTGTTATAGTATAAAATTACCCTACTTTATTAAATCATATTGATCAAAGTCTGTTTTATCACACACTCAGACATTATGTACATATATTAGAGAAGGGCCTGCCTCAACGTACAAATCAAATTAAAGAATAATTTTACTACAATTATCATGAAATACATGTGTCAAATTAGAACCATTCCAAATACCACGATTAATAAAATATTTAACATAAACTAGAATATATGATTTGTAAAAATATACAAGTAAAAACATTTAACCTTAAAATTACCTATGCCACACTCAACCATAAACAAACATCAAATACAATTACTAGCAAGTCTCTGTTAAATTTTGTGTACCTTTAATTTCAGAAACATGCCAGTAGAAGTTCTTCAAGAGTGGAGGTTTGTTGATTGTCTTGTACCCATGAGAAAAACTGACACCCATAGATAATCTGGACATTAGTATGTGAAGCAGTTACAAAATTGGAAAAATTTATTAAAGAAAAAATTAATTAAAACCCAAATTAATTTAACCTAAGTATTGAAATTAGGGAAACAAGTAAAACTTTTGGAAAATTATTGCAATCCCCTTTAATCCCAAACCAAAACCTAGTATTGAACCCCAAGTGAAGCAATCCCAATTTGAAGAAGAAACAACCAACCAGACCTGCAGCACGAGAAAATAAGCCTAATCCCCGTGCAATTAGTGGAGTGAGACAAATGACTTCTAAAGATATTGATGATTATGGGAAGAGAGATAGAGAGACGGCGGTTAAGCCATTGTTTGAGAGAAGGGGAGATAATTTTGTTTGATGGAGAGGAGAACTGGGGAAGTTTTTGTTAAAGTATATTTATTTATTAAAATTATGGGACTCTTAGTATTAAAGTAGGATTATGAAAAAAATTACTTAAAATACATTCACTTACAAAACATTTATTTTAATGTTATTCAAGCTTTACAAATATTTTTAAATACATAAGAATAATGACTTAAAATACATTAACTTTCACAGAACTTATGCAAATGCTATATAAGAATAAAAAAAATCAAAAAATAAATAAATATTACTTAGAACACATATAGTTCTATAGCGCATTGAGAAAACGCTATTAAAGTAAATTCTTACATAGCGCATCCTTCCCATATGTAATCTTAGTTATTTTTAATTTAATTTCTTTTTATTTAATTATGCTGTATATTAACTTGTATAGCATTATTTATATTAAGCGCTATAATAGTAATATACTTGTAAAACACTTCATATAAAGCGCTACGCAAGTGCTGTCTCCTAAGTTAAGATTTGTAGTAGTGTAGCCCAAATATTTCTTATGAAGATAATAACATACAGAAGACTCTGGGATATGGCAACATCAAAGTTGGGAATGCTGTCATTGAAAATGTAATTCTAATTGTATAACTCATGAATAATCTGATAAATGTTAGTCAAATCTGTGAGAGAGTTCACCATGTTGATTTTTATGTTGAATACTATGGAATTATCAGCAAATTAAATACAATGTTATAATGGTGAGTTATAGATATGGTAATTTATAAAAAGTCAAGCTCTTCACAAATACTAATGGTTCTGCAATCTATCTACTAATTAGTAGAGCGTTTGTGGAGGAAAGCTAGAATTGGAATACAAGACTTTCTCACTTAAACTTCAACAATATTAATGAACTTATGAAGAAATATCTTGTAAGAGAATTGCACCGGATTTCCCAGAATGGAGTTTACTCCTGATGGCCTATTTGACTCATGCCAAAAGGCCAAATAAAGAAAATCTTCATTCAAGAGTAAGACTAAATCCTCAATTCTTGAACCGTTTCAGTTATTACATATTGATATTTTTGGTCAAGTAAATGTGATGTCTATAGCAAAGAAGGGATATGCACTTTCCATTGTTGATGAGTATAGTAGATACACCTGAGTGTATTTTCTACATGCAAAGGATGAGACCCCATCTATCCTTCTTTAACATGTGAGACAACTGGAAAACAGATCAAAGCATTTTGAAAATGATTAGAAGTGACAATGGAACTGAATTCAAGAATATCACTATGGAAAGTTTTATAAGGACAAAGGCAATGAGAATCTTTTTGGCCTATACTGCTCACATGGAAGTTAAAAGTGTTCTAAACGGATGTGAATACTACTGTAGTTCTTAATGGTGAACTTGAAGATGAAGTATATGATTAACAACCTCGTGGGTTCATTGGTACAAAATATTCAAATCATGTTACAGGATTGGTTAAAGCACTTTCTGGACTAAAGTAAGCTCCAAGAGTTTGGTGTGAAACATTAGCTCAGTTTTTCCCGAGAGTGGATTCAAAAGAGGAAACATTGATAAAAATTTATTTTATAAGTATCATGGTAAAAACTTATTATTAGTTCAGATATTTATTGATGATATTATTTTTGGCTCCACTATTGATAAACTCTGTGAGATATTTGCCAAACTTATGGAGTTCAAGTAACAGATGAGTATGATGGGAGAAATGAGCTACTTATGGGATTACAAGTGAAGCAGACTAAAGAAGGGATCTTCATTAATCATGCTAAATATACTAGAAATTTGTTTAAAAGGTTTGGAATACAAAATAGCTCAACTACTACAACTCTTCTGACCACTTCAATCAAGTTAGATTTAAATATTAATTCATTAAAAAGATTTGACTAATTATTGAGGTATGATTGTGTAACTTCTATATTTGACTGATAGTACACTGAATATCATTTATGCTATCTATTTATTTGCAAGGTTACAAGCTGATGCAATGGAACCACACCTAATATATGTGAAAACAATATTCAAATATCTCAAAAAAACCACGAATCTTGTTGTGTGGTACACTAAAGAATTAGATTTTAAACTAGTAGGATACTCAAATGCTGATTTTTCAGGATAATACAAATTAGACTAAAAATCCACAATTGGAAACTTCCAATTTTTTGGAGGTAGATTGGTTTCTTGGTTTAGAAAGAAATAAAAGTCAATTTTCACTTCAACTGTAGAAGCTCAAAACATTATTATCGAAAGCTGTTGTGCTCAGATTCTTTGGATAAAGAATCAATTGTTGATTATGGGTTAGACTGTTCCAAGATTCTTATATATTATTATAACTAAAGTGCTATGACAATGATAGAAAATCGAGTTCAATATTACATGACAAAGCATATCAGTATTATGTATAATTTCATATGAAAACATGTGTTGAAAGGTATGATGGAATTGTACTTTATGCCTACAGATCAATAACTAGATGATATCTTTACCAAGCCTCTTTGTGAAGCCACGTTTATAAGACCGGTGAATGAATTTGGAGTGATTTCACGGGCCTTCTCAAATACTGATGAGTAGCTATTTTATTTACTAAGGCACAACAGAATCAGAGTTTTGTATCTACTGTGCATTGATAAGCACTGATAAATATTTACTTTTGTTTTATGTTAAACACTAATACCATTGACAGCATACTGTTGTCAAGTTGAGTCTACGATAACATTAAATTTTGTTTAATTGACCTATATTATATTCAGTCTGCATAAACTCTGATATTATTAAATACTGAAACGAATCGAGGTTTTGGCCAAACTGTCAAACTCTGATAGATGTTTGAACATTTTGAAAATATGTTCATTCCATATTTCTTTTAACTTTCGTGTGTAGCACTGTCTGAGTTAGTAGGCAGCGCCTGCCAAACAAAGCTTTCTTGAAGAGTTTGTTATGAAATACAAGTAATTTGCAATGATTACATATGGTTGATTAGTGGCACGTAAAAAAATAAACGGTTTAGTAATATGGATATTACCTTTTATAATCGTGCACATATTTACAACTTCCTTTTTATCTGTTCCATTTTTGTGCTGTTTCACAGAATAAATGCCACGTGTCCCTCCCATGTGAATTTTTTCGGTAAAAGACTGTAAAGTTATAAAAAATTAAATTTTTATTTTTAAATTATTCACTTTACCAATTTATCACTCTCTCTTCTCTTTTATTCTCTCTCATTTTCTTTTTAAATTCAATCATTTCTCAAGTTTTTATAGACTAAATACTGAAGGCTAACCAAAAAACAACCAACCCATTCGTATATAATGGGACAGTATATAGGACATTTACCATTTAACCACAAGTTTATAACTAGTATCAGGATTACAATAAGATCGTTTGCACAAAAACTCACATAGATGTTGAGTCCTCAAACCAACTCGTCCGCAAGAAGTCCCTTGCGGAAAAAAATTAACACAATGAAAAACAATTTCATCATTAACCACGTCAGGATTTTGGGTACCTGAAGAGGTAGGCAATATTAGAGCAGATGCATATGGGTGCTTCTCTTCAAGTAAAAGTCTAGTTTGAGGGCTATTAGTTGCAACTCCAGATGATACAAAAACCTTAACGACCACTGAATACTGACCATCAGAAATTTTCCTCAAACACTGTTCATATTATCTTTTTTAGAAGATTCATCTAGCCTGAGACTAGGAGGACATGACATCTCTTCAAATAAAGTTTCAAGTAACTTTAAAGGACCTCGAAGATCATTAAAAGTTGTTAGTGTGGTTAGGATGCACTTTTGTTGCAAGACCTTTTTTATTTTCAGATTTGTTTCCTTGACGTTCAGGAGAATGTATTCTCTAAGGGTACATGCCAGTAGAATGAGAAGACATATATAAGAATCACAAAAGGAAGGGATGCTTACAATTGTAGCCACAATATTCTTTAGAGCTCTTGAAAAAGAAAATCTACTAGGTGAATACCCTTCACTATATGAAATGGCACTGAAAAACTTTATCAATTATCGAGATATCCAAAACATAAGGATATGTAACAGATTCAGGGTCTGAAAGATCCATAATGCTGCTGACATTGCATCTAGGCAAAAAATTATTCCAAAATAGAAAAAAATTGAACCGTTTAACTCATACGCAGGGGGTGAAAAAGATTGTTCATTAGCATGATTACAATGTTTGCGAAGTAAATGTATAGTCATGTACTCACCACTAACCATTGCTCAACTTGACGAAGAGCAATTTCAACCTTTCTAAACAAGCCCAGGTCTTTACTAGTCAGCTCTTTAATAGAAGCAATTTGTGAATTAGAGCGAAAGTGTTGTTCACAGAGGTGAGTGATAAAATAAATATCCGAAAGCACTCTACCTTCAATACCACCATCGGAACAATTAGCGAACCCATTGAAATGACAATAAATATACACCTTACCAATACTTATCGGAGAAATAAAAAAGGAGTACTTTTGTAATGGGAAAATACTAAACACATGGTGTACAATATAGTATGATATAACAAAATGATACCCCACTTAAAAATAGCCTAGCCATGCCATCACGATGGTGACCAATAGCCTAGATAAATATCACCGCGAGGATAAATTGTTATCACCATCGGCTTGATAGTTGTGTATAGTTGGACCATGGTGACAAATTTTATTCCATCTCTTTGCAACAATATTATTAGTTTGGGTCAACTAGTAGAAGAAGGTTACAAACTGGTACTTCATGGAGATTTGATGTGGGTCAACGACAAAGATGGAAGATTATTGATAAAAGTTAAACGTTCAAGAAACTGATTGTCAAAATTAATCATTGAAAGAAGCAAGCCTGCATGTCTGATGTCAAAGGCAGAAGAGGACTCTTGGTTGTGGCATTGTAGGCTCGGACATGTGAACTTCCAAGCTATGAACCTTATGTCTAACAAAGAGATAGCTCGAGGCTTACCGAAATTTGTTCAACCAAACGAAATCTGCAGAGGATGTTTAATGTCAAAGCAAGTAAGGTCATCATTTCCTCAACGAACTTCTTTTAATGCCTCGAAAATTCTGGACCTTGTGAACGGAGACATCTGTGGTCCTATATCTCCTTCAACACCTGGTGGAAAAAGGTACTTTCTTTTGTTGGTAGACAATTATAGTAGACTAATGTGGGTGTATTTTTTAAGTACAAAAGATGAGGCATTCAAGTACTTTAAGAAATTCAGAGCGTTGGTGGAAGATCGACCTGAACGAAGGATTAATGTGTTCAGAACAGACCGAGGTGGGGAGTTCTGTTCGAGTGAATTTACTGAATATTGTGAGAATGCTGTAATTCAACAATATTATACAGCGCCGTACACTCCAGAACAGAATGGCGTGGTTGAGAGGAGAAATAGGACGGTTGTAGCAATGGCAAAAAGCTTCCTAAATGAGAAAAACATGCCACACAAGTTCTGGGCAGAAACAGTAAGACACTTAATTTATGTGCTGAATTGGTTACCAACTAAGGTTGTTGTTGGGAAGACGCCATACGAATCATGGTCAGGTAAGATTCCCAATCTCGAATATTTAAAGATTTTTGGTTGCATTACACATGTGAAAATTCCTAGTGTCAAATAACTAAATTGGATGACAAAAGTAAAGTTTTGGTATATTTGGGAAAGAAGTCCGATACAAAGGGCTGCAGGCTGTATGATCCTAAAACTAATTCTCTCCAATTTAGTCGATATATTGTCTTTGAAGAAAACAAAAGCTGGTCATGGGAACAGGGCTTCGAGGACAACAATTCTCAAAGTTCATTTATCATAGTAAACAAAAAAAAGGCTGAAGAAGCAGATGGTGAAATAATAGATTCTGCATGTGACTTTTCTGATATTGCTACACTAATACAAAATCGTGTGCGTGACACCAGTCAAACATCTGATGAAGAAAGTGACCCCAGGCGTTATACACAACTTTCTGATGTTTACAATAATACTGAAGATATGGAATTACATGATGATTTAATGCTGATGGGGATAGAGGAACCTGTATGCTACAGTCAAGCAATAAAAGAAAAATCGTGGGAAAAGGCAATGACAGTCGAAATCGGATCCATAAAGAAGAACGAGACTTAGAACTTGGTCGAGTTACCAGCTGGGCACAAACCCACTGGATTGAAATGGGCGTATAAAATAAAAAGGGACACAGAAGGGAGGATATTAAAGTACAAAGCGCGGCTTGTAGCAAAAAGGGTATGTTCAAAAACACGGTGTGGATTATGAGGAGGTCTTTGCTCCAACTAGGTTGGAAATAGTCTGATTACTCCTTGCAGTTGTTGCTAAAAATAGCTGGGAAGTGCATCACGTTGATGTAAAGTCGGTATTTTTAAATGGTGAGTTAAGTGAGGATATTTATGTGTGTCAGCCAGAAGGGTTTGTGGTGAAGGGAAAGGATAGTCTTGTATATAAACTAGCAAAGGCCTTGTACGGATTAAAAGAGGACCCACGGGCCTGGTATGCAAAACTTAACTGGTGCTTGAAGAATTTGGGTTTTATCAAATGTCCTTACGAACCAGCTGTGTACACTAAACGAGTAGGGAATGAAGTCTTGCTGGTGGGAGTTTACGTTGATGATTTACTAGTCACAGGGACTAGTGTTGAAAGCATTGATTTTTTTAAGAAGCAGATGATAGAAAATTTTGAAATGAGTGATCTCGGAAAGCTCCCTCACTATCTGGGAATAGAAGTGAAGCAAAGTGTTGATGGCATCAAGTTGAAGCAGAGCGCATATGCAAAGAAAGTACTACTGAAGATTGGTTTGTTTGAATGCAATCCAGTGAAGTATCCAATCGAAGAAAACTAGAAGATGCATAAAGATGAAATCGGGAATCCTGTAGATCCAACTCAGTTTAAAAGCATTATGGGGGTCTTCGATATTTAGTTCATACTCGTCCTGACATAGCCTTTGTTGTAGGGATTGTAAGTCGCTATATGGAGAGGCCCACGGAACTTCACTACAGTGCGGTGAAACATATTTTACGCTATGTAAAAGACACTTTGGATTATGGTCTGCCCTATTCAAGAGGAACAGGTAATTACATATTATCGGGGTTTTATGACAGTGATTTGGCAGGAAATAATAAAGATAGGAAGAGCACAGGAGGTATGGTGTTCCATCTAAATGACAACTTGATAACTTGGGTCTCTCATAAGCAGAGGTGTGTTGCTCTTTCTTCTTGCGAAGATGAATTCATGGCTGCTACTGCAGCAACATGTTAGGGTGTATGGTTGCAGAAATTGCCGAGTCAAATCGTCAATATCAAGCAAGGTCCTGTGATAATGTATGTGGATAATAAGTCAGCCATAGACTTGGCAAAGAATCCAACTTTCATGGTTGAAGCAAGCATATAGACATTCGTTATCACTTTATTAGAGAATTTGTTGAGAGAGGAGAAATCGAACTCAAACATGTTAGCACTAATGAACAGAAGGCAGATGTTTTGACAAAGGCCCTGGGAGCAGTCAAGTTCGAGCATATGCGTGATTTACTTGGGATGAAGAAGTTGTTTGCATAAGTTTAGATTAAGGGAGTGTTTTGTCGGGTTTAATCTAAACTTAACTAGTTTATTTAGCTGTTTTAGTATTTTGTTAATAATGGCATTTGTTAGCCATGTTTTAGTAAGAGACCGAGTCTTACGTGGGTTCATTTTCTTTTTGAGAGTCATGGGGAGTTTATAAGTGTTCAAGGGTGAACGTTGCTGATTTGTAGGAATCAGTTTTTAGCTAGTTCATTTTTATATATTTCCATTTCCTGTAATCAGTTTTTAGAGATGTGATAATAACATATTAGAATTTGCTTTTCTCCAATTTCAAAGTGTGAACAGGTGTGTGTATATTGCTTGTATCAGGTCTGAAACTTTACATCTACAAACAAATTATCAACCATTGCATGCTGACTAACTGCCTTTACTAATTCCTTGCTATCTGTCAATACTTGAATACCATCGTTTTTCCATTTACTGTTTGATAGCAATTTCACCATATTTTAAGAGATTGTAACTCTTCCTCAAAGGCAATTGTTACTTTTGTTTGACCTGCAAATTAAAGTAATATTTCCCCATTCTTCCTGATATCCTGCAACCACCTTACCTAACTTCATTTTCCAGCTCCCATCAATAAAAGCTACTAAAGAACTGTTAACGGATTCTAATAGCTACCTCCATTTCATATGTTGACTTGCAGTTACAACTCTTGTAGGGTTACACTACGCCATAAACAGCCTACGGTAACAAAAAAATGTTATAATAGGATGACCTAAATGTTACCCCAGGCCATTTTTTGGCTAAGATAACATAAGCTGAAGGTTAGCTAAGTGGGGGTACCTAAGGTAACTTATTTTTTTCTAGTGTAATATGACATTTTATGTTATCTTAGAGTCCTATTGTAACATAATACATGACTACTGCAATATTAACATATGTTACCTTAGGTGTTCTAATTTTTTAAAAGAGTGAGGCCAGTGGGGCCCCACATCTAACGCGTCAGCATGTTGATGTGGCAAGTGTGGCCCCCACAGAAAGCCCCACAGTGCTGAGTTATCTTGATGACGTGGGATGTGGGTCCCCCTGGTTGCATGAAAGTTGACCTTTTAGGTGACGTGGCATGCTAACATGGCAAGTGGGCCCATAGGACCTAATGTAACACTTTGAAAAACTGTTGTAACATTTTAACTTGCTTACTGAAACTTTTTTAACATACTATAGTAACAGTTTAGGAGGCTATTGGCATGACAAAACAAACCAAACTTTAGACATATCCATTGAACAAGTGAAATCAAACCATCTTATTCCATCCATCCGAAGCAAGCTATATTCCATATTGATCTTACAACTGCCTACCAGTACATAACAAATTAAAAAGTACCTATTCAATCGCTTTTAAACTTGGAGCAAGCTAACCAAATTAAATACATCTTGATTTAAATTTTATTATCAGGTGAAAGAGATTTACTCTAAAGACATGATATTCAGAAAATCACCATATTATCAAACCGGGGAGAAGCTTGATTTGTGGTTTTTTCTGATTATATATATCGGGTTCAATATTTTGAACTACATAATAAAATAGACTTTTTAACTTAGATTTTTATTTGTAATTTCACATAATTTCGATAATTTTCCCTATAATAATTAGGAGTTAGGAAAAAATAATGCTACTAAATAAGTTAATAGAATTCAGGCTTCAATCTTGGTATATAATGCGCAAAAGAGTTACCCCATGTGAACTAACCAGATGAGTATAAAAGTAAAATAGAATGACAACGATTTAAATTAAAATACGTATCTAGAAACAGACCTAATACATCACGTTGATCGGTTAATATGAGCTACAAGTGATCCATTTAAGTTTTGTGTTGTAACTAATACTTACAAATTTGATTTTGAAAATTGATAATCAAGTAAATTTTTTTTACATAAAATAATATCATACCATCTTATTCCGATGATGTGCAAAACCTTTTGGACCAAGAGTGTGAGTGTCAATATATGCTTTACGGCTTTCTGTATTTTTCTTTGCTCTCTCCTAGAAAAATTTGAAAAGTTAAATTTTGTTTTGATTCTGAACAACCTAAATGTGTAAAATCACAATTATACTTGAACACTCTCATCATTCCAATATTCCAAGAGAATTTTGAATGTCTGGAGAGGAATGTCATATGTTCTATTTGCCAAATTTCATTTCATCATTTTCGTATGCTGTATAATGACCCGCCTTTGTTCGACTCTTGTACGTCTTCGAGGATCAATAAATTGTCTCGATCGTCCAATTTTCCAACTCATCGGGAATTATATATCGGGCCTTGCAAAAATTAAGAAAATATGATAAATAAAACACACATACTTAATCAGTTTTATTATCCTCACCTCTCTTTATGAAAATAATTATAATTAGAATGAGGAGAATTCAAAACATAGTACATAAATTTATGTACAGTATGAATTATTTTAAAATTTGAATTTGTTATTTGATAAAGTTTTGGCGCTTTGATTTTATCAAGAAGAGTTTACCCACAACCCTATCTGATTCAATTTTCAATAAATTACTAAATTTTAATAAATGTCCCTAACTAAAAGTGCTCTAAATTATGAAATATAAAATCCACAAAAAATACCTTAACATAGTTTCACATAGTCATCCTCAAGTTTTTTGGAACATGGCGCCAAGTAACATAAGTCAGCAGCACACATCATTTAGCAATTTTTCCAAGGAAGCAGCCTAATTCTGACAATACTTTGTCATTTTCTGCAATGGTCTAGAAATCGTCATTCATCCCGATGACTACTCTCTTGTCAAAATTTCTCGTATGAACTTTGTCCATCCTAGTTTTTCCTCTCATCCTATGAGGATCCGGAACTGCAAGTTTTTGGGAATGTTAAAGTTTTCTACTTGGAAACAATTAAAATTGGCAAATAAAACAATCAGAAAGTATAAGGAAAATATCATGCA
This sequence comes from Apium graveolens, assembly GCF_009905375.1. Classification (NCBI taxonomy): domain Eukaryota; kingdom Viridiplantae; phylum Streptophyta; class Magnoliopsida; order Apiales; family Apiaceae; genus Apium; species Apium graveolens. The sequence goes on along the minus strand of NC_133657.1, from coordinate 203,909,896 downwards.
GACATGGCAACAAATTAAAACTTAAAAACAAAAAAAATAAAGGAAAATATCAGGTAGGCATGGCAAAAAATTAAAATTTAAAATCAAGAAACTATAAGGAAAATGTAAACCTAACCTTCCATATCGCCTTCCACATTGTCTTCTTCAATATCAGGCAAGATATTTTCCTCGACAACTATCTTACTTGTACTTGCTGTTTTTTCTTGTTCAACCTTTTCCTTTTCTGATTTTTCTTTTTGGCATTTCCTCGTTGGCCTCCAAGCATCCATTGAACCTTGTCCATCATCTGTTTGTGGTAACACAACTAATAGAGGTGGAGATATTACAGGTTCTACCAGCATCCTGTCCCGGATTATAATTCTCACTTCCATTTTGATCCTTCTCATTTCCGTTACTTTTCGGTAAATTCTTTTGTGTCAATCCAGCTAACAACGACGACAACCTTAGAGCGTAAAGAACTTCATTTTTAAGCTTGAATCTGATTGCCCTTTATCTTTCAGACTCTGTTAACGGTGGTGGAGGCGGTAGGATATTCGTCCCGCTGTGTAGATAAATATTATGACCAATTATAGTATGAATGTAATATTGGACATGAATATTAAAAAATTTACAAGTTTGTCATATTTTAAATATTGGACTGGAAATTACATATCTAACCTGAACCTCATTTTCTCCCATTATTTCAGCATTATGTGGTCTACTCTGCAATTCCAATTCCTCTTGGCAGGCGTAAGTTTATAAGTCAGAGGTTTATCACTGCATTTTTCCAATTTATTCAATCGTGGCGACTTTCGAGTACCTTCATGGGGCAAGGTCTCTGAAACCAAATATCCCACTCTTTTATTTTTCTGTTGTTGCAGCTGACGAGCCATTGTGAATTGGTGGTTAGTGGGTTTTTTAGCTACAAAAATACAAGGGTAGTTACATAATAGTTTAAAGTAAAATAGTGTAGGCAAGGCAAAAGTTAATGTTATATGATTTTTATGCAAGAAGTTAAATTTATGATCATGGTACCTACAACAAAATTTGGTAAGGGCCTCATGACCACATGCGGCTACATTTTTTTGATTGAGTGTACACCCATGTCAATGACATTATCGATGTAAAAATCAATAAACTTCTCGTTGTTAGTTTGTTTAACTAGTCGAGTGAACTCCAAATCACTCATCAGCAACTTCCAATCACCCAAATTCTTTGCGCTTACATAAATTCCTCCAATTTTCGTATATTCAAGGTCAACTTTCACATGCTCCATGAGTATTGTATACGAAAATTTTTCAGTGTCGACTGCATATACAGTCGTCTCTGTCCCGCCAGCATAGCCTGTACTCTGGAATTCACCTTGATGGTGGAATCTGAGATGAATGACAGTTTGCATTCTATAAAATCATTAGAAAATGTAAATTACATTAGTTTAAAAACACTTTGTGCGTACAGATAATATGAAAAGTAGTACGTACATGTCAATAATAAAATTAATGAAAAAAATAGTTCAATTAATATAATTGAAATTGAAATTAACATAGTGCAAAAGTTAAACGGTTCATGCAAATATAAATGCAATGGAAAGTAATGGAAATTATATAAAGAACAAATTATATTAACATTGACAATTTTTTAAAGGTTCAATGATTACAGTCAATAAATGAACTATTACCATAAATATATTGATTTAGAAAATCATGCATGTTCTTCGACTAAGTTAGTCTCAATAAGGACTTGTCGCATCGGAACATCATCCCTAGCCCAACTACCCTCGTTGTCCTGATCTTCAATTTCTATATACAGGGGTGCATCATTTAAAAGTGCTTCATGTTGACCTTTCTTTTCATTTTTATCTTCAACATCGCACCAGTCCCTAGGCAGCTTATTGAAGACATTCTACATAGAATACTTGCTGTAGTTGTGAAGCTAATACGTATGGGTCAGATTTCTGGCATAATCGATTAAAATTCACCCGAGTCAGTCCATAAAGATCCTTTTCTTCTTGGTACCAACAACACTTAAATAACACTACAACTAATTCACCCCAATAATCAAGTTCTAATATCTCTTCAATTGATCCATAGTAACTGACTTCGCTGACTTTTGGGTTATCATCCTTCGATCTTGCAAAATTAGTTGTCAGAGCCGTCAAGAAAACACCACTATTTTTTGGCGTGCATCTAGCATCCCTGTTCTCCGTGTTGTATCTATACCCGTTGATCACATATCCTCCGTACTTCTTAGCTAAAGGATTAGGTCCCATTGCAAGGACTTCTAGTTCCTTCAAAATATTCCCTCTTTTGCCAACCTCTCCCTTAATCCACTTCCAAAATTCTTCGGTGTGTTCCCTAGCCTTTTTATATCTTCGATTTTTTACTTGAGTTATAACCAAAGCTTCGTGTTTTCTACAAAAAAATAGATAGTTTAAATTTCTAGAAAAAAGCGAGTAATTATATAATTAAACTAAGTTAGGACTCGAATTAAAACTTACGCAATTAACTCGTCCACATCTTTGTTTCCAGAGTTGAACAGAATATAATGATGCATTCTCATCCAGTGAGATACTTTTAAATGTACAAATTTTCCATTTTTATTTCTTCTTGTACTGATATGGTATTCCATCTTATCTGGATAACTTTCAATTTTTCGAGACTTGGTCATATCCAATCCGATATTTCCACCCAAGAATCTTGAACAAAATGTTTAGCATTCTTGTGCAAGGTACCCCTCAGCGGTAGAACCCGCTGGTTTACTCCTGTTTCACACATAATTTTTTAATTTGCTTAAATAATCCTCAATTGGACACATGGAAACAAGGCATAAACTTCAAATATAAGATTTTTCTGTTATGAAGGCTGTTGTTAAGTTGGATAGTGAAAAATGAGAGAGACCTTGAAGCATTGGGTCCCCGAAAGTACAAAACTGAACAAAGTTATCATTTATGATATTCAATATATATTGGTTATGTTTGGGAACTATTCGGGGTTTTTTATGGATTCGTAAATGTTGCTGAGTTTGTATTGAAATGTTGTTGGTGTTATATTAAATTGAAATGGTTTGATGTTGAATTGAAATGACAGTGCACAACCTGTATTTTTTATAAAATAAGAAAAAAAAATCAACCAAAAGGTGTCAAAACTGACCGTTTTCTATCGTATTATCTCTCAACGAACCGACCAAAAGAAGAAATAACTGTCAACATTCTTAGAAAAATCGATTGTCTCCATAACAGGGTGGTCGATTACGAGATGGTCCATTACTACGGATTTGACTACAGTTGATTTTGAGTTTATTCTAATTATGTTTAGTAAACATAACTACTCGTGCATGGTCAGTTTTAATCTACTTACAGATCATCATTTGTGCATATATGGTGACAAATGTACAAGTTCAACCAACAGATCTCAGATACCTTGGAAGTCCAATGCCAAGGCATAACAGCCATGAAGAAGAACATGAAGATAATACTCACTCAGGATGATAAGCACTTTGACTCAAGAGCTGAACAGTCACTGACAGATTTATATGACAGATTTCTAATGTTTTTAAATGATCTAGATTTGGTTGAAAAGAAATATGATTTTGAAGATTCCAATTTGAAGTTCCTCATTGCACTTCCTAAAAAATGGGACTTGAAAGCAACATCCATCAAAGATGATTATGAACTTGAAGAGACATCACTGGATAAAATCTATGGTCTGCTCACAATTCATGAACTTGAGATGGAGAAGTGAAGTAAGATGAAAGGCTTAAGATCAAGGCCAGTTTCCTTGAAGGTTGAAGAGAATCCTTAGGGGAAATTTGTGAGAATGAACCATTCAAGAGTAAAGGCTATGGTTGTAAAGTCTGATATAGATTCATCAAATATTGATGATGACTCAAATACTGATAATTTCACAGACTGTGATATAAATGACTGTGATGACGAGAAGCTTTTACAAATGACGGCCTTGATGGTAACAAGCTTTAAGAATATGGTTTCTTTAAAAGAGGTTCTAGTTATTCAAACTCTGATAAGAAGTACTATAAGAAATCAGATGGAAAAGAGTTTAGACAAGAATAGTGGATACGTATAAGATCAAGTACTACAACCGACTGCAAAAGCTAAAAGCTGAAAGAAAGCAAGCCTTGATCACAAAGACGTAATATTGGGTAGACACCTTAGATATTGATAAGGAAGTCAACTATGCACTCATGAAAAATGCTGATACGGACTCTGCAACTGATGAGATTAAGGTACATCAAACAACTCTTGCTTTTGATACTGCTAGTACTGTTAGCTATATGTATCAAACTCTTAAAAATGAAAGGATTAAAATTGAAAGCTCTGATCAAAGAAAAAACAATGATCATCTAGAAGCTGAGTTAATCTTTTTGCATGAAATTTAAAAAGAAAGAGATGATGCTTTTTCTGTTAAAAAAATTACTTGAAAAACATGTTTATCTAGGAAAAGAATTGTCTAAAGAAAGAGAAATTATTAAATTTTGGACTAAATCAGAGAAATTAACTCAGACTTTAATTGAAAAGGTTATTGTAATTCAGGATTAGGTTATGCAGACAAGCCTATGAAACTGAAAAATATAGACTAGTAAATACTGATGATTAAGTACAAATGACAGGTCTAAGTTAACTCTTGTTAAATTTGACTCAAATACTGATTGACTTAAATCAGTAAATGAGAATGATCCTTCATCACGAGTTAAGTCAACCTTAACTACTGATAATTCTGACCAGGTCAAAGCTAAGAGAGTAAATATTGGTTTAATGTCACAAAAACAGCTTAAGCAAAAGTTAAAGAAAATGACAAAGAAAAATAAGGAAAAATAGTGTAAGAAGAACAAAAATGGTAAAGTACGTGTTAATAAGGAAATTACAAGTATAAATCCATTCCTAATGTGCCTAGAAAGGCTTGATTAAACTATGTTAGTACTAATCATCTTGCTATTGTTTACATAAATAATAAATAAATAAATATTGTTCCTTCTAAATTAGAGCTTAGGAACATATTAGTTAGATATGGATCACATGAGTCTTGTTTTTATCGTATTATCATTTGGTATTCCATTTACACATATAAAGAGTATCACAGTTTGTATTATAATTATTATGAAGTAAAACCCTCTTTAAATAAAAAAAAGTTATTTCTGCATGTGTAACTTCTGATAATAAGACCATTAACATAAACTCTGATATGAAGATTTTTTCCAAAAATGTTAACACACTTAATAAGGCCAAAGGATTTAAGCAAGTTCGGGTCCTTAAAAATTCGAACTAGTGGCCTATATAATTGTAGAGTAACATGATGAATATTCTAGACTTGGAGAGTGGATGCTCAGGACACATGATTGGAAATAAAACTTTGCTATCAGAGTTGAAGGAGAAAGCTATAGCCCAAATATTTCTTATGAAGATAATAACATACAGAATACTCTGGGATATGGCAACATCAAACTTGGAAATGCTGTCATTGAAAATGTAATTCTAATTGTATAACTCACGAATAATCTGATAAATGTTAGTCAAATCTGTGAGAGAGTTCACCATGTTGATTTTTATGTTGAACACTATGGAATTATCAGCAAATTAAATACAATGTTATAATGGTGAGTTATAGATATGGTAATTTATAAAAAGTCAAGCTCTCCACAAATACTAATGGTTCTGCAATCTATCTACTAATTAGTAGAGCGTTTGTGGAGGAAAGCTAGAATTGGAATACAAGACTTTCTCACTTAAACTTCAACAATATTAATGAACTTATGAAGAAATATCTTGTAAGAGAATTGCACCGGATTTCCCAGAATGGAGTTTACTCCTGATGGCCTATTTGACTCATGCCAAAAGGCCAAATAAAGAAAATCTTCATTCAAGAGTAAGACTAAATCCTCAATTCTTGAACCGTTTCAGTTATTACATATTGATATTTTTGGTCAAGTAAATGTGATGTCTATAGCAAAGAAGGGATATGCACTTTCCATTGTTGATGAGTATAGTAGATACACCTGAGTGTATTCTCTACATGCAAAGGATGAGACCCCATCTATCCTTCTTTAACATGTGAGACAACTGGAAAATAGATCCAAGCATTTTGAAAATGATTAGAAGTGACAATGGAACTGAATTCAAGAATATCACTATGGAAAGTTTTATAAGGACAAAGGCAATGAGAATCTTTTTGGCCTATACTGCTCACATGGAAGTTAAAAGTGTTCTAAACGGATGTGAATACTACTGTAGTTCTTAATGGTGAACTTGAAGAGGAAGTATATGATTAACAACCTCGTGGGTTCATTGGTACAAAATATTCAAATCATGTTACAGGATTGGTTAAAGCACTTTCTGGACTAAAGTAAGCTCCAAGAGTTTGGTGTGAAACATTAGCTCAGTTTTTCCCGAGAGTGGATTCAAAAGAGGAAACATTGATAAAAATTTATTTTATAAGTATCATGGTAAAAACTTATTATTAGTTCAAATATTTATTGATGATATTATTTTTGGCTCCACTATTGATAAACTCTGTGAGAGATTTGCCAAACTTATGGAGTTCAAGTAACAGATGAGTATGATGGGAGAAATGAGCTACTTATGGGATTACAAGTGAAGCAGACTAAAGAAGGGATCTTCATTAATCATGCTAAATATACTAGAAATTTGTTTAAAAGGTTTGGAATACAAAATAGCTCAACTACTACAACTCTTCTGACCACTTCAATCAAGTTAGATTTAAATATTAATTCATTAAAAAGATTTGACTAATTATTGAGGTATGATTGGGTAACTTCTATATTTGACTGATAGTACACTGAATATCATTTATGCTATCTATTTATTTGCAAGGTTACAAGCTGATGCAATGAAACCGCACCTAATATATGTGAAAACAATATTCAAATATCTCAAAAAAACCATGAATCTTGTTGTGTGGTACACTAAAGAATTAGATTTTAAACTAGTAGGATACTCAAATGCTGATTTTTCAGGATAATACAAATTAGACTAAAAATCCACAATTGGAAACTTCCAATTTTTTGGAGGTAGATTGGTTTCTTGGTTTAGAAAGAAATAAAAGTCAATTTTCACTTCAACTGTAGAAGCTCAAAACATTATTATCGAAAGCTGTTGTGCTCAGATTCTTTGGATGAAGAATCAATTGTTGATTATGGGTTAGACTATTCCAAGATTCTTATATGTTATTAGAACTAAAGTGATATGACAATGATAGAAAATCGAGTTCAATATTACATGACAAAGCACATCAGTATTATGTACAATTTCATATGAAAACATGTGTTGAAAGGTATGATGGAATTGTACTTTATGCCTACAGATCAACAACTAGATGATATCTTCACCAAGCCTCTTTGTGAAGCCACGTTTATAAGACTGGTGAATGAATTTGGAGTGATTTCACGGGCCTTCTCAAATACTGATGAGTAGCTATTTTATTTACTAAGGCACAACAGAATCAGAGTTTTGTATCTACTGTGCATTGATAAGCACTGATAAATATTTACTTTTGTTTTATGTTAAACACTAATACTATTGACAGCATACTGTTGTCAAGTTGAGTCTACGATAACATTAAATTTTGTTTATTTACCTATATTATATTCAGTCTGCATAAACTCTGATATTATTAAATACTGAAACGAATCGAGGTTTTGGCCAAACTGTCAAACTCTGATAGATGTTTGAACATTTTGAAAATATGTTCATTCCATATTTCTTTTAACTTTCGTGTGTAGCACTGTCTGAGTTAGTAGGCAGCGCCTGCCAAACAAAGCTTTCTTGAAGAGTTTGTTATGAAATACAAGTAATTTGCAATGATTACATATGGTTGATTAGTGGCACGTAAAAAAATAAACGGTTTAGTAATATGGATATTACCTTTTATAATCGTGCACATATTTACAACTTCCTTTTTATCTGTTCCATTTTTGTGCTGTTTCACAGAATAAATGCCACGTGTCCCTCCCATGTGAATTTTTTCGGTAAAAGACTGTAAAGTTATAAAAAATTAAATTTTTATTTTTAAATTATTCACTTTACCAATTTATCACTCTCTCTTCTCTTTTATTCTCTCTCATTTTCTTTTTAAATTCAATCATTTCTCAAGTTTTTATAGACTAAATACTGAAGGCTAACCAAAAAACAACCAACCCATTCGTATATAATGGGACAGTATATAGGACATTTACCATTTAACCACAAGTTTATAACTAGTATCAGGATTACAATAAGATCGTTTGCACAAAAACTCACATAGATGTTGAGTCCTCAAACCAACTCGTCCGCAAGAAGTCCCTTGCGGAAAAAAATTAACACAACGAAAAACAATTTCATCATTAACCACGTGAGGATTTTGGGTACCTGAAGAGGTAGGCAATATTAGAGCAGATGCATATGGGTGCTTCTCTTCAAGTAAAAGTCTAGTTTGAGGGCTATTAGTTGCAACTCCAGATGATACAAAAACCTTAACGACCACTGAATACTGACCATCAGAAATTTTCCTCAAACACTGTTCATATTATCTTTTTTAGAAGATTCATCTAGCCTGAGACTAGGAGGACATGACGTCTCTTCAAATAAAGTTTCAAGTAACTTTAAAGGACCTCGAAGATCATTAAAAGTTGTTAGTGTGGTTAGGATGCACTTTTGTTGCAAGACCTTTTCTATTTTCAATTTTGTTTCCTTGAAGTTCAGGGGAATGTATTCTCTAAGGGTACATGCCAGTAGAATGAGAAGACGTATATAAGAATCACAAAAGGAAGGGATGCTTACAATTGTAGCCACAATATTCTTTAGAGCTCTTGAAAAAGAAAATCTACTAGGTGAATACCCTTCACTATATGAAATGGCACTGAAAAACTTTATCAATTATCGTGATATCCAAAACATAAGGATATGTAACAGATTCAGGGTCTGAAAGATCCATAATGCTGCTGACATTGCATCTAGGCAAAAAATTATTCCAAAATAGAAAGAAATTGAACCGTTTAACTCATACGCAGGGGTGAAAGAGATTGTTCATTAGCATATTTACAATGTTTGCGAAGTAAATGTATAGTCATGTACTCACCACTAACCATTGCTCAACTTGACGAAGAGCGATATCAACCTTTCTAAACAAGCCCAGGTCTTTACTAGTCAGCTCTTTAATAGAAGCAATTTGTGAATTAGAGCGAAAGTGTTGTTCACAGAGGTGAGTGATAAAATAAATATCCGAAAGCACTCTACCTTCAATACCACCATCGGAACAATTAGCGAACCCATTGAAATGACAATAAATATACACCTTACCAATACTTATCGGAGAAATAAAAAAGGAGTATTTTTGTAATGGGAAAATACTAAACACATGGTGTACAATATAGTATGATATTACAAAATGATACTCCACTTAAAAATAGCCTAGCCATGCCATCACAATGGTGACAAATAGCCTAGATAAATATCACCGCGAGGATAAATTGGTATCACCATCGGCTTGATAGTTGTGTATAGTTGGACCACAGTGACAAATTTTTGGCGATTAATATATATGGATTTTGTTAGATTAGATAAGATTTTTGTTAAGATAGAGGTCCATCATAAATTTTAAAAGATATGTTAGAATAAAAATAAAATAAAATACAAGAGTTGTACGTTTCTTTTAATGAAATAGAAAATTGATGGAATCATATAATGATTATAATACTTTAACTCTCTATTATTTTTGAACGATACAATATTTGATGTCACCATATTTTCATCTCTCCCCTACCCATTTTAGTTGTACTTTTTATCGTATTTTCGTTTATTGTATTTTGATTCGAGGCCTGAATTCCTACTTTATGTAGAATTATATGTTAATTTTTAAAGAATAATAAAATTGTTTAAATATATTATAATTACAATACTTCTACTTCCCGTATAATTCCAATTTATATTTTATTGAAATAATATATATGTTCATATTGCATAATAATTACAATATTTTTATATTTAGTAGAAGTTTGTATTATCTAACCATATAATATCTGATTTTACTATGTTTTAATTACACCTTATTATAAATATATTACGCTCATTGTTTTATTAAAAATAAATTTAATAAATTTTCTCAACATGTATTTGGAACGCGTGATCGTGGGGGTGCCATAATATTATGATGGTGTGGGTGTCATGTTCATTCACAAACCGACTATCTCCTCTTGATGCAATAATTGAATAATTATTCAAATATCCGGCACAACTTATGGATATGTAATTATCTAATTAAAAATAAAAATTGACATTTGAAAGGTCTAACTAGGAAGTACCAGACTTTGAATATTAATTGAGAAATGTTACATAAAAGTAATCTTTTTTCGCCTTCATCATTTTTCGTATAACAACAAGCTTGCTCCACTGTGGTTGGATATTAATTATTTGATTCGATTCCTCTCATAGCAATGTTAATTAGTAACTATTTTCTTGACTTATGACTGATAAATCAGTGATTTGTATAGAGGTGAACAATTATTTCAACTTAACTTTATTTAGTACATTAGAAGACTACATAGTTTAAGTTTATAATACCGATGCCCTCTATACCCTAATATTTTATATCAAAACTTTACTAACTTGAATTAGAGATGCACACAAAATTTATCATTATTTGGACCATAAAAGCCTAATTTTCCAAAACGATCTGGCCAGGCTTGTATAAAAGTCGGACCGGACCTTACTTCCTTTAAAATATAAGGTCCTTTTACGCACGGGCACAAGGCCGAGCTTTTATCCAATTTTTAAATTTTTATATTAATTTTTATATAAGGTCCTTTTTGTGTCTCCATCTATGAATAGTTTAGCTTGGAATGAAATGTATTTTCAACCACTAAAAGAGTAGTTTAGACACCAAAATAAAAAATATTTTTTAATATTTCATTCAACTATTTTATATTATTAACCTAAATCTTTAAAAATTGCATCAACTAGACAAATAAACCAAATAAATCTTCTCTCACACCTAATAGTATTATATAGTTAAAAAATTATTATCTTTTAATTAAATCATATCACTTTCTCATAAATATCTGAAAAATTCTAATCTAACTATATACTATAATCATGAAAAAATCCTAAATGAAATCATATCTTTTAATTGAATAAAATATATGAAAACTCATTAATACACACCTAAAATACCAACTGTTATAACTTTTAATCATAAATGAAAAATATTAAAAAACTCCGTACATTTTGTAACAAATAATTTAATTGGTATTATGAACAAGATAAAGTAACCAATTTTCAAAACACCAGTTTTTCAAAAGACCAAATTAAATATTAAATATGTTGTATAATTGTTAAATAGTAACAACAATTTAATGGTATCTTTTCACTTATAAGTAATATCGATGTCTAACTAGTAGAGTAAAATTTTATTAAAGAATTTGAAAATAATATAGACATTTTTTAATGAAAATCAATAAAAGTTAAAAATAAAATATTTGTCAAAATAGAATTTGTTAAATGATATAAAATTTTAAATTATTTTGATAACTTGATGAAAGCTTAATAATATACTTTTGGGCCTATCTTTATATTATTGTGAAATACTTCTTTATATTATTGTGAAATACTTGATAAACTTTAATATTTTTGGGCCTACCTAAATAGCCCATAATAAAGAAAATTGTAGATGTTAGTAGCCCATAATCCAGAATCTCAAATGTGCTCCTTTGATGATTATTCTAGATGGTTTTAGATAGCCCTAGAATGTTCTTTTTTCTTCATTTGATGAGTATATAACTAGGCAGTCAAGAGGTTCATCTAGATCTATCAACACAAAGAGTACAGCTTTCTCTTCTCTAAACACAAAGAGTACAACTCTCTCTTTCTAAATCAAAGCGTGGGCTTATATGTTCATCAACTTATTAACATACAACATATTCACATTATGATTTCTCTCCTGAGAAGATGTACTATATTTTGTTTTTGTAAAATTTTTGTGTTTGTGGTTTATTTGAGGTATATTTTTATTCAATTTATCATATTTTTATATGTAATTGTAAGAGTCGTTATAGCTAACCACCAATAACATAAAATTGATTGGAATCCTTTCAAATGAATGAATTAAGGCTATATATATGTAGATGTAACTTAATAAAATATTATTATTATGTATGTTTATATTATCCAAATATTTACAGGAAACAATGAAGATAGTGCTCCATAAATTTGGTTGGATGTTACTTTATATGGAGAAAATAGAGGTAATTCCATAATATCATAGAAGATTCTTTATTATATAATTCTGTTGATATTTTATTATTTTTTTGGCTTGTATCGTATTTTGAAATAGTATTTTGAATTAGTTTAAATGTGAAATATTTAACTTTGACTTAATACAAAAATAATTTGCAATATCTAAACACAATATTCTCTAACTAATTATTTTCATAAATATATATAATAATAATAAAAAAAATATTTTGCATTTTACTTTTATGAGCATTAATTTCTACTGTGACTGATTTTAAGTCAACCTTTTAGTTCTGATCAGTTTTAAGAGTCTTTCTTTTTGTGGAATCAGATGACTCAATACATGAATCCCTGGCGTAGCTCTCTTTTTCTCTACCTGTGACAGGCTGCTCCCTTTTTTTCTTGGGAAAGGGTTGTCTTTCTAATCACGTTTGTCTTTGCTTCTTTTTCATCTTTCACTTGTTCACTTACTCCTAAATTGCATCCCTTAATATTGAGTTTTTTTTTGCATCAGTTTCCACCATCCAAGAATTATCCACCTGACTTATGTCACCACTACAAGATTTTCAAGCTCCCACAACTGTTTTTCCGGTCGTATGGTATATAAAATTTTTGTTGACTATCCAGGAGCCGTGTGATTGATTTCACACAATGGTGCCATTAACCGTTACCAGAAAGGATTAACACAACCGTTTTAGCTGCTTGTTGGAATGTATTTTTTACAACTTTTTGTTATGAACAACCTTTGTTGGAAGAAGCTAAAGGCAATAGTTTGTCCATAATACATAACGGTTTTAAACAGTCAAGCTAGAGTAACAAAAATCAATCGTATCTTTTTCAAACGACCGTTAATCCGAGATTGTGTTCTTTGAAAACTTGATTACAACATTTAACTAGAAAAACTATTATATGAGTCTGTTTTATACAGCAGTTTGAACTTTTAGTGTTGTAAAACAAGTATAGAAACAATGTTGTTTTTAAAGCTTATACCATTGTCTTTAAACAATGTTGTAGTTAAGTACTGTCTTGAGGCTCATTAGACAATATATCCAGTTTAACTCTCTTGTTGTGTAAGTCTGCAGTCAACACTTTTAACCTTTTACCGTTATATGAAGTGCTTGACACAATGGTTAACCTGTTTTTGCAAATTTGATCATCGTATTCAACTGTTATGAAAATGTTATATTGTTGTCCCAATTAATCTGGTACAATGGTATTTTTTGTTTGAAAACACAATTATCTGATGTTGTGTAAAAGTTTTTATATGAAATTCGCCTTTCGAACAAACCCCTAGTAACACTTAAAAGAAGATATTCCCACAATCAATATCAATCCATTCAAAACAAACCAATCGATTCAACCAACAGAAACACACAGAAACACAAACATAACTTGAAACTGATCGATTTACCAATCCATTCAAAACAAACCAAATACAAGTTATAGCGTATCAATCCTTGAAATCAACCAAAATAAATCTGCTAACCAATGTACGGAAACCTAAATCCCCAAAATAGATTTAAAACCAATTTACAGACCATGCAATTCACTTATAGACTGAGGCAAAATGTACCAAAATACCAATAATTCAGTCTAACTAACATCAACTGCATAATTAAAAAGAAACTAAGTAACTAGTTGAACAAAAGATCCTGACTGTAAACACCTAGTTTGCGTGGCGTTTCATGAAATATTTTGCAAACTCAATACGGATCTCATTGATGTCATCAGCCGTATAATCTAAGTGTGACATGCGCATCCACTGAAAAAACACAAAAAAAATATAGACAAGTCACAAGTACTATTGTACGAGTAAGAGTATAAAGTCAATCGGAAATCCACAAGTGAAAATCTCACCTTGGCCACAAACTCAAGTTCTTTGTCCTCAACGATCTCCTTCATGTAACGCATCACAAACAGGCCACAATCCTTGCTTCCTGCCTGGACCGGAACTCCCTGAAATTTTAAAAAAAAGTAACTAAGTAAAACGATGTCCTTAAATGACATACATAAAACATGAGCAGAATAGATTAATACCGCCATGTTCTCCCATAATATTTTCTTCTTCGCAACCTTGTTCAGATCCTCTCTGTAAATTTGAATGGCACTGCAACCACATAAAAACCAACAAAAAATCAAATCACTGAAAAATATGTGGTCTTTCATGGTTCAAGACTACATGCACATAAATTATAAACTGAACTTACTTGTCCACAACATCGACCCATTCCCCATTAGCAATTCGACACTTAAGAGGGTCCATGTAGGAGACAATCTCCGTCTCAGGATTTGCAACAGTCAGAGTCCAATGGTTGCTACTCAAATTGCAATAATTGAACACCATGTTAATATTAATATTGTACTCAAGCAAATCTTGTACTAATGCACACCATGTTGCCAACATTAATACCCCAAAAATAATCCAAGGTGACACATCCTCACTTATTTTAAATATCAACCTATTGTAAAAATTAAACCCAAAAATTAAAACAAACATTTTCAGTTATAAACTCAGTAATTAAACTTATGAATTTCACTGAATATTATCAGATTTAACCTTAAAATTTGAATTTCTTATTCTGTGTCTAAGTTAGCTAGATATACAAGCTGTCCAAACAAGACTCATTGGGAGGCACTAGATAGAGTTCTTAGATATCTCAAGTAAACTATTTCCCTTAGCTTGCATTACCGGAGATTTCCGGGGATACTCGAGGTATAAAGTGATGCAAGTTGGATAGTTAGGAAATCTTGTTCCAATAGAGTGAGTGGATATGTGTTTACCCTTGTGGGTAGAGCTGTGTCCCGGAAGTCTTTTAGACAGACTTTGATTACTCGTTCTGCTTTTAAGGCTGAGTTGTGTGCACTTGATGCCACAGGGACGGAGGCTGAATGGCTATATGGGCTTATCTATATGTTACCTGTAGTAAGCAAGCTATTTCCTGTTATTTCTGTTCATTGTGATAGCCATTCAACTATTGAAAAGATCAGAAATATGAAATATAATGCTAAGAAAAAGAGACACATCCAAGTTTGACTAAAGTCTATTAGGGGTCTTGTGTCTGATTGGATTATTGCTATAGAGTTCGTGGGAACTCAAGATAATATAGCTGATCTGCTGACTAAGGGGCTCGGGCATGCTGTAGTCCTTAAGTCTAGGTTGGGAATGGGACTGGTAACCAATCATGATTCATCAACTTCGGGAACCTAATACAGCTGAGAGGATATTACTTGAAAGTGTATTCAATATGGTAATAATAAGCTGTGAGGGTAAATCGGTAGTACCTTACTATATACTAAGATACTTATGTATCTGAGTCAATTCCCGATAAACCTAAAAGGTATTGTTTCTGCAAGTATGTCAACAGTTATTTGAACTCTGAATGGGGTCAAGTCGTTTGACGGGATGATAGCAGTACATCTCTTGAGATGCCCAGCTAAGCGAATGTAATTGTGTGGTCGCAATTAGAGAAAAAGGTTATTTCTTAAAATATTCGACGAACAGGATCGAGACATGAACATTAACGTCTCAAATTCGTAGATTGACACCATAGCCTTTGACTTGTCACCGTCGTCTATGGAGTGTGGTTACACCCAACGGATAAAAATTCAAGGTGAAACATTCCATCTGTATCCGGCAGCCACCGAAGTAGAGGACTTAGGAGGGTTCAAAATCGGAAGGGTACCGACCTGAAAAACATGTCATTTATAACATCTGGTATGCAATTCAATTATGGATTTGTGGGGGATTGTTAGAAAATGGAAAGTTTGAGGCATATTTTATATATGTTATTGATATGATTTCCGGAAGCTAACACTTGGAGGTTGTTCCTTGACATGAGGACTTAAACTTTCATATTTGGATCTAAGACATTTTCTTAGTGGAATCAATGAATATATTAATATAAATTTGCTTGTTTGAAATGGGTGATGGAGATTTTATCACACATTGATATTATAAAAGAAAGATATTTAGTTATATAGCATCTTGTTTTGGTGTTGTTTACAACTACTAGCATGAGTGGAATGCTTGTGTGGCCTAGTGCCAGTGGGAACTCTTATATTTTTTCCTAATACAAGTTTAATTATTTATATTGATTATTTAATTATTAATATTAAATATATTGAGTAAGTATTATTTTAATCATACTCTAAATATATTTTATAATATTAATATTAATTAATCAGGATATAATATAAATAATAAAAAACCCATTTTGTTTACCTTTTATGTTTTGTTACTTGAGATACCACATCGAGTAAAATAGAAGAGCAACTTGAGATGCCTATATATTGAGAGGTATACATGAGATAAATATAACATAAGTCCCAGTGCCTACCTCGCAAACATATATGAGTTGTATAGGTCGGGAAAACTGAGGTGCGAGTTGCCATTGATCGCTGCTGATCTGTCGCCAGATTGATCTGTTGCTATTTTATCCTCATAGCGATATTCCTGCATCCCATCACAGCATAAGTGGGGGAAATAATCTCTTCAAGAACAATGAAGTCCTCTTGAAGAGTTTGTCGACTCAGCTGTTGTGTTCTTCTTCTTATCAGAATTTGGAAAGCGATAAAAGATAAATTTTCTTTATTTTCCTTGTCAATTACATTCTCTGATTATAGTTTACTAATGCATTCGTGTTTTATTTCATTATTTGGTTATTTGCCTTGTTCTTGTTAATTAATATATATAACTGCCAATTATTGATGTGTAGTTACAATTATACCCAACAAGATGTACGCTTGACTGATCCAGAAGATAATATGCTTACTTCTTTTTTGGCTGAGTACGATGCTATTCATTGGGAAGGTATGGTGATAATAAAAGAACCATTTAGAAGAGTAGAGGAATATGGCAGTATGACTTGGGTCTTGGTCGTTACCGAAAGAGATTTAGTGCAATATATCAAGTAGATGTTGAACCTGTTGTTATGGCTGATGAAGTAGTTGATCCTTTTCTATAGTTGATCCTTTTCTAGGTGGGAATGAAAATGTCAATAACGAGAATGCAAATGAAAATGTGGTTGAGGCTGTAAATCAGAATGAATTGAGGTTCCCTTTGAGTGCCGAGGGACTGGAAGCTAATGGTGATCAAGCTATAGCTAAGTTATATGAGTTTGAAGAAAATAATAATGTTGTGGTTATTGGTCTTGCTACTCTTCCGAATGGTGATGGATTGCCTAATGGATATGCTGAAAATGGTGGTGCAAATATGACGGAAATTTGAAGTTCGGGTATGATAGCCTTTCAAGCTGCAGGGATGTGTTAAGAATTTGCATCTAGATTAATATTTATTATGTTAATTTAAGTTTAAGTAGTAGTGATATCAAGTGTTAAGGTCAAGGGAAAGAGTTGGAGGCCTACTTTTTCAAAATAGCTGGTCTATACTATAGTCCATGGTAAACTAGTGTATTGAGCAAGTCATGGGGAACTAAATATATTTTCCCGCCATTTCAAAAAAAAAAAGAAAAATTACCCAAATGTAATTCAATAAAAGTAATTCACTAATTTCAAAATAGTTTGAAAAAATTTAATAAAACATATAAAGCTCTAGAAATCATCAACCAACAACGTAGCTGTGCATATTCATTCACTCATAACATGTTAATTTACAATTCAAAATAATAGTACAATTCAATTTAATAAAAATTAAATTATTACAAGTAACTAAAAGTAGAAAAAATATGAATATTTATCCTAAAAGCAGTCTCACAAAAAACATACAATATCTCTTGAAAGTGAGGAAGATGATTATTACTTCCTCGTAGAATGAATCATCTCTGTGGTAATTCCTTATACAAGTCACCAAGTCACCACGGGCATATTGTTGATACAAAGCTTCAATCATGTATCAAGTCTGCATCAAATATCTATATATTTTGAGACTTTGCTAAAACATTTTGTGCCCCAGTAGACAGAAGTACCTGCAAATAGGGGTGTGAATTCGGTTAACAGAAACTTAATTGATGAAAAATTGTAACGTAAATCGATTCAAATATTATTAAAACACCCAACTACAAAAATGGACATAAAAATCTTTATTTTCTTATTTTATCAAAGGTGGGTAGAGGGAAGAGATAAAGTGATAATATATATAATTATGTACTAAATGGTGTTATATAATACATAAATAAATTTATACATGTACTTGCACTACATATATTTGGCATGATTTTGATTCAAGAACTAAAACAATTTTTTATCTATATGAAATTCTTATGATATGTTTCACTGTGCCTCTAGCTATCAAAAAAGAAATGAGTCAAGACATTTTAAAATTACCTGAATTCCAAGATTTGCTTTGTTGTGTTTTTATGGAGCATTATCTTCATTGCTTCATCCTGTAAATATTTAATCAATAACTAAATTAGCATAAAATATGTAATAAAGTTTAATACATTAAAATTAATATCATTTTAACATAGTATTTTAGCAAATCTACTTAATTATAAACCACATTAAAATTTTTCAATTTAATTACGGTGAAATCTTAATTCATCATTTTTATTGGAGGGAAATTTTCATTCGTTTCTATTACTGACAATTACAGACAAGATCTGGATCTGGATGTCTGAATTTGTTATAATTACATAAAAAATCAAAAAATAAGAAACCAAACTAGTAAGGACATACCTTATACTACTCACAAAATTCTTCAACTCAAAATAATCAATCGCCATAGAAACTATAATGTTAATGAATTGATTAATGTATAAGACTATCTTTTGATTTAGAGAAAAGTTGACTGCAAATTGAAATTGTTTTTCAACTCCAAATAATTAAGATAGAAACCATCAACAAAAGATATCAGATCTGCCTTTCATTCATTTAGAGAAACATTGAGGGGATATTGAAATATTTAGTTGAGAGAATCTACTGAGCTTATTTTGTTTTAGTGA
This sequence comes from Apium graveolens, assembly GCF_009905375.1. Lineage (NCBI taxonomy): Eukaryota > Viridiplantae > Streptophyta > Magnoliopsida > Apiales > Apiaceae > Apium > Apium graveolens. The sequence goes on along the minus strand of NC_133657.1, from coordinate 203,890,783 downwards.
GTAAAGGGATCCTAAAATTATTGGTGTTAGTAGATGAACATGTGATGTTTGGTTGAGAGAAGGGTGGTGTTTGGTTTAGAGAAGGGAGGAAGCTGTTTTGGTTTGGGTGAGAAAAGGGATCTTGAAAAATAATTGTGTTTGTAACTCTGTCAGTGTGAACATGTGATATAATGGTAGACTTATATATTCATAATTATCAAAAGTTAAACCTTGTAGAATTTTCTTGATAATGGGCTATTTAAAGCAAAGACCAACTTAAACCTTCTCTGATTGTCTTGAGTATGGGCTATTTAAAATAAGGATCAACCACACGGGCCCAAATTGAAGTTTTATAATATAGATATAAGATATAAAATATAGAGTAAAGTTCTATGGAGTCCACCTTTAATTGGAGTCCTCGGAGTCCATATATGTTCTGCAAGTAAAATATAGCTTAAAATATTGCAAAACATATTATTTTTCGACAAACATCACTATTCTATCAAAAATCTTGTAGATTGCATACATTTTACAAGCAGAACATTGCAAAAATATATATTCTACAAAACATGTTTAGTTTGCAGAACATAAATGTTCATGTTGCAGAACATATTGCAGAACATACATATTGTAGCGTAAATATATGAGATTTGCATGATATTGTTGAAGTTATGCTATTTGTGTAACATGTTTTGCAAAATAACACGTTTTACAATATATTTTATTTGCAGAACGTAGATGGACTCCGAGGACTCCGATAAAAAGGTGGACTCCATAGAACTCAACCCATAAAATATAAGATATAATATTAAAAGTTCAAATTCTACTATCATATAAAAACCCCTTTTTCCAAATTAACAAAATTTCTTTTAACTATTACTTATTTACATTAAAATACTTGTTTTATACATATTTTAACAAACTTTTTTTATAATAGATACGTAAAAAGGACAATTGATTTATATTTATCTAATTTAAAAGTATATACTTAATAATTTGATAACTTGAAAAACTCTTATTTTAAGAGATTTTGCATATATTTTATTAATGATTAATGATAAATATAGTATATTGTATATTTGTGTGTGTGTTAATGAGTTTTATATATTTTAATAATAATAATAATAATAATTATAATAATAATAAAAATAAAAATAATAGAAGATATAATGAATATATAATGAAGTGTGCAAATGGTAAGATTTTGTATAAAAATAATGAAAGAAACATGGTTGAATTAGAAGATAACACTGTAAAATTTGAAAAAAATATTAACTTTTGAAAAAAATGTTATAAAATTGTAAATTTAACATGGGTTTTAATTAGAGAATGAGCTAGCCATTTTTATTTGTTTTATATTTGATGATTTATTAGTTAGAACGAAGGTCACATGCAAAAGTACCAAACTCTTTAAATATTTTTGATTCAATATAATATATACTTAGATGCCCATAGTAAATTTTAGTGAAGAGGTAATGCATAAAAATATGTAGCATTTTAATCTTAGCAAGTACATTAAATTGAGGTAGGTAATTAAAATAAGTGATAGCATGTGGTTCATGGTTAATGAGCCCTATATTGGATATATCTGGGCACCTGTTTGCAAATGAATGTATAGATATATATGTCTGAGTGATGAACAAGCCAAGAAAGTATTCTGAACGTTACTTTATTCATGTAAGCATTGCAAACATATATGAAAAGGAAATACAAAAGATAGTGCCTAAAAACTAGCATCAGAACTCCCTAAACTTTTGCTTCCATCAACGACTGAATCACCACATTCCTACAATCACTCAACTACGTGCATGACTCTGTTTCCTAAGAATAAATATGGAAATAAAAGAAATAAAAGAAATAACTAAAATAAATAAAATAGTTTTAGATTAAAACTAACATTCTCCCCCCTTAATCTAAAACTATATATGCAGGTCTCTCACACCGAGCAACATTCTCATCTTCTCAAACCTGGAAGTGTGCAGTGCCTTTGTTAACACGTCCGCTCGCTGAAGATCTGTACTGATATGCTTGACAACAATTTCTCCATTCTCGACACACTCTCTAATAAAATGGTAACGTATGTCTATGTGTTTGTTTCGACCATGAAATACTGAGTTCTTGGCCAAATCAATAGCAGACTTGTTGTCTATATGTAGCACCAGAGGCTCAACATAATTCCCAGTTACATGACTCACCAGTCTACGCAACCAGATAGCTTGACACGAGGCTGCTGTTGCAGCCATAAATTCCGCTTCACAAGATGAAAGAGCGACACTTTTCAGCTTTTGTGAAGACCACATTATCAGTCTTTCATTTAAGTAAAACACCATACCACCTATGCTCTTCCGATCGTCAATGTGCCCAACAAGATCACTCTCCGAGTAACCAGAAAAAGAATCACTGCCACTACCCACTGTATACACCAAACCATAGTTTAAAGTACCTTTGATATAATGTAATATTCTTTTAGCTGCTAGTTGATACACCAGAGTAGGTTTCTCTATGTACCTACTCACAACTCCAACCGAGTACGCTATGGCAGGCCTTGTATGCACTAAATAACGTAAGCCTCCTATCATACTTTTAAACTGTATGGTGTTGACTTGTACCCCTCCTTCGTCCTTGTCAATACTGTCCTTGGGATCCATAGGTAATTTTACTGCATTGCAGTCCCACATTCCTGCCCTTACCAAAATTTTCTTCGCATAGGCAGCTTGCTTCAACTTAATTTCACCAGCTTTCTGTTCGACCTCTAACCCCAAATAGTATGACAACTTACCCAGATTGCTCATTTCAAAACGCTTATTCATCTCATCCTTGAACCTTTGTATGTTTGACACATGTGACCCAGTGACTAGTAGATCATCCACGTATACTCCAACAATCAACACCTCGCTGTCAGTTACTTTTGTATAGACTGCGTGCTCATAGGGACACCTTATAAATCCCAACTCCTTAAGACATTTGCTTAACTTGGTATACCAGGCACGAGGTGCTTGTCGTAATCCATAAAGTGCTTTTATTAATTTGTATACCAGTTGTTCCTGCCCTTTTTTAATGAACCCTTCCGACTGTGTGACATATACTTCCTCTTGGATCTCGCCATTTAGAAACGCTGACTTCACGTCTAAACGATGCACTTCCCAACTGTGTTTTGCAGCGATAGCAAGAAGAATTCTGACTGTTTCAAGACGCGTAACAGGAGCAAAATTTTCTTCAAAATCTCGCCCTTGTTTCTGAACATACCCCCTTGCCACGATTCTGGCCTAATATTTAATAATCTTTCCAACCTTGTCTTTATTTTCTTTAAACACCCATTTCAATCCAATTGCTTTCTGTCCCGCGGGAAGTGTAGTTAACTTCCAGGTGTTATTCTTTTCAACAGCTGCAATCTCATTTTTCATAGCTTTTCTCCGTTATGTTCCGTTGCTACCTTTTTGTAGCTCGTAGGCTCATCCGCTCCAACAAATAACAGCTCATCATCTTCTAACTCAACTTCCTGGGTCTCATCATAGATTTCACGAAGAGATTTGTAGTGTCTTGGCTCGCTTTTTGTGGCAGCTTCAGAGAATGCTGAGGGTAGTGGGGAACTTGACCCATCAGCTGAACCGCGACTCTCAGACACATGAGTAAATGGTTCCTCTTCTTCGACATTGACTAAACCGCGACTCTCAGACATATGAGTAAATAGTTCCTCTTCTTCGATATTGACTTAACTCTCGGTTCCAGTGACTCGCCCAATAACTGTAAATGTATGATGTGTCTCAACATTTGTTTCTTTATCATGATTCCACACCCATGCTTTATTTTTTCAAAGACAACGTCACGACTAACATGAATTATTTTTCGTTCCGGATCGTACAGCCTCTATGCCTTTGTTCTGGGCTCCTTGCCAAGATTAATCACCAATTAACTCCGATCATCCAACTTGGTTGAATGCACAAAGGGTAGTTTCATGTGTGCCAGGAACCCAAAAACTCTAATGTGACCTATATTTGGCTTAATACCTGACTAGGCCTCATATGGAGTCATGTCTGAGATAGCTCGTGTTGGCAATCTGTTCAACACATAGATTGAATGTCGTATAGCTTCTCCCCAGAACATTAGTGGCAAGCTCTTGTCCTTTAGAAAACTTATGGCCATCTCCACTACCGTTCTATTTCTCCTCTCGACCACGCCATTTTGTTGAGAAGAATAGGGCGCAGTAAATTGTCTAGTTATGCCTGCTTCCTCACAGTAAGTGATAAACTATTTAGAGAGGAACTCGCCACCTCTATCAGTTCTGAAACTTTGTACCCTACGCTCCTTCCCGTTCTCAACTTGTGCTCGGAATTTTTTAAATGCCTCAAACGCTTCATCCTTACTTTTCAACATATATGCCCACATAACTCGACTGTAGTCATCAACCAGCAAAAAGAAATATCTATTCTCACCAGAAGTTGAGGGTAAGATAGGTCCGCAGAGATCACTGTGTACAAGCTCTAGCACTTTCTTGGCACTGTAATTACCCTTCCCGGGAAACCTTTTTCTAGTTTGTTTTGACATCAAACAACCAGTACATACATCATTCTGCATTTTGATCTCAGGCAACCCATGTACCATGTTTGCAGTGCACATCAAATTCATAGCATTAAAATTAACATGCCCAAGACGGGCATGCCAGAGCCAAGCAGTTTCATCACATTTAGATAACAAGCATTCCGGACAACTACTTTCAATAATAATTTTGTAAAGACAATTCATAGAACGTTTTACCTTTATAATTCAATCATTTTTCCTTGTCGTAGACCCAGAGATAAACACCATTTAAGATAACTTTGTTTCCTTCCTCCGAGAGTTGCCCAAGACTGATGATATTGTTGCACAACATTGGAATATAGTACACGTCTGTGAGTAGACATTCTTCCCCGTTCTTACACTTCATACTGATCGTTCCTTTGCCCTTTATTACCATTGTTGAACCGTCTCCAAACCTTACATTTCCTTTCACATCTTTATCCAATTCTATTAATTTAGATAGGTCCCCAGTCATGTGATTCGAGGCTCCGTTATCTAAATACCAGATATTTGAATGTGTTTGCCCTGTTTCTGCCTTTTCTTTCAGCTTTGGCACTACTTTATCTTCATTAATCAGCATGACTTTGTCTTCTTCCTATGTATTTTCCAACATCAACAGGGCAGGCTCATTATCCTGCATCTGGACTATATTTACTTCTTCTTTTGCCTCCTTATTCTCCCTTTCACGCTTTGGTTTTTTACAATCTGCAGCAAAATGACCATAACCCTGACAATTAAAACACCTGACCCTGCTTTTGTCACGTCCTCCACGCCCAAAAACTCGATTACCTCGAAACCTTGATCTATACGATCCATCGGTTCCTCCTGTGCTCGATCGTTTAAGCCACTCCTCTCTTGTCAATAGTAGCTTTCCGTCATCTCTTTCACGTTTCGACCAGTCTTCTTTAGTCAACAATAAATGTCGACCACTTGGTTCCGTCTGTCCATGCAACCGTTCTTCATGAGCCTTTAAGGACCCAACTACCTCCTCAACAGTCATCGTTTCAAGATTTCCGAATTGTTCAATGGCTGAGGCTATTTGCAGAAATTTAGTAGGAACTGCCCGTAGCAATTTTTTAACAATATACGTTTCCTTGACCTCCTCACCAAGCGCTCATATGGTGGTCACTAGCTCATTCAACTTTGTACAAAAATCATCATATGGGGATGTAGTCATCAAAATCTACTAGATTCCTTGCTTGTAGTGGTTCAACCTCCAGAACCACTGTAGCATCAGATGGTCAGGTGAGTTAGGGATATTAGTAAATGTTGGAATTAACATTTAGAATGGACTATTCTGTAACTTAATCTTCTACAGAAACATAAATTGTAAAGGATGGAAGTGTAGTAGGAATGGAGTGTGGTACTGCCTCAGTTATAATAGGGATTTTAGATGGAAGAGAGTAATGAGTGGACTGCAAAAAAATATCAATATTATACATTCAGGAAAAATTTCAATATATGTACTTGGTGCATTATAGACTGATATGTCAGTATTTCCATCAATAGTCTAAGCATCAGAGACTATTGTTGATTCACTATGAGCACCCCCAATAGAAAATAAGTAGCCACTTAAATAAATTAGTCTCACTACTTCTCACACCACTCATCGCATGACTTTTGAGAGTCAGATTTTTTTTTATGGTCTACTGAATCTTTTGCCAAGTTAGGAGCCTGCTTTTCTAAATTTCTGTTTTCTCCAAATCTGCTCTCTCAGTCTCAATAGAAAAACTCTGATTTATGTGTCCTATGGGAATAAGAGGTGGTTGAGAAAAACTATTTGTGGTCACATGAAGAGAGGTACCCTCATATAGAGGACTGTCCCTGATCATCCCACCAGTATATATGTCAAACATAAAATCTGACAGAACAGTATCAGTATATAAATTTAATACTAATAAAAATGAGTGATTATTTATACCTTGTGCATATGGAGTTGGTAAATTAATTTTCATGAAGGAGATATGTTGGATATCCAAAATATCATGAGTAGTTGGTGTTCCATGTACCTTTCCAACTTCATCAACCAGAATTTCTTCTCCACTAACAAAAGCATCAGGAATCATCAGGAGCTTAACTTCTGAGTGGTTTTAATATGTGTAGCTTTTTCTTGTAAGAGGAGAGGGGAAACTAGAGTTGCTATTACCTTTATTTTCCGAGGTTTAGTAACAGGTTCTTGTGAGCTCTCTTCTGAATCCGATTCTGGAATAATGGTAAAGTATTTATGTATATATATATCATATGGAAACTGTAGAGCTGCATCAGACTTTGCCGGATCATCAGTATTTATAAACAAACATTCATCAGCATATGTGTCTTCTTCGTCCCTTTAAGATGAAGATTTTTGAGGGACTAGACCTTCAAAATCTGTTGCACCCCTTTAAAGCATAGGTTCTTGTGGGTGCTTGGTCTAAAGAAAGATTTAAAAATCCTCTCTTCTACTTCCTTTGAGTTTTTTTCTCTAACTTCTTTTTATGAGAGATGGGCAGTCCAGTATCTGGATCTTTACACCTTCACATGACCTCCTAATATGAATATCCTTAATCATTGCATCCACCTTTTTAAAGTTGGCCTATGCCTTGTCTTCATTTGCTCTTTGACACATGAATCAGAAATGTCAACTTGAGGAGTATCAACAATTGCTTTCCCCTCATCACTCCTAGGATTATAATATGAACTTGATGTGCCCAGTGTAGAAGGATCAGGATTTTCTTGCTTGGACTTCTTGCTGGATCCCTGGACAGGATGTCTAGCAGATATCTCATACTTCATGTGCCTGAATTTAGATGACAGATGAGCATTATCCTCTTCAACAGTGTTTGACAGCTGTGCCACAATTTTTTGTGTGGGTAGATTAAGGCTATTTTGTGGATTTGGAAGCTTATGGCCTACTTCCACTGTGTACCCCTTCAGAGTGTGTGGGCTTTTTATGAGAATCTCTTAGCCCTGATGACTGGTGCCATCCGACTTTTCAGGCTTTTTGATTTCATAAAAGGTGCTTGTTGGGAAATATCTATGGTGGATTATGGTTGAGGTTGTATTTGGGTTGTGGTGCTTGGGATAGCTGCATGTGTAGTATGGGATGCATGTGTAGTATGTGGCTGCCGAGAAAGATGAGACGGTGCCGGAGAAGCCTGCCGAAAGCAGAAAACGAGATACATTGGCAGGATGTCATGCAGAACGATATGGAGCACTTCTTAGAGGTGAACGTGCCACAAGGGTAAATAAGTTGAAGGGCAGACGAGCAGGAAGAGTGTTAGACGGGAAAATATTAGCAATACGGGCTCAGTTTATTAGCCATACGGGCTCAGTTTGAAAGCCATACGGGCTGAGAGGATTGCATGAGACAAGTTTAGATTAAGGGGGAGATTGTTGGAAAATTAATCTAAACTTGTTTTATTGTGTTAAAGTTTTATATTATTTATTTTAAGATCAACTTGTACATGTATGACTAGGTCATGCATGCATTGAGTACAGAATAAGTCGTGGTCTCGTTGATAAACAGAAGTAGTGGAGAAAAATCAGGAGTAGTTGCTATTTTATAGGTCTAGTTGTTTATGCACGTTGCACACTAGCTGCTTTTTATTACTTGTAATCATTTATTTTATCATTAGTGGAATACATTATTTAATATATACACCATGAGTTTTTGTCACAGGAAGCTGTTTTGCTGATATACTTATATATACACACATAAACAGGTGCTGGTTTTCTACAGTCAAAATTTATGTAAATAATATATCTTATAAGCAATATATCTTATGATCATTTACTTCATGATCACCAATTAAATTACCATTGTTATTTAAATATTAAATACTAATTAGATTGTTGACTTGTAACAAGAACACAATTATAGAATATCAGTTGCACCAAAAACTTACACCATTCGTGATCCCTAATCAGTTTATAAAAACTCTCCCATACTTATTTAATACTTTAATACCCAAATTTCTAATCTCAAACCAACATAGAGAGATAAGAAAACACTACTTGTGGTTGGAAAAGGGAACGGGGTTTCTAAACACTACAAGAAAAAAGTCCATAGACATCGCTTTTTGGCCGATGTCTATGCTGTTTCCCAAGCGATGTTGATGTCGGTAATGTCTATTCTAGACATCGGTGAATACCCGATGTCTATACTCGATTAGACATCGATTTTAGTTAAAAACAGATGTCTATGTATTGATTATTTACATAAAATGCTATAAATAAATTATTTAATAACTAAATTACACCTAATTAAACATGTTAAATATATCACGAGTTATGTTTTTTGTCACAAAAACATCGATTTTAGTGAAAAACACTGAAGTCTATGTGATGATTTTTTACAAAAAATGCTATAACAAAATTATTTAATAACTAAATTACACCTATTAAAGCATATTAAACATATATTGAGCTATGTTTTTTGTCACAAAAACATCGATAATTTTGACAGAGGTGATGTAAAATGACATATTAAACATCTGTTTCTTTAATGAAAGGTGATGTCTAATTTAGCGTATAGACATCAGTGTTTTCTAGAATGAAGTGATGTTTATGCATCATTTAGACTTGAACATGTTAGTCTTTAACATCAGTTGTTTGTCTGAAACTGATGTACATTGTGTTTTTTGACATGAGTTTTGTTTGGTTAAAAGTGATGTTTATAATGTTACTTGACATCAGTTTTATCTTAAACAAAGTGATTTCTATTTTTCATTTAGACTTAAACCTGGATTTCTTTGACATCCGTTTTTTACCTTAAAGTGATGTACATTATCTTTTTTGACATCAGCTTTTCATAATTGAAAGTGATGTGTAAGAAGTTTATAGACCAAATTGTGTAAAGTTTTACATCACTAATTATGTAATTATTGTCTAAGAACGTCAACCAAAATAGTAAAACATATGATCTGAAATCTAAACTATTACATTCTCAAGAAACCAACTGAGGACATTCAGTCTAATGAAAATTGTAAGATAGTTTTTTCACTATCCTATTTTGAACGCTCTTCAAAATATGAGACACCAATCCTCTCTACACAAGACAGCAAGGGCCCATATAAGTTCCCATTATTTAGATATCTCAACAACTGCAGAGGACAAGCTTATACGTACTTATTTTCAAACTTCAAATCAAAACATGATATAGAAATAATGCTTAAAGCATAAATTAAATCATTACTTTACTTTTTCATAAAAATCAAAATCTTCGATCTGATTAATATGGTACCTAAGGCACTATTGTCCTTTAATAGTGGACTAGCCCCGCTTGCCTCTTACGTAGCATCCAATCTTTAGGATTGCAGTGAAAACCTTTACATTGGGAAAACATTCATTTTTCTAAAACTTAATTCAATTTTAACATTTACCATCCTTTGAAATCATTCTGACTCTTCAAGTTGAAAATCATTGTTAGTTTCATTTCAGGAATTCAGATGGGGTAAATAAAGTTATGAGGAAAAAAATGCAAACTAGAGTGTGATCAAGGTAAGCATAGGTAATAATAATGTACGTAAAGAAAATCTATTTCGAAGCAGGGTGTTAACAAAACATGGGTATTGTTCATGGAGGGAAAACCAAGTCAAGTAACCTTTCAACTGGAACATAAAATCACGAATCGAAATCTTCCGAAAATTTAAGGACTTGACATGTACTTAAAAAAATGAAATTTATATTAAATATTCAGGGCCCAGTAACACATCGTGGCCCACCACCGGGTCACCGGAGTTCATCACCGATGGCGTCGATTTTTGGTGTTGCCCCAATCGGGGTTTCCTCCTTGAAAATCACTGAATTCACAAGAACAAGCACTGCCCCAATTCGTTTCATCAAAAACAGAAGCAAACAACCCCAAATTCAAGTTTAAACTCGAAGTGGGTTCAACGGGCTTGCAATTTAATCAATACAACTCATCCATGAAATCACAAATAAGAATCCAGAGACAAAAAGGAACGGAACCACGATCTTAGATCGAGAAACTGAAGTGAAACGAGAGGGAAGGAGAGAGTATCGAGAGAGAGAAAAAGAGAGAGAGAGAGACGCGAGAATGTACGGGGAAGAAAGAAAAGAAAGGAGGAAGGAGTTCCCGGATTTTATAAGTCCATGGGTGATTTTGTAATTTCCCAAATTAACATTTCCTGAATTTTTTCTTTTCATTTCTTGTCAAAATGCTGACACCGCCTCCGACGGGGAGATGAAATCCTTCCATGGCCGAAATAAAAAAATAGATAAAGTACACAAATGGATCAAAGAAATAGACTCCCCAAGTCAAGGCCCAGCCCAAAAGCAAACAAGAGAGGAAAAAAACAGGATTGTTTTGGGCTACCGAGACGCTTTCTTTATGCCCATCAAAGCACCTCGAGATGCTAATCCGCGAAAAACGATACGAGAAATTCGGAAGAACTCATATACGGAACGAAGGCGGCCCGTGAAAATACATCGGTTTCTTACTCGTGCAAAGGAACTCTTTCTTTGCAACTTGGACAACTTATAACGATAACGAGTTAATATAAAATATCAGGAACATGAAAAATGATTAAATAATCCAAAACTTATTTTTAAAATGAAGATCACAAAATTAGCTCTTTCTCCTAATGTATTTAAAGTAATTTCTGAGCGAACGGATTATTTCTATAAATTTTGCAAGTTAATTTCCAATAATCAAAATAACTCTTGAAAAATCACTTTAAAATACCAAAACCTCAAAATAAATCCTACTGTCATTTTTAAAAAGTCTCTAGGACCATTTCAGAGATAATAAAATATATTTCACAATTTGCACCTACTCTCATAATTTTATAAAAATATTTAAAGATCAAATAACATTATTTTCACCAAAATAAATCGTAAATATATCTAGAAATTCCGCAATCACAAATTTGCATATGTAAGGGTCAAATAACATGTATTTACATACTTTTACATAATCCATTCATTTCTTTTTTGAAAAATTATCGTTAAATCCACTTTTCGCATAATCCATTCATTTCTTTTACTAAAATGTCATCGCGTATACCACATCAAATTCTACAACCAATTCTGCTGACGTGATTAACATATTCAATCTTTCTTTGCGGCTCAATGCATCCGCTTCAACATTCGTCTTTCCAGGATGGTAAGGTATAGTACAATCATAATCTTTGATTAGTTTCAACCATCGCCTTTGTCTCATATTCAATTTTTTTTGAGTAAAAATATACTTCAAACTCTCATGATCCGTATAAATCTCACGCCTCTTTTCGTAAAAAAAATGTCTCCAAATCTTAAGTGCAAACACATTCGCTGCCAGTTCCAAATCATGTGTAGAACCTTTTGCTCATGAGGTTTTGACTGACTAGAAGCATATGTTATCACTTAACCATGTTGCAATAGTATACAACCTAGTACTTTATAAAAAGCATCACTATAGATTACGAACTCACCCTTTTCTTCGGATAAAATGACCACTAGCCAATCCTTTTCTTTAATTCCGGAAAACTTTCTTTGCACTTATTTGTCTCAAAAAATTTCTCATTTTTCCTTGTCAACTTAGTCAATGGAACAACTATCTTAGAAAATTCTTGAACCAACCTTAGATAATAACCAGCCAATCCTAGAAAGCTTCTTACTTTTATTGGAGTCTTAGACCTTTCCCAATTCATCACATCTTCAATCTTTGCGGGATCCACTTTAATGCCTTTACTACTAACTACATGCCCAAGAAACTAAACTTCCATTAATACTTTGGCCTCTATGGTATTTATAGTCAGTGTATCTGCTACCACATCCGCGTCCTGGAAAATATCTTTCATTGTCATATTAAAATTTCAGACCCTTGGTTGAGCTGGTTGTGTTGATGAAGGCGGTGGTCCAACAATTCGAAGAACATTGGCCTTCTAAATGGATTTTTTTATAATTTCGCGTCATGTGCCCAACTTTTTCGTATTTAAAATAAGTCACCTCTGATTTTCTCGCGACGTTCATACATTTGGATGAAAAATGGCCTTTTTTATTGTACTTGAAAAATGTAACATTGAGCTTGTTGCATTTTGTGGGTGTCTTTTCCCATAAACCTTGCACTCTTGAATTGTAGGCATATTGTCTCTCACTGGTTGACCAGATCTTTGAAAATGGGTCTTTTGATTCCCATTTCCTGACTTAAACTTCCGAAATTTCTTACTCTGATTCCCAACATTCCTTCAAAGCTCCCCTCTGAACTTCAATCTTATTACTACATGCAATCTTAGGGTATTGTATCACAAAGGTATTACGAAAGAACACCAGGTAAACATACTTTATAAATAGTTGTGAATCTTAAAGAGCCATAATGAATACATAAGAGTATGTAGATAGATAATTCAAAGATTTAGAGGTAAAAAACATGTTATAAAATTAAAGTATAACAACATAAATAGGGTTAAATAAGTGAAAAGCCAAAAATATCCCTTTATCTACTGATAGCTTCTACCTAACTACTAATACTACAACAACCGCTACAACTCAAATCAAATAATAACACATTATAACGGGAACCCGACATCTGACCAAGTATCCCAAGCCTACCGGTGCTGAAAATAACAACTTACTATAGGCTCTACCAGATGTCACATCTGAAAATAATAACACATTACCTGAAAGCATATTTATCTAAAAAAAAATTATCTATAGAAAGAGAAATCATTAAGCATTGGACTAACTCAGAGAAATAACTCAGAGTTTAATTGAAAAAGGTTATTGGAATTCAGGATTAGGTTACTCAGAAAAGCCTAATGTTGATAAAGGAAAGAAAATATAAATTGAGAAACATAGACCAATAAATATCGATGATCGGTTAAAAAGGAGAGGTCTAAGCTAACTCGTGTTTAATTTTTAATATTAAATACTAATCGACTCAAATCTGTAAATGAGAAGGGTTCTTCATCCGGAGTTAAGTCAACCTTAATTACTGATAATTCTGACCAGGTCAAATCTAAGAGAGTAAATATTGGTTTAATGTCAAAGAAATAGCTCAAGTAAAAGATGAAAAAAGTCACAAAGATAAATAAGAAAAAGTAGTGTAGAAAGAATAAAAATGGTAAAGTATATGTGTAATAAGGTAATTACAAGTATAAATTCATTTTTAATATACCTAGAAAGTCTTGATTAAACTGTGCTAGTGGTAATCTTCTTGCTTTTGTTTGCAGAAATAATAAATAAATAAATATTGTTCCTTCTAAATCAGATTTAGGAATATACGCATCTGTTGATAAGGGACATATGATTCTGGTTTCATCAGACGCGTATGGAGGAGTCGTATCAGCTCTAAGGCATATGCGTCTATTTTTAACAAACGCAAATAGATCTGAAATGTCTGCTGGAGACAGACATATCAAGTGTTGGTCAGATGCATAATGTTTCTTATGTCATTTTGGAACAGACATCGATGATGCACAACAGCCGTATATAATATTCTTTATGCTTCTATTATCATTGAACTACCACATATTTACAGGATTTTTAAAAAAAATTAGCCATATCTTAGCCTACGACATGCTTTTCACAATATACTTCTAAAGACACTTGGAACAAGACATTTAAAATTGAAAATCAATAGATACATTTTTATATAAGATGAAAAATATTCAACATTAACTGAACATGCCAGTAGCCAAATTTCAACTTCACTATAGCTAGATCAACATCCGTTTAGCAGCCATTAACAACTATGAAACACAATTTCCACAACACATCGAATAAACCTGAACATTACTAAAATGCATAAGTTAACTCAAAATAATCAAATTTGAGCCACATTTAGAGTAACAAGATACGTCATATAAAAAACAAAAGATAAGAACAAAAGCAATTTTGTACCCTACGTGTCATCCAAAATGAGATCTCGCGAGATTTTTATATATAGGAATTCCTCCAAGCAGCTTCCAACAACTGTATGAGGAACTAATTTTTGAATGCCATTTAACATCATAATCACGTTTTCCTCAATATATAGGAATCTAAAAATCATTATCACAGTAACTTCTTTAATCACAAGGCAATCTTATACAACTACTATCATTATACAAACAATTGAATCAAGTATCATTCAATATACTTAACTGAATCTTAGCGTTTTGAATTAATAAATAATTATGTTAAAGTTGATTTCCACTTATTTTCATAAAATTTGAGGATTAAAGTGAACTACATCAAACACAAGTTGTGAACCATTTTTTAATTATGCCAATTTTTCACCAGTGTTTCTAAAACTTCGTACCTCCCAATAGAAAGTAGCTCCTTTTTAAGATCCCAATACCTCAGTGTATCCTCACTTATATTGTGTTTGGTTGGGGTAAATGAAATGGAATGGAATGGAATGATATTTTAAGTGGAAAATGATTAAATTTTCTAAAATTTTCATTTTTTCACCCATTCCATTCCTAACCACCTACATTATAATTAAACACCCCTAATTTGAGATAGAATGCTCCATTCCTTATTAATCTCATTTTCTTCACAATTCTTATCATAACAATTTTGTCCTTTTAATTATTATTTTTCAAATCTTCCCTCCAACTCCCATTTAATTCCTTTAATTATATCCATTCCATTCCATTCACCCCAACCAAATACAACTTTATTTTCTCAATGATGGTACATCTCTATTAAAACAAGCAATTGTCATGCTACAATAATAATTCTATAGGTGTATTATGAAAGGAAAAAGTTTACATTTTATCATACATTATATTTTGCATATATAATTAAAAATGGTGCCTTCTGATCCTTACAGAAATTGTGGCTGCAGGGCCCCTAACCTTAAATTTTGTTTTCAATCAAACGTAAATCTTAGGTAGAACAAATGATTAACACATTAAAATGATTTAAGAATCAAACCTTAATTATACATAGATATAAATGTAACAAAATAATCTCAAATATACTTTAATTAACGTAGCATGCAAATTAAGACTCAATTTGAGTGAAAACATATGCAGAAAGCAAGAAAAAGGTGAATTAAGGAATAATTAACTCTGATTTAACTATAATTGAACAAATTTATAGATAACAGATTTGGGGAAAAATATATTCCCATCAAGAGCACAATGTTTGTGTGTTTTTACGATTGTTTGTAAGTCTATGAGTATGCGTCTGAAGCCGCTCGTGAGTTTTTTGTTAAGTGTTTTATTTTTTTTAACTTATTGATAGCCGGGAACAATTTTAGAAAGCAGCTCAAACTTTTAGCAAGCCCACTCCAAAGTTTTTCATCTAGGCCGCATGAATTTTGAACCCAAATCTCTAACTTAATGCAACATTTATATAATTCATTACAATCACATACATTTTTAAACTCCCTTCAAATATTTTCACGTCAATTGGATTATTTATAAAAACCATTTCATTATGTAGGAAATCATCTCTAAATAACAATATTTAAAAAATAATTTTTAGAAATCTAGTTACGATAACCAATGTATGGTATAGTGCCTATAACGTAAAATCATTTGGTACTCCAATGGCGTTTGACCCAACCATTTTATAAGAGTAGCCAACTAAAAATTTTTAGCATGCTCCGATTCAGACAATAGAACACTGGTGCTTGTTGCTCGAAAATGTTAAACTCTATGCGTAGATTTTACAAACACCGCTATAGTAATGATCTACCAATATGTGCATTGATTTTGAGGAACATAACCTTTAATCGTGAATTGTGCCAAATTCACATATGAGATTAAAAACTACAAAGAATTCTTATGCTCAAATTAAATGTTCTCAAGAATTGCAGCACCCTCATACAAAATTTGGTTGTGTGGATTAAAATATGGTTCTGCAGATTAACAGGCTGAATCCGAGAAGTCAGAAGCCAAAAAGGCAAATAAAGTAGAATGATCTAAAACATATACACCTAATCAACCTTTTCGAATAAGTAGAGTTTTAAGTTCTCATTTAAGGCACCAAATCGAGGTACTTCACACGTTACAATATTATTGATTACCTTCCTTATAGTCGAACTGAGATGCATTGGATTCTGATTACCTAGGATCCAATAACCATGAACCACATAGTTCTTTTAATTACCTACCTCAATTTAAATTTACTTGCTAAGATTAAAATGCTACATTTTTTTATGCATTATCTGTCCACTAAAATTTACTATCGACATCTCTGTATATATTATATTAAATCAGAAATATCTAAAGAGTCTGGTTTTGCATGAGACCTTCATTTTAATTAATAAATCATCAAATATAAAACAAGTAACCACAGCTGGCTCATTCCCTAATTAAAAGACAAGTTAAATTTACAATTTTATTACATCCTTTTCAAAAGTTATTTTTTTTAATTAAGTATTGTTGTCTTTTGATTTAACCATATTTCTTTCTATAAACACCTAGAAATGTCAATTATACTAAATCTTCCCTTTAGTACACCTCCGAAAATACCTACATTATATATTCATTATATCTTCTATTGTTATTAGTTTAATTATTATTATTATTATTATTATTATTATTATTATTATTATTATTATTATTATTATTATATAGAACTCATTAACACACACTCAAATATACCATATACTATAATAAAATATATGCAAAATCTATTAAAATAAGAGTTTTTCAAGTTATCAAAAATTATTAATTATATACTTTTAAATTAGGTAAATATAAATTAATTATCTTTTTTACAGATAAGTAGCATTGATGCTATGTATTACCAAAAAGGTTTGTTAAAACATGTACAAACACGTATTTTAATGTAAATAAGTAAAAGTTAAAAACAATTTTGTTAGTTTGGTAAAAGGCGCTTTCAAATGAAGGTTGAATTTAAACTTTTAATGTTATATCTTATATCCAATATGTACCTTATAAAAGTTCAATTTGGGTCCATGTGGTTGGTCCTTATTTTAAATACCCATTAGTCAAGACAATTTGAGAAGGTTTAACTTTTAATAGTTATGGTTGGTTGGTCTTGTTTTAAATAGACCATGAAGAAAATTCTAGAAGGTTTAATTTTGATAATTATGGTTATATAAGTCTGACATTGTATCACAAGTTCATACATCCAGAGTTACAAACACAAATAATTTTCAAGATCCCTTTTCTCACCCAAACAAAAACAGCCTCCTCCCTTCTCTCAACCAAACATCACCCTTCTCTCAACCAAACATCACATGTTCATCTAGAGTATTAATACAAATATTTATTAAGATCCCTTTACTCACCAAAAACAAAATGGCTCGGCCAGTTCTCTCAATCAAATATTTCAATTTTTCCTCAAATTTTCTTAAATGAAAGATATATCTGATATATTCATGAAAAACAATTTCAATTTCTCTAAATCAAAAGATAGTCTCATAAATCATCAATTCATTAACACTATGGTTTCTATGACCATTGATTATTTTGAGTTGAAAATTTTTGTGATTGGTTTAAGGTATGTCCTTACTAGTTTGGTTTCTTAATTTTTAATTTTTAAAGTAATTATAACAGATTCACACATCCAGATCCAGATCTTGTAGTGATAGAAAAGGATGAAAATTTCCCTTAGAGTAAAAATGACGAATTAAGATTTCACTGTAATTAAATTGACAAAAATTAACGTGGTTTATAATTAAGTAGATTTGCTAAAATATTATGTAAAAATGATATTGATTTTAGTGTATTAAATTTTATTACATTTTTTATGTTAATTTATTTATTGATTAAATATTTACATGATGAAACAATGAAGATAATGCTCCATAAAAGCATAACAAAGCAAATCTTGGAATCCAGGTAATTTTAAAATATCTTGACTCATTGGTTTTTTTTGATAGCTGGAGGCACAATGAAACACTTAGCTGGTCATAGAAGTTTTTATTATAAATAACATATGTCAATGTTTATAAAAAATTTGATGTGTCATTTTTTGGAGTAATTATTTTAATTAATATATTGATTTATGTATGAGTATTTATATATATTAGATCCAACTTCTGCATCCAATTTAGCCAATTTAGCCAATCAACCCAATTCCGACAAACTAAAGAAGAGTGCAGCTTCTGCATGATCAAATCAAAGAGTAGTAAATCAACCCTGCACGCTGAAACAGTGATAACGGATCATAAATTAATATCATAGCACACAAACAACACATAATTTTTTAGCTACCTAATAAAAGTAAACAACACATAATTCCTAGGTACCTAATATCTAATAGACATTTTACAATTGATTCGTTGTCAACTAAAGACTTACCACGGGCCACCCTCACTAGCATTTTCGGTGCTTTTGCTGAGTTCGTGGCCACTTGAACATTTACACAAGTACAAGTTAATCGACAAAGTCTTCAGTAACATACTAATGTGCTAAAAAGTAGAAACACATCCAAATTTTATTACGAGATTATAGCTAAATATATTTCCTAAAAGTTCATATGTATGTTTAATTAGTTCATTGGGTGGTTAAAGCATCAGGAGCAAAAGCAAAAACAGTGTGAGTGAGTAGGTTTGGTGCTTCTGATAAGCATCCTATCGGCTTCATACACAAGTAACTAGGATGCGTAGTAGGGGCATAAGGATTAAAAGTTAAAATATTAAAAAAAATAATAAAAATGTAGAAAAAAATGAAAATTCCACAATGGAAAAGAATATGATCTCGTAAGAAAAGTTTTCCTTCACCTCTTCTCCTTGAAAATTTATGAAAAGATGTTAAAAAGAAGTAGAAGGCCAGAGGTCTGCTATGAATTTGTTTAAGTGCCTTTGACCATTTATATTTTTTAACGGAGAACTAAACCAAATAACTGATCCAGAAGAAGAAAATATGAGGATTCTGAGGCAATATAGTAATGATCCGTTTGACTATAAAGACTGGTTACCATCCCAGATGCTCCAATGCAGGACGAGCATGTAGTACATGTCCAACCTGAGAACAGAATTCTAAGTTCACCCAGATTTAGGCAAAGATAACTACTGGCTGAGAATCATAATGGGGTTTGAGACACCAGTTGCAGAACTCAAGGAGATAATCAACTACTAAGGTTTTATACGTAGGAGACTGGTTCAAATCAAATGTTTTGACCAAGTATTTATAAGGGTACCTTTTCAAGTCTATGTCTTTGAAATTGTTGGCGACAATCCCCCTGACCTTAACTGTAACCAAGAGCATCACCTAATCCACATGTTTGTTGAATGTTGATGACATACCAATACTTTTTTCATTTAATTTTCCACAATGTTCAAAAATCTTGTTTGTCACTGTGATGGTAGGACTGAAACAGTAAAAGATTTGATCAAATTTGCATGTATGAGGAGCACTGGGACTATAAGCAGATCTAATTTGTTTCGACGTTCATGAAGATGTTGTATGCTTGATAAAGTCAACTGTCTTTACACAAACAACCTTAGATTCATGCCTATGGCCTCAAAGTACATTGTCCATCTTAAAGTTTTCTGAATCTACCTTGACTTTACAATACATTAAATCCATGCACTCATGATTCATTGGTAGATTACATCCCCTTCAACGTATTGCTTTGGATGGTAGGGTACAATGATTAAGGTGATAATAACATACTAACATCCATGGCCCCGAGGCTGGGTCCTTAAGCAGTGTGCTGGTTGGGGTACCCCCACTCACATCCCTAAATGAATTCAAACTAACTAGGTGTTCTCTCCCTTCAAGAGGTTGGTGGCATGTACTCTAGTTTATCATTCAATCTGTGACTAGTGAGTACACGGTCCTGTTTAGATGGGTAGTGCACACATTTAACTAAAAACCCAAAACATAACCTTATATTTCTATTTAAAACATTAAAACATTTGTATGAGATTCTTTAACACTATTACAGCAAGTAATGATACACTTCTAAGTTTTATCTCTTCTAGAAAGGTCTAGTGCCAAGCCTCAAAGAGATCCAGATTGTGGAAAGTCAATCATATAATAATGGTATAGAGGACACAAACATTGAGCAACTAGTATTTACAAGTAACACAATCAAGTATCTACATAACTTATTTGTCTGCATAATCTCACTTAACAACGGTAGAGAGGACGCAGACAATGCATCACTGGTATTTACAGGTAACACAATCAAGTAACCCAATTATGTACCATATAGCTTATAAGGTCAAACAAATTACTATACATATATTACCTGGTGAATTAATCGGTAAAAGTTGTGCTGACCGTTTGTCCAGGTTCGCCAAAATCAATTTCACCAGCCTCAAAAGAAAGGGGAACACCATCAATAAAAACACCTTTCCCATTGCTCTCCATGTTGAACTAAATTGGTAATAAATTGGATAGGGTATAAGAACATCATAAAGCCTTTGAAAACAGTTTACCAAAGAAAGGTGTTGTAGCCTCACCTGTTGAATATGCAGAGCAAATTTTTCCAGGGCTTGAGAGTAAGGTAAAATGGCCTAAAAAATTAAGGCATCAAAATTAGAGACAAACAATATTAATATTTTTTTTAAAGAAAAAAATATAACTGACTTTTAGAAGAGACTCCAATTGTGAATCTGTCCACACAAATAATGACACTGAAGTGCAATCATTTTCTTTTACAAATATAAAACTATGAAGTGAGATTATATGCAGAGTAAAAATTATTACAAGAAAAAACAGAAAGTGTCGACTCAAACAGATAAATCAGAAAACTCATAACTGCACTTACTCTTGCAGGATACCCTAGGAATGAAACATTCCAAACACTCAACAGGCCCAAAAGCACCTGAAACATTTATGAAATGTCACTCAGTAAAGCATTAACTGAATCAAAGATTGACTAGGATGCTTCTTAAATCCAATATCTTCGTTAAGCCTTCCAGATGCACATTCAGTTAAACGCCCGATGAAACTGATTTTATCTGGCTTACACCGGCACTTCACATCTAAATTAAAATCTCAGAATAGCATCCCTTTATTCGCTCACATGTAAGCGGTAACACTGTCTTTCACACCTTAGTTTCACTGAGAATGGACCTAGCATCGTTTAGTTTTCAATATTTAGGGTACATGTCAATCTTTGAAGAAATTCAAAAGACAACAAAAAAACGACCAACTTTTTACAATCTGGTTACGTATCATCTCTTCGACCTCCAAAATCCCAGCATTACCACATCCAGTAACAATGCTTCTTTCTCTTATTTGTCACCAAACCCCCAAAAAATAGAACATAAAACCTCCAAAAACCAAGCAAAGGATATTTCTTTTATTTGTCACCAAACCCCCAAAAAATAGAACATAAAACCCCCCAAAACCAAGCAAAATATTTCTTTTATTTGTCACCAAACCCCCAAAAACAGAACATAAAACCCCCCAAAAAACAAGCATGACGTTTCTTATATACATCCACAAAAGAAAAGATGTAAAAAGGAGAATATACCTCCAGAAAAGCTCCAAGCTCCAAAGATCTGTGAACCTAGAGATGCTCCAAAACCTTGAAATTCCAAATCTCCTTTCAAGCTCCAAAGCTTGTACTTAAGTATATGTTACTCGTTTGAAGCTCAATTTGAAGCTCCAAAACTTGAATTTGAATTGGGGCTTAAATTATGGTTTATGGGACAGGAGAGAAGGAGATGAGTGAGATTTTTAATGTATGAGAGAAAGAGGGGAGAGATGAGAGATAGATGCGTGATGAAAGAGAGATGAGAGCTCAGAGAGACGTGAAAGAGACAGTGAGAGAGATGAGGCGGTGAGAGAGATGAGGGTCGCGGACAGAGGAGAGAAAGAGGGGAAAGAAGTTTGAGATATTTTGGAAAAGGGGGAATAAGAAATTTTTTGTTAAAATTAAGGGGGGAAGTGTACTGAAATAGGGGGAGAAAGAAAAGTAAATTTATATTTTTTTTAAAAGTGGCCGTAGACAATGGTTAATAAAATTAGACGATGTTAAAGTTTAAAGCATATATTTGTTTTTTTTAATTTTCAAACATAGACAACGGTTGGTATGGGAAACCGATATCAGGATTTCTATTCAACATCGCTTATTGATAAACCGATGTTAAATAGACTTTTAATATCGGGTGCATTACATGCCGATGTCTAAGCACCGATGTCGTATCTACTATTTCTAGTAGTGTAATAAATATTTTTATATCCACTTTTGTAGTTGAGTTTTTTTAATAATATTGGGATGGGTTACAATTTTTTCATCAATTAAGGAATTTATACTCTATTTGCAGGTATTTCTGTCTTCTGGGGCACCAAATACTTTAGCTAAGTCTCAAAATATATAGGCATTTGATGCAGACTTGATAAGTGACTAAAGCTTTGTATCAACAATGTGCCCGTGTGTAAGAATTTGCCACCGAGGTGATTCATTCTACTAGGATTACTAGGATGATACATATTTTTAAGTAGGGAAGTTATGTGTTAAAGTGAATGAAAGTGGAAGTAATAATCATCTTTCTCACTTCCAAGAGATATTGTATATTTTTTTGTGAGGCTGCTTTTAGGATAAATATTCATATTTTTGGGAACTTGAAATATTTTAATTTTTATTAAATTACATTGTACTATTATTTTGAATTTTTGAAAAAAAACAAAAATATCTTTGTTGTAAATTAACATGTTATGAGTTAATGAATATACATAGCTCCTTTGTCCATTGATGATTTCTATACCTTCATATATTTTATTAAATTTTTTCAAACTATTTTGAAATTAGTGAATTACTTTTGTTAAATTACATTTGAGTAAATTTTTTTGAAATGCAGGAA
Source organism: Apium graveolens (assembly GCF_009905375.1). Taxonomy (NCBI): domain Eukaryota; kingdom Viridiplantae; phylum Streptophyta; class Magnoliopsida; order Apiales; family Apiaceae; genus Apium; species Apium graveolens. The sequence continues at coordinate 203,867,595 of NC_133657.1, read as the reverse complement.
AATATATTAAGTCAAATTCGCACAAAGCCGCTTGAGAGAACTAATTGTACAAACCATAAATTAGTTCCCCGTGGATTTTTCAATACATTAATTTACCATGGACTATAGTTTAGATCAACTATTTTGAAAAAGTAGGCCTCAAACAATTTTCCTTCACCGTAACATTTCATATCACTACTACTTAAACTTAAATTAACATAATAAAATATTAATCAAGATGCAAATCCTTAACACATCCCTGCACCTTGAAAGGCTGTCATACCGGACCTCATGTAACTCAGCCATAGCTTGATCACCATTAGCTTCAAATCCCTCAGCACCCAAAGGGAACACCAATTCATTCTGATTTGCAGCTTCAACCACATTCTCATTTGCATTCATTTTCATTCCCACCTAAAAAAGGATCAACTATAGAAAAGGATCAACTACTTCATCAGCCATAGCAGCGGGTTCAACATCTCTTTGATATACTGCACTAAATCTCTGCCCGTAATGACCAAGACTCAATGTCATAGTGCCATATTCCTCCACTCTTCCAAATGGTTCTTCTATTATCACCATATCCTTCCAATGAATAGCACCGTACTCAGCCAAATAAGAAGTAAGCATATTATCTTCTGGATTAGTCAAGCGTACATCTGCCAAAAAATTATGATCTGCCTTCCTTTGACTAAGTTATTGGAAGATGAATTCATGTTGGGGAGGCCTGCCAACAACCAAGGAATTCATCCAATCCATGAAGGAATCAACTTCATACATCTCCAAGATTATTTTAGTATACTCCTCATTAAATGCTTCTTTTAATGCTTCTATGTATGCCTTAAACTCATTTTTCCTTCGATTTTCAAAACCCAAAGATCTCGTAATCATATGCAGAATAACACCAAGACTGTTTTTAAACACCGCTTCTATGCCTGAAGGGTTACCATTGGGGAATGTTTGCTTAGAGAAGAAAACTGCCACATTGCATTTAATCATCCCCATCAGAGGCATCTTCCATTGAGCATTGACATTAACATTCTCTTCTTCCAGGATGGATCCCTAACTGAAGAGTCTCTATTTGATGTCTAAGAATACCAAGGGTTAAAGTAAAGTAATTTACCTTCCTACTCAATACACCGACTAATTACCCTTCCTACTCAAACCCCGCCACTTCTATTACTACCGCTTCATATTTCTTTTAAAAAAACTTGTAAAAAAAGAAACTCTAAAAACTCAAATGGACCAACTATTGATCCACCATAAAATATCCTAAAAAATTATTTTAAGGACAATCCCCAATAATCTTTTCAGCCCAATCCACCAAAGCCGAATATAATCTTAACCCATCAAGTAACTTCCCACTGAATCCATAAATCTCTTGCTAAGGTACCCTTTCTTGCATTTTTATCAGCTTGTTCATTAAAGTTCCTCCTAAAAAATTTAACCTATATCTGGCCAGATAACTCTGATGTTGGGTTTAATCTAAACTTAACTAGTTTATTTAGCTGTTTTAGTATTTTGTTAATAATGGCATTTGTTAGCCACATTTTAGTAAGAGACTGAGTCTTACGTGGGTTCATTTTCTTTAGGAGAGTCATATGGAGTTTAGAAGTGTTCAAGGGTAAACATTGTTGATTTATAGGAATCAGTTTTAGCTAGTTCTTTTACATATATTTCCATTTCCTGTAATTAGTTTTTAGAGCTGTGATAATAACATATTTGAGTTTGCTTTTCTCCAGTTTCAAAGTGTAAACAGGTGTGTGTGTATTGCTTATATCAGGTCTGAAACTTTACATTCTGGTATCAGAGCCTGGTTGTGTATGCCAAAGTATATGCCTAAACTGGGAACTATGGACGTGTCAAAGTCGAAGTAGGGATCACTAGGGCTCAATTATCCTATGCTGTCAAAGAATAACTATACAACATGGTCATTAAAAATGAAAGTTAATATGGAGGCACAAGGCATGTGGGAGGCAATTGAGTCTGATGGTAAGAAGTCACAGGTTGAGGTTCGTACAGACAAAATGACGTTGGAAATCATTTACCAGAGTATTCCAGAAGATATTTTACTGTCCGTAGCAGAGAAGAAGTCATCAAAGGAGGCTTAGGAGGCCATAAAAATCATGTATGTAGGGGTTGATAGAGTGAAGAAGGCGAAGGTGCAGACTTTGAAAGACGAACTGGAGTCTCTAACCATGAAAGAAACCGAGCATATTGACGATTTCTATATGAGCTTGTGTGGTATCGTAACAAACATACGTGTTTTGGGTGAAACAATGGAGGAATCATATGTTGTTAAGAAACTTCTCAGGGCAGTGCCAACCAAGTATCTTCAAATTGCCTCTTCGATAAAACAATTTGAAAATCTTGAAGAAATGAAAGTTGAAGAAATCTTGGGATGACTCAAAGCACATTAAGAACGGATTCGTGGGCCTACGGAGACCTCGAGCAGTCAGCTGTTATTGACAGAGGAGGAGTGGTAAAAAAAGGAAGCTCGGAATGGACAACTGTTGCTTACTAGGGAGGAGTGACTGAAGAAAATGTCATAAAATCAAAAAGGTAAGCAGGATGTTGAATCTAGAAATAAGGATGAAAACCGAGGATATCGAGACAAGAGCAAGGTGAGATGCTTCAATTGCAGTATCTTGGGACATTATGCTTCTGAATATCGTAAACCAAAATAAGAGAAGGAATAAAGATAAGAGGCAAATTTGACTCAAATTGAAGATGATGAACCCGCCTTGCTTTTAACGGAGTGTGATGAAAATAAGAGAAAATGTTCTTGTTAGATTTGATGATGGATCTACTGTCATAATAAAGGGAAAAGGTTCAGTGGTCTTGAGTTGTCAAACTGGTGAGGAACACGTGTTGAGTGAGGTATATTTTATTCCATCTCTTTGCAACAATATTATTAGTTTGGGTCAACTAGTAGAAGAAGGTTGCAAACTGGTACTTCATGGAGATTTGATGTGGGTCAACGACAAAGATGGAAGATTATTGATAAAAGTTAAACGTTCAAGAAACTGATTGTACAAATTAATCATTGAAAGAAGCAAGCCTGTATGTCTGATGTCAAAGGCAGAAGAGGACTCTTGGTTGTGGCATTGTAGGCTCGGACATGTGAACTTCCAAGCTATGAACCTTATGTCTAACAAAGAGATGGCTCGAGGCTTACCGAAATTTGTTCAACCAAACGAAATCTGCAGAGGGTGTTTAATGTCAAAGCAAGTAAGGTCATCATTTCCTCAATGAACTTCTTTTAATGCCTCGAAAATTCTGGACCTTGTGAACGGAGACATCTGTGGTCCTATATCTCCTTCAACACCTGGTGGAAAGAGGTACTTTTTTTTGTTGGTAGACGATTATAGTAGACTAATGTGGGTGTATTTTTTAAGTACAAAAGATGAGGCATTCGAGTACTTTAAGAAATTCAGAGCGTTGGTGGAAGATCGACCTGAATGAAGGATCAATGTGTTCAGAACAGACCGAGGGGGGAGTTCTGTTCGAGTGAATTTACTGAATATTGTGAGAATGCTGTAATTCAACAACATTATACAGCGCCGTACACTCAACAACAAAATGGCGTGGTTGAGAGGAGAAATAGGACGGTTGTAGCAATGGCAAAAAGCTTCCTAAATGAGAAAAACATGCCACACAAGTTCTGGGCAGAAACAGTAAGACACTTAATTTATGTGCTGAATCGGTTACCAACTAAGGTTGTTGTTGGGAAGATGCCATACGAATCATGGTCAGGTAAGATTCCCAATCTCGAATATTTAAAGATTTTTGGTTGCATTGCGCATGTGAAAATTCCTAGTGTCAAATAACTAAATTGGATGACAAAAGTAAAGTTTTGGTATATTTGGGAAAGAAGTCCGGTACAAAGGGCTGCAGGCTGTATGATCCTAAAACTAATTCTCTCCAATTTAGTCGATATATTGTCATTGAAGAAAACAAAAGCTGGTCATGGGAACAGGGCTTCGAGGATAACAATTCTCAAAGTTCATTTATCATAGTAAACAAAAAAATGGCTGAAGAAGCAGATGGTGAAATAATAGATTCTGCATGTGACTTTTCTGATATTGCTACACTAATACAAAGTCGTGTGCGTGACACCAGTCAAACATCTGATGAAGAAAGTGACCCCAGGCGTTATAAATAACTTTCTGATGTTTACAATAATACTGAAGATGTGGAATTACATGATGAGTTAATGCTGATGGGGATAGAGGAACCTGTATGCTACAGTCAAGCAATAAAAGAAAAATCGTGGGAAAAGGCAATGACAGTCGAAATCGAAGCCATAAAGAAGAACGAGACTTAGAACTTGGTCGAGTTACCAGCTGGGCACAAACCCACTGGATTGAAATGGGTGTATAAAATAAAAAGGGATACAGAAGGGAGGATATTAAAGTACAAAGCGCGGCTTGTAGCAAAAGGGTATGTTCAAAAACACGGTGTGGATTATGAGGAGGTCTTTGCTCCAACTAGGTTGGAAATAGTCTGATTACTCCTTGCAGTTGTTGCTAAAAATAGCTGGGAAGTGCATCACCTTGATGTAAAGTCGGTATTTTTAAATGGTGAGTTAAGTGAGGATGTTTATGTGTGTCAGCCAGAAGGGTTTGTGGTGAAGGGAAAGGATAATCTTGTATATAAACTAGCAAAGGCCTTGTACGGATTAAAAGAGGACCCACGGGCCTGGTATGCAAAACTTAACTGGTGCTTGAAGAATTTGGGTTTTATCAAATGTCCTTACGAACCAGCTGTGTACACTAAACGAGTAGGGAATGAAGTCTTGCTGGTGGGAGTTTACGTTGATGATTTACTAGTCACAGGGACTAGTGTTGAAAGCATTGATTTTTTTAAGAAGCAGATGATAGAAAATTTTAAAATGAGTGATCTCGGAAAGCTCCCTCACTATCTGGGAATAGAAGTGAAGCAAAGTGTTGATGGCATCAAGTTGAAGCAGAGCGCATATGCAAAGAAAGTACTACTGAAGGTTGGTTTGTTTGAATGCAATCCAGTGAAGTATCCAATCGAAGAAAAATAGAAGATGCATAAAGATGAAATCGGGAATCCTGTAGATCCAACTCAGTTTAAAAGCATTATGGGGGTCTTCGATATTTAGTTCATACTCGTCCTGACATAGCCTTTGTTGTAGGGATTGTAAGTCGCTATATGGAGAGGCCCACGAAACTTCACTACAGTGCGGTGAAACGTATTTTACGCTATGTAAAAGACAATTTGGATTATGGTCTGCCCTATGCAAGAGGAACAGGTAATTACATATTATCGGGGTTTTCTGACAGTGATTTGGTAGGAAATAATAAAGATAGGAAGAGCATAGGAGGTATGGTGTTCCATCTAAATGACAACTTAATAACTTGGGTCTCTCATAAGCAGAGGTGTGTTGCTCTTTCTTCTTACGAAGATGAATTCATGGCTGCTACTGCAGCAGCATGTCAGGGTGTATGGTTGCAGAAATTGCCGAGTCAAATCGTCAATATCAAGCAAGGTCATGTGATAATGTATGTGGATAATAAGTCAGCCATAGACTTGGCAAAGAATCCAACTTTCATGGTCGAAGCAAGCATATAGACATTCGCTATCACTTTATTAGAGAATTTGTTGAGAGAGGAGAAATCGAACTCAAATATGTTAGCACTAATGAACAGAAGGCAGATGTTTTGACAAAGGCCCTGGGAGCAGTCAAGTTCGACCGTATGCGTGATTTACTTGGGATGAAGAAGTTGTTTGCATTAGTTTAGATTAAGGGAGTGTTTTATCGGGTTTAATCTAAACTTAACTAGTTTATTTAGCTGTTTTAGTATTTTGTTAATAATGGCATTTGTTAGCCATGTTTTAGTAAGAGACTGAGTCTTACGTGGGTTCATTTTCTTTTGGAGAGTCATGGGGAGTTTATAAGTGTTCAAGGGTGAACGTTGCTGATTTGTAGGAATCAGTTTTTAGCTAGTTCATTTTTATATATTTCCATTTCCTGTAATCAGTTTTTAGAGATGTGATAATAACATATTAGAGTTTGCTTTTCTCCAATTTCAAAGTGTGAACAGGTGTGTGTATATTGCTTGTATCAGGTCTGAAACTTTACATCTACAAACAAATTATCAACCATTGCATGCTGACTAACTGCCTTTACTAATTCCTTGCTATCTGTCAATGCTTAAATACCATCGTTTTTCCATTTACTGTTTGATAGCAATTTCACCACATTTTAAGAGATTGTAACTCTTCCTCAAAGGCAATTGTTACTTTTGTTTGACCTGCAAATTAAAGTAATATTTCCCCATTCTTCCTGATATCCTACAACCACCTTACCTAACTTTATTTTCCAGATCCCATCAATAAAAGCTACTAAAGAACTGTTAACGGATTCTAATAGTTGCCTCCATTTCATATGTTGACTTGCAGTTACAACTCCTGTAGGGTTACACTACGCCATAAACAGCCTACGGTAACAAAAAAATATTATAATAGGATGGCCTAAATGTTACCCCAGGCCATTTTTTGGCTAAGATAACATAAGCTGAAGGTTAGCTAAGTGGGGGTACCTAAGGTAACTTATTTTTTTCTAGTGTAATATGACATTTTATGTAATCTTAGAGTCCTATTGTAACATAATACAGGACTACTGCAATATTAACATATGTTACCTTAGGTGTTCTAATTTTTTAAAAGAGTGAGACCAGTGGGGCCGCACATCTAACACGTCAGCATGTTGATGTGGCAAGTGTGGCCCCCACAGAAAGCCCCACAGTGCTGAGTTATCTTGATGATGTGGAATGTGGGTCCCCCTGGTTGCATGAAAGTTGACCTTTTAGGTGACGTGGCATGCTAACATGGTAAGTGGGCCCATAGGACCTAATGTAACACTTTGAAAAACTGTTGTAATATTTTAACTTGCTTACTGAAACTTTTTTAACATACTATAGTAACAGTTTAGGAGGCTATTGGCATGACAAAACAAACCAAACTTTAGACATATCCATTGAACAAGTGAAATCAAACCATCTTATTCCATCCATCCGAAGCAAGCTATATTCCATATTGATCTTACAACTGCCTACCAGTACATAACAAATTAAAAAGTACCTATTCAATCGCTTTTAAACTTGGAGCAAGCTAACCAAATTAAATACATCTTGATTTAAATTTTATTATCAGGTGAAAGAGATTTACTCTAAAGACATGATATTCAGAAAATCACCATATTATCAAACCGGGGAGAAGCTTGATATGTGGTTTTTTCTGATTATATATATCGGGTTCAATATTTTGAACTACATAATAAAATAGACTTTTTAACTTAGATTTTTATTTGTAATTTCACATAATTTCGATAATTTTCCCTATAATAATTAGGAGTTAGGAAAAAATAATGCTACTAAATAAGTTAATAGAATTCAGGCTTCAATCTTGGTATATAATGCGCAAAAGAGTTACCCCATGTGAACTAACTAGATGAGTATAAAAGTAAAATAGAATGACAACGATTTAAATTAAAATACGTATCTAGAAACAGACCTAATACATCACGTTGATCGGTTAATATGAGCTACAAGTGATCCATTTAAGTTTTGTGTTGTAACTAATACTTACAAATTTGATTTTGAAAATTGATAATCAAGTAAATTTTTTTTACATAAAATAATATCATACCATCTTATTCCGATGATGTGCAAAACCTTTTGGACCAAGAGTGTGAGTGTCAATATATGCTTTACGGCTTTCTGTATTTTTCTTTGCTCTCCCTAGAAAAATTTGAAAAGTTAAAATTTGTTTTGATTCTGAACAGCCTAAATGTGTAAAATCACAATTATACTTGAACACTCTCATCATTCCAATATTTCGAGAGAATTTTGAATGTCTGGAGAGGAATGTCATATGTTCTATTTGCCAAATTTCATTTCATCATTTTCGTATGCTGTATAATGACCCGCCTTTGTTCGACTCTTGTACGTCTTCGAGGATCAATAAATTGTCTCGATCGTCCAATTTTCCAACTCATCGGGAATTATATATCGGGCCTTGCAAAAATTAAGAAAAAATGATAAATAAAACACAAATACTTAATCAGTTTTATTATCCTCACCTCTCTTTCTGAAAATAATTATAATTGGAATGAGGAGAATTCAAAACATAGTACATAAATTTATGTACAGTATGAATTTTTTTAAAATTTGAATTTGTTATTTGATAAAGTTTTGGCGCTTTGATTTTATCAAGAAGAGTTTACCCACAACCCTATCTGATTCAATTTTCAATAAATTAATAAATTTTAATGAATGTCCCTAACTAAAAGTGCTCTAAATTATGAAATATAAAATCCACAAAAAATACCTTAACATAGTTTCACATAGTCATCCTCAAGTTTTTTGGAACATGGCGCCAAGTAACATAAGTCAGCAGCACACATCATTTAGCAATTTTTCCAAGGAAGCAGCCTAATTCTGACAATACTTTGTCATTTTCTGCAATGGGCTAGAAAACGTCATTCATCCCGATGACTACTCTCTTGTCAAAATTTCTCGTATGAACTTTGTCCATCCTAGTTTTTCCTCTCATCCTATGAGGATCCGGAACTGCAAGTTTTTGGGAATGTTAAAGTTTTCTACTTGGAAACAATAAAAATTGGCAAATAAAACAATCAGAAAGTATAAGGAAAACATCATGCAGACATGGCAACAAATTAAAACTTAAAAACAAAAAAAATAAAAGAAAATATCAGGTAGGCATGGCAAAAAATTAAAATTTAAAATCAAGAAACTATAAGGAAAATGTAAACCTAACCTTCCATATCGCCTTCCACATTGTCTTCTTCAATATCAGGCAAGATATTTTCCTCGACAACTATCTTACTTGTACTTGCTGCTTTTTCTTGTTCAACCTTTTCCTTTTCTAATTTTTCTTTTTGGCGTTTCCTCGTTGGCCTCCAAGCATCCATTGAACCTTGTCCATCATCTATTTGTGGTAACACAACTAACAGAGGTGGAGATATTTCAGGTTCTACCAGCATCCTGTCCCGGATTATAATTCTCACTTCCATTTTGATCCTTCTCATTTCCGTTACTTTTCGGTAAATTCTTTTCTGTCAATCCAGCTAACAACGACGACAACCTTAGAGCGTAAAGAACTTCATTTTTAAGCTTGAATCTGATTGCCCTTTATCTTTCAGGCGGTAGGATATTCGTCCCGCTGTGTAGATAAATATTATGTCCAATTATAGTACGAATGTAATATTGGACATGAATATTAATAAATTTACAAGTTTGTCATATTTTAAATATTGGACTGGAAATTACATATCTAACCTGAACCTCATTTTCTCCCATTATTTCAGCATTATGTGGTCTACTCTGCAATTCCAATTCCTCTTGGCAGGCGTAAGTTTATAATTCAGAGGTTTATCACTGCATTTTTCCAATTTATTCAATCGTGACGACTTTCGAGTACCTTCATGGGGAAAGGTCTCTGAAACCAAATTCCCCACTCTTTTATTTTTCTGTTGTTGCAGCTGATGAGCCATTGTGAATTGGTGGTTAGTGGGTTTTTTAGCTACAAAAATACAAGGGTAGTTACATAACAGTTTAAAGTAAAATAGTGTAGGCAAGGCAAAAGTTAATGTTATATGATTTTTATGCAAGAAGTTAAATTTATGATCATGGTACCTACAACAAAATTTGGTATGGGCCTCATGACCACATGCGGCTATATTTTTTTGATTGAGTGTACACCCATGTCAATGACATTATCGATGTAAAAATCAATAAACTTCTCGTTGTTAGTTTGTTTAACTAGTCGAGTGAACTCCGAATCACTCATCAGCAACTTCCAATCACCCAAATTCTTTGCGCTTACATAAATTCCTCCAATTTTCGTATATTCAAGGTCAACTTTCACATGCTCCATGAGTATTGTATGCGAAAATTTTTCAGTGTCGACTGCATATACAGTCGTCTCTGTCCCGCCAGTATAGCGTGTACTCTGGAATTCACCTTGATGGTGGAATCTGAGATGAATGACATTTTGCATTCTATAAAATCATTAGAAAATGTAAATTACATTAGTTTAAAAACACTTTGTGCCTACAGATAATATGAAAAGTAGTACGTATATGTCAATAATAAAATTAACGAAAAAAATAGTTCAATTAATATAATTGAAATTGAAATTAACATAGTGCAAAAGTTAAACGGTTCATGCAAATATAAATGCAATGGAAAGTAATGTAAATTATATAAAGAACAGATTATACTAACATTGACAATTTTTTAAAGGTTCAATGATTACAGTCAATAAATGAACTATTACCATAAATATATTGATTTAGAAAATCATGCATGTTCTTCGACTAAGTTAGTCTCAATTAGGACTTGTCGTATCGGAACATCATCCCTAGCCCAACTACCCTCGTTGTCCTGATCTTCAATTTCTGTATACAGGGGTGCATCATTTAAAAGTGCTTCATGTTGACCTTTCTTTTCATTTTTATCTTCAACATCACACCAGTCCCTAGGCAGCTTATTGACGACATTATACATCATCTTTTCAACTGGATCTTCTACATAGAATACTTGCTGTAGTTGTGAAGCTAATACGTATGGGTCAGATTTCTGGCATAATCGATTAAAATTCACCCGAGTCAGTCCATAAAGATCCTTTTCTTCTTGGTACCAACAACACTTAAATAACACTACAACTAATTCACCCCAATAATCAAGTTCTACTATCTCTTCAATTGATCCATAGTAACTGACTTCGCTGACTTTTGGGTTATCATCCTTCGATCTTGCAAAATTAGTTGTCAGAGCCGTCAAGAAAACACCACTATTTTTTGGTGTGCATCTAGCATCCCTGTTCTCCGTGTTGTATCTATACCCGTTGATCACATATCCTCCGTACTTCTTAGCTAAAGGATTAGGTCCCATTGCAAGGACTTCTAGTTCCTTCAAAATATTCCCTCTTTTGCCAACCTCTCCCTTAATCCACTTCCAAAATTCTTCGTTGTGTTCCCTAGCCTTTTTATATCTTCGATTTTTTGCTTGAGTTATAACCAAAGCTTCGTGTTTTCTATAAAAAATAGATAGTTTAAATTTCTAGAAAAAAGCGAGTAATTATATAATTAAACTAAGTTAGGACTGGAATTAAAACTTACGCAATTAACTCGTCCACATCTTTGTTTCCGGAGTTGAACAGAATATAATGATGCATTCTCATCCAGTGAGATACTTTTAAATGTACAAATTTTCCATTTTTATTTCTTCTTGTACTGATATGGTATTCCATCTTATCTGGATAACTTTCAATTTTTCGAGACTTGGTCATATCCAATCCGATATTTCCACCCAAGAATCTTGAACAAAATGTTTAGCATTCTTCTACAAGGTACCCCTCAGCGGTAGAACCCGCTGGTTTACTCCTGTTTCACACATAATTTTTTAATTTGCTTAAATAGCCCTCAATTGGACACATGGAAACAAGGCATAAACTTCAAATATAAGATTTTTTTATGGGGCACATATAAAAATTTTGTATTATAATAATGACCCGTCCACTCATGGTGAAATATAAATAAAAACTCATTAGCTATGCTCTATTTAGTATATATCTACCAATGATTTCGTTTTTCAATCTTTGTTTTCTTTTATCTCACTTCCATTACCTTGTCATCCCATATTTTTTCATAACTGAACATACTTTCATGTAACTGGTCAACTTTTTATCAAGTTATAGTAATTTGTATTTTATAACATTAACAAGGAACTAAAGATATACTAAATCATTTTTTCTTAAAAATAGGTATTGAGCCCAATATTATATAATCATCTAACTCAAATTTTAAGTGAAATAAAAATTAATTATAAATCTTATTCTTCACAATAATATATAATGATATAATTTCCTAGATCAAATATTGCAATCTTTCTTTCATTACAAATTTGATTGTCTAAATTTGTTTATATGACTAACTTATAATCTCTTCATTGGATTAATTTTTATATTTATTTGTCTTAGTTATTTTTATGAAGGCAGAGTAAGATAGTGTTAGCATATATTTTCAGGTCTCATAAAATAAAATCCTATGGGATAATGGATAATAAAATTCTATCAAGTCAGAGTGTCTCTGCTAAGATTTATATGCTTATTCCTGGTTTATTCTCTTCACATTTTGTTTTATTTTATGTCCTAGATTACTTTTGTATTATAGATATGTTGATAAGTTACATGTACTTATAATTAAACTTTTTGACTAATTGGATCTAAGTTTTTCTTCATTAAGATTGTCCGCAGAAAAATGTCCAATTTAAAATTTACTCAATCATCTTGAAGATTTAAAATTGATTTACTTTTCTTGATGATATATGAATTTTTCTAATGAATTAAGGTGAATATAAAAAAAAGTTTAACCATAATATATGCGCTAATTCCCCTTAATGGTCCCATTATATCAAGATATCTTTCATATATATTTTTTTAGATATATTAAAATATCGTTTTTCACAAAAGCCTGAGGGTTGTAACCAGCCTATTTCTTTTCACTAGTTTTAGTTCTTTTTTAGAAAGTAGATAGTATTAATTAACATTTTCTTTAAGTGTATATTTTTTCCTAATATATTTATAAAATCAAAACACATTTATAAAAAATTAAAAACATATAGCTAGCATATAAATTAGGTTAAATTAAACTACAGTTACATTTCAGTTTAATATTAAAAGACATTCAAATTTTTGACAGTATATTTCACATGAAATAGCATATAACTAACAGAGATGCTAATAAATTACACAAATTTGAAAATTTTATATTTTTGATATTGTCACGTATACAATTAATAAAAAGGTTCATTTATAAAATTTTAAGATATATATATAATGTAGAAATAACCTAAATTTTGATAATTTAACTAATAAGAAACTTATTTTAAGAGAATTTGTTGACATACAAAATTAGGGATTGCAAAATTAGAGACTGAGTAGACCAAATTAGCAATAAAAATTGAGCTGTACAGCTGATCGTTCTGGGCGGCTTAGCTATATCTTTAATTGGTAAAATATTTGGTTAAGTGACTTGATATTTTACCATAAAACAAAAATCATCAATTCAGGTGATGTAAGTTTAGTTTTTCTGTTATGAAGGCTGTTGTTAAGTTGGATAGTGAAAAATGAGAGAGACGCTTGAAGCATTGGGTCCCCGAAAGTACAAAACTGAACAAAGTTATCATTTATGATATTCAATATATATTGGTTATGTTTGGGAACTATTAGGGGTTTTTTATGGATTCGTAAATGTTGCTGAGTTTGTATTGAAATGTTGTTGGTGTTATATTAAATTGAAATGGTTTGATGTTGAATTGAAATGACAGTGCACAACCTGTATTTTTTATAAAAAATGAAAAAAAAATCAACCAAAAGGTGTCAAAACTGACCGTTTTCTATCGTATTATCTCTCAACGAACCGACCAAAAGAAGAAATAACTGTCAACATTCTTAGAAAAATCGATTGTCTCCATAACAGGGTGGTCGATTACGAGATGGTCCATTACTACGGATTTGACTACAGTTGATTTTGAGTTTATTCTAATTATGTTTAGTAGACATAACTACTCGTGCATGGTCAGTTTTAATCTACTTACAAATCATCATTTGTGCATATATGGTGACAAATGTACAAGTTCAACCAACAGATCTCAGATACCTTGGAAGTCCAATGCCAAGGCATAACAGCCATGAAGAAGAACATGAAGACAATACTCACTCAGGATTATAAGCACTTTGACTCAAGAGCTGAATAGTCACTGACAGATTTATATGACAGATTTCTAAAGTTGTTAAATGATCTAGATTTGGTTGAAAAGAAATATGATTTTGAAGATTCCAATTTGAAGTTCCTCATTGGACTTCCTAAAAAATGGGACTTGAAAGCAACATCCATCAAAGATGATTATGAACTTGAAGAGACATCACTGGATAAAATCTATGGTCTGCTCACAATTCATGAACTTGAGATGGAGAAGAGAAGTAAGATGAAAGGCTTAAGATCAAGGCAAGTTTCCTTGAAGGTTGAAGAGAATCCTTAGGGGAAATTTGTGAGAAAGAACCATTCAAGAGTAAAGGCTATGGTTGTAAAGTCTGATATAGATTCATCAAATATTGATGATGACTCAAATACTGATAATTTCACAGACTGTGATATAAATGACTGTGATGACGAGAAGTTTTTACAAATGACGGCCTTGATGGTAACAAGCTTTAAGAATATGGTTTCTTTAAAAGAGGTTCTAGTTATTCAAACTCTGATAAGAAGAACTATAAGAAATCAGATGGAAAAGAGTATAGACAAGAATAGTGGATACGTATAAGATCAAGTACTACAACTGACTGCAAAAGCTAAAAGCTGAAAGAAAGCAAGCCTTGATCACAAAGACGTAATATTGGGTAGACACCTTAGATATTGATAAGGAAGTCAACTATGCACTCTTGATCACAAAGACGTAATATTGGGTAGACACCTTAGATATTGATAAGGAAGTCAACTATGCACTCATGAAAAATGCTGATACGGACTCTGTAACTGATGAGATTAAGGTACATCAAACAACTCTTGCTTTTGATACTGCTAGTACTGTTAGCTATATGTATCAGACTCTTAAAAATGAAAGGATTAAAATCGAAAGCTCTGATCAAAGAAAAAATAATGATCATCTAGAAGCTGAGTTAATCTTTTTGCATGAAATTTAAAAAGAAAGAGATGATGCTTTTTCTGTTAAAAAAATTACTTGAAAAACATGTTTATCTAGGAAAAAAATTGTCTAAAGAAAGAGAAATTATTAAATTTTGGACTAAATCAGAGAAATTAAATCAGACTTTAATTGAAAAGGTTATTGTAATTCAGGATTAGGTTATGCAGACAAGCCTATGAAACTGAAAAACATAGACCAGTAAATACTGATGATTAAGTACAAATGACAGGTCTAAGTTAACTCTTGTTAAATTTTACTTAAATACTGATTGACTTAAATCAGTAAATGAGAATGGTCCTTCATCACGAGTTAAGTCAACCTTAACTACTGATAATTCTGACCAGGTCAAAGCTAGGAGAGTAAATATTGGTTTAATGTCACAAAAACAGCTTAAGCAAAAGTTAAAGAAAATGACAAAGAAAAATAAGGAAAAATAGTGTAAAAAGAACAAAAATGGTAAAGTACGTGTTAATAAGGAAATGACAAGTATAAATCCATTCCTAATGTGCCTAGAAAGGCTTGATTAAACTATGTTAGTACTAATCATCTTGCTATTATTTACATAAATAATAAATAAAGAAATATTGTTCCTTCTAGATTAAAGCTTAGGAACATATTAGTTAGATATGGATCACATGAGTCTTGTTTTTATCGTATTATCATTTGGTATTCCATTTACACATATAAAGAGTATCACAGTTTGTATTATAATTATTATGAAGTAAAACCATCTTTAAATAAAAAAAAGTTATTTCTGCATGTGTAACTTCTGATAATAAGACCATTAACATAAACTCTGATATGAAGATTTTTTCCAAAAATGTTAACACACTTAATAAGGCCAAAGGATTTAAGCAAGTTCGGGTCCTTAAAAATTCGAACTAGTGGCCTATATAATTGTAGAGTAACATGATGAATATTCTAGACTTGGAGAGTGGATGCTCAGAACACATGATTGGAAATAAAACTTTGCTATCAGAGTTGAAGGAGAAAGCTAGCACTACTACAAATCTGCTCTTGTATAACACTTTTTTTAAACCTTGTATAGCGCTTTTGAGTGTTATGCAACACGCCGCTATGCAAGTGGCAATTACTTGTACATCGCTTATTTTGGCGCTCTGTAAGTGCTCCTCTTGGATAGCATTTTAATAAGTGTAATATAGGTAAGTGTCGTACAAGTACATCTTAGTGGATAGCAGTTTTTAAAATGCTATATAAGTTGGAGACCCGAAGTTGTACAACATTTTTTGAAGTGGTATGTAAGGAGCAACGCTTACTTGCATAACGCTTCAAAAATGCTATATAAGCATTGGGCACATATACCATCTGCCATCCTATATAGCACTTTTGAAACTGCTATATTAAGACCTCCTTTTTATAAAAAAAATAATAATTGATATAATTTCACTATTTGTACACATTTGCTGTTTTTTGAAAATCCCTAAAATACAATCCAACCTCGCTAATTACAAAAAATGTAAACTCAAATTCAAATCAATCACACAAACTGAACTTGTAAAATAAAAAGATTTGAAATCAATCATAAACTTTCATAATGATTTAAAAATCTCCAGCAGAGTAACAATTAAATATCAACCAGAAAACATCACTAGATCTAGAACTCAAACAACTGTATTTCGTTATTTACTACAAGCGAGCAAGTAGGATAAGATAAAAAAAACTACATATTCAAAAGTTTTCCCTTCAAATACCGGTTGTAAAAGAATCCTGCCCAATTATCTCGGAAGCGGAGCATTTTTTTATGAGAATAACACATGAGTCTGTTAGAACGAGTGAACTGCACACACGAAAATTATAAAAAATCAATAAATGATGTTAAAATATTGTTGGCTTTTTTTTAGTATTAGCAATGTTAGGGTCACTTACATTTACACTTATACTTGTTTCACCTGAACGCAACACATCTTCAATAAAACATCCCACGTAATGTCCACAAAAAATACCATCATTTGGAAGTTGTTTAGGGCACTGTGCATAGCAATAATCATATATCACTACCTTATCATAACAACAACAACAATGTTGGACATGCTTCAATTTAATAAACAACACTTTATAAGGTCCTTGCTTGGCTCCTGTTCTTAAAAATACTCAGTACCTAATGAACTAACAAGTCTATCAAATTCATTAGAAAAAATACACTATAAAAAGAATTAGGCTACTCTATTTATATGTACACAATTTTTATAAAATACAAACACATATATACAAATGAAAACTATCTATCTTGTTTAAAAATATTTTTTAAATATTTGGTTAATCATATAAGTAAATTTATATTAGATTTTATAATAAAAAAGAATAAAGCTAATATATATACGTATATAATATAAGCGTAGCACTAAATATTTATTATATAAAATATTTATATTTTAAATATATTTATCTAGATAAATATTTAAAAAAGCTATAATTGCTATAAGATTAAATTGTCAGAAAACACCTATTAATTTTAAAATACAAATATTAATAGGGAAGTTAAAGTGAACTTTCACCATGAAGAATATAAAATACAAATATTAATGGATAGTAAAACCCATATCACAGAGGTTGTAATATTTAAGGGCATCATCAGTGTTTACCTGTATGTTTGTACATTTAAAGGTGTTATATGCCATCTTTGTATAAGTTTTTCCACGTCCAGTCCGAAAAGAAACCAAGGCCCTGAATAGAAAATAAATTTGATATAAGAAATAAGCATTAACCTTTATAACTACGATGTGCAAGTTATTAACTACATATTTCTACTTACGTTTCTATAAGTGCCTTCAAATTCTTGTATTTTACTATGGTGGCCTTTGGAGCTGGATCCATAAAGTAAATGCTCTCTGTTTTTGTATTTATGGCAACCAAGACCCAATGTTCTCTAAAAATTGTTTATCAGTAATAAGTACATGAAATTAAATAAACTTACATAGTGACACAAAAAATGTAACTTACTAAATATTATAAGGCACAAAAAGTAAGTGCTCTTTATCAACATATCCCAGCATAAACTTTGCCAAACTCGATAAAGCCTTGGAATTATCTGATAAGTAACACACGACATGAGGTGAAGCAAAAGAAAACTTCGCTGCCATGTTTTCATTTTTAGACAAATAGACCTCACATAAATACCTAAGAAAAAACATGATTAGAAAAAAAAGGTGCAAATAAGAGATCCATGAAATTTGTTTTTGTATTACCTAATGTAGAACGTCAGGCTCGAAGCACTTAACCATTGCTCATTTTGTACCTCCAAAACATTCTCCTTATTAATATGCTCGGTCCAAGGGTCTCCATCCCAAAAACGTCCCATTTCAATCTCTACATATGAAACACGATTAAATACAATAGCAAGACGAACCATTTCCACAACTCCGTCATGTGAAACATCTTGAGCGAGAGGATAAACTAATTGTTTCGAAGAAACTGCAGCGATAGACTCAACTGTTTTCTCCCTCTCTTTATCCTTAACCTTTTCCTGGCCAACCTGTTTAACCCTTTCTCGGTATTTTTCTTTATTTAAGATTTTTGGAGGTGTCTAGAAAAGAGTAACATAAAACTGAATATCAGACAAGATAAGCATGAGAATTACAAAAAAATTTAAGTAAATATCAACCTCTACTTTCATTGAGACCAATTTGCGTGGCCATGCAAGAAAATATCCTGGAGCATCTCCAATAAGGTAGGCCTCGTCACAAGCTCGAGCTAATTGAGTATTAACCTCTGATGGTACTGCCACCTCAAACTACACCCTCACATATCTTTCTTCTAATGGAACACCATGAAGCATTGTATCATCCATATCATTCCACAAGGTCCCTCGCCCAACATATCTACGACCGGGATCTAGGTACAGAAAGCAAGGATTTTTTCCCTGTAATTGCAGATATTAACAAAAATTATAGTTAAACTAAATTAGCAGAACCATAAGTACAAAGGTGACTAAGAGCATATTATAATACTCCCCTATATTATAATGCTAAGTTATTGTGTTACCTATATAGCCATACCATGCCTGTTTTATATTAATTATAAGGATAACTTTATACCTCCGGAAGGTCTTCACTTGCAACAGCTTCATCAGCATTATGATCGTCGCAGTGATCACTATAAACATCATCATCCATGTCAAAGTTATATGTATGGCTAGAACCTCCAGATTGCAAACCCGGAATATACCCCTTGCATTTTAACTCCTTGATTTCATTTTTCAAAACAAAAACATCATTTTTCAACTTAGCCAACTCACTCACAGATGTTGCTGCTCGCAACGAGGTCTTAGTTACACCCCATCCTAAACCTCTTACTCGTCCTCAATACTCTAATGGTATTAACCGAGCAAGTAGGTCATCAGTTCCAATATTTGTAAGCTCGTGTTCTTGCAACTGATTTGATATGGCAACCTGATAATATTTGATACAATTTCAAATATATTATTAATTTTTACAAGTATAATAGAGGTCTATCAATAATTAATGAAAATGAGAGATAAAGTATATATTACCACATCCTTAAGAACTTGTTGTGCAACACGATCATCCACTACACCACTAGAATTTCTCGTAGCATATTCCCATGCGTCTAAACGAGTCACGATAGGGTCCTTTTCTCCGGCTTTAATTTTTTCAGCAATCTGAACATTATTTTATTGCATGAACAAAGTAATGACAATCACAGTTGATGCTATACATGAGATAATAATGTTAATTCTAAAGATATTCAAAAAAGGCTTCCAAGTCACAAGAAATAGTATTCCGACCAGGATAATTAGTACACTAAAGATATTTAGTATTCCTAAATATCATGTACTACATAACTGAACATGATTTAAATTTATACACTATCTTACTATTTTTAAAATTTATAATGTTTCTTCTTGCAAAACGCACACACACTGTGTATTTATCCATATAAAGTTGACTAGATCATAGATGACAACTGTTTATTTATCCATTATATGTTCAAAACACATAGCATTACATGATTTCATCTAAAATACTCAAGGGAAACTAGATGACAACTGTGTATTTATCCATTATATGTGCAAAACATAGAGCATTATGTATAATTTCATCTAAAATACTACAGAGAAACAATATTTTTTCATAAGAATTCAATTAGGTCAGTGGACAAAAAAAATCTTCATTTTTATAATTAACAATTGGAGAAATAAGGACCAGCGAAGTGATCTTTCATTAATAGCTTGTGGTCTGTTTAGGTATTCACAAAGAGACATTATTTGTCAAACCGTGACATAAATCATACTCAACTACACAAAAAACTAAGAACCAAATAAGCATTAGGAGTAGAACTAGCTAATGCACATAGCAACAACTGAATTTACGTGTAAACAACAATATATGGCCAAACAATATAAGGCTTAAGCAATGACTTAAACTATACTCTGCACTTAATTTTACAGTAACCTAACATGTGTAAAGGTAATGTTGAAATACCCAAGAAAGAAGACATATTGCAAAGTCAAGTTGTCCACATTTCCACTTCTTTGCAATTTACCATTTTAAGTTAAGGCTTACTAAGTTCAATAATAAATTTATCATTGATAGGAAGCTGCAAAAAGGGTCTAGTTTCACTAAATCAGTTCAGGTATGTTGTTCACTGAAAGCAATATGGGGGCTTTTTTTATGTAAAGAGAATTAAAGAATGTAAATGCATAAATGGGATCACTTCCTGTATAAGAAATAAACTTATCAGGCATCTCATATATGTCCACGACTCCACGGTTGGGGTGGCAATAATTTATTGAACTTGCTTTCAAACTAAACTTACAATTATCTCTCTTATACGCACATAGCCAACACATGCCTTCTTGTATCTTGCCTCTATCCCTTCTGCTCGCTCTGCATTTTGTTTACTTTTTTCTACAATTAGTTTGGTATTAAAATATATTACAGGATCAAGTATATAGCTATTAGATCATGTATTGGGCATCAGATTATGTAACTATTTCTATCACCTAGGATTTAAACTTTCATTCATCACAAATCATGATACAAACGTACAAGCCAATCTTATTATATTGCATAATAACACTACTAATTTGAGAAAATAAAGTAAGTAACCAATGAGTAAAGAATATATTTATCACAAAACCTTCTTTCATTGAGGTTGCCACAAACTCTTTCCAGTAAGGGGCCACCGAGGAAAAGTGTGCATATAAGGGAGGTGGCTCCACAGAGTAGTTACCATTTTCGCCTCTAGCTAATTTTCTTAATCTAGTTCTGAACTGTCGATGGAGGGCACCTGCACGAGAAATAATTTTTTCCTTATGTTCTTCTTCAACACCATGAAAAGTTTCCTGCATATTACACAAATTCATATGTATCCAATTTCAAAAAAACGAAGAAAATATAGATCATAAGTATGTAAAGAAATTTACTGGAAAATAATTCAGTATGCAGAATCTAAATGTTACTGTATGAGCAATCAGGATAAAATAAAACAACCAAATAAAATCTAATATGCAACCAAATTTATTGTTTTGTACCTTAATTTCATCCCACAATGCTTCTTTCATATTAATTAAATCTTTTTTTCTCAAATCCTCACATATTATTGGAAAATTTCATTTTGCATAAGATCCGACAAAATAAGACAGAGTCATAGACTCTCTACCAATCGGTTGTCCCAACTCATTCCAGTTCACCTAATAATATAATGAGTGATAAGTAGTAGAAAAAGGCAGTATTGTGAAATTTATATAGCAATTTGCAATATCAGTGACTTTAACTATCAAACATAAATTTACAATTTGTCATTTACCTTTTGTATAATCCCTTTAGTCCTTGCTTTCTTGACCTTGAGCATGTTTACTATCTCACGCCTCGCACGTTTCTGTTTAACACCAATATCATTTGTGCCATCGGTGCCATTTGTACCTTCAGATCCAGAAGCCATAATCCCAAACAAAAAGCATTTAATAGAATACTAAGAAAGCTGGACCAGTATCATAGAGTGATATAACAAAAAATTCAATATTAATTTGACAGATTATTTGAACTAGTGTAAATATTACCATATATTTAAATAACACACAAAAGGTTATTTTGACAGAAAAGTTTATAGTAAATTTTACACACATTTCTTAGCTTTACTTTTCCGCTTGCGTTTTTTAATAGGCTTTGATCTTTGTGTCCATGCACATTAAGAAATTCTGGGTTCACATATTCTCCCTCGTCATGATCAGTCCTAGAATAATAACATTCATCATCGTCATCGTTCATGGCTGTGGAAATATTGGCTCTAACAAAAGGATCATCCATGGCATCGACTTCATCATCTACACCATCACTAACTTGATAGTTGTTGCTGAGCTTGTTAGATAACACAACAATTGACCACTTCTTATCAATTGGATCAGTAACATAGAAAACCTGTTGGGCTTGTGATGCCATTATGAAAGAATCATCTTTATACCCCACCTTGGTAAGATCAACACGTATGAACCCTGACTCTTCAACATGTACACCACCGACATTGTTAACCCAATTGCAATCAAAAACTGGCACCCTAAAGCAAACGTAATCTAACTCCCAAATATTCTTAATTCTTCCAAAATAAGTGGTATCAGCCAAAACTGGATCTGTGTCATTACTTGACTGATGTAGTGTCGTTGCTGTAATTGCAACTCCACTATTCTGCATTGTGCTTGTTGCATCATGTTCACTTGTGTAAAAGGTATATCCATTTATGAGATAACATTTGTAAGAATACACAAATGAATCAGGACCTCTTGACAACCATTTAATCCTATCCGATATTGATTCACTATTTTTAAGTAACTCATTGGTGACATAATTCTTGAACCAATCAATGAATGTGCGATTGTGCTTAACTTGAATCCAATTAGCACCTCTCTCTGGATGTTCTAAGGTGATAGTCTTCTTATGCAGATCTACAAAGGGAACAACATCAACCGTGTTATGTAGAACACAAAGATGCACCCGATGCCATTGTGCACGATCGATCTCTACTTGTTGAACTCCGGTTACACCTTCACCATCAATTCTACCACTGTGGCGATTAACTGGCAAACCAATAACATCAACATTTGGGATAAATTCTGACCAAAACTCTATTGCTTCCTCTATTAGATAGCGTTCTGCTATGCAACCCTCTGGTCGAGACCTATTCATCACATATTCTTTCAAAATTTTCAAATATCGTTCTACTGGGTACTTCCATCTCATACGCGCAGGACCACACATCCTAGTCTCATAAATCAGGTGAATAGTTAAGTGAACCATGATATCAAAGAAAGATGGTGGGAAATACATCTTAACCACACAAAGTGTCTCTACAGTTTGTCGTTGTAGATACAATAACCTTCTTGGATCAATGACCTTGCTACTCATTGACTTAAAGAACCAACATAACTTTGTGATTGTTACCTTAACCTTTTCCGGCAAGATGGGTCGTAAGGCAATTGGTAACAAATTCTCCATGATGATATGATAATCATGGGATTTTAATCCCTTTAATTTTAGTTCATTTAAATCCACAAGATTTTTTATGTTTGATGAGTATCCCTGAGGTACCTTCACAGAATGTAGTGTTTGTAATAAGATTTTTTTTTCATTCCTCGATAGAGTATGAGCTGCAGGGGGCAAATAAGGTTTTTTGCCTTCAACTTCTACGGGGGCTAGTTCGCTTCTTATTCCCATGTCCATCATGTCCATTCTTGCACTCAAACCATCTTTTGTTTTACCCGGGACACCCAACAAAGTACCAATTAGGCTGTCAAACACATTTTTTTGTACATGCATAAGATCAATAAAATGTCTAACATAAAGGTCCTTCTAATAAGGCAATTCAAAGAAAATTGAACGCTTCTTCCAACCCTTAGAAGGAACATCTTTTGCGAATTTCTTTCCAAACTCTATGTTTATATTTTCAACCTCTTTAAACACTTCAAGGCCCGACCGTATACGAGGAGGACCTCATTTTTCAACTTCACCGTTGAATGCCATTGCCATATTTCTATATCTATTATTAGAGTCTAACCACCGCCTATGCCCCATATAAACACACTTCTTAAAATTCTTTAATCGGACATTATCCGTCTCATCACCACATAAAGGACATGCATCATAACCTTTCACACTATATCCAGATAGATTACTATAAGCGGGAAAATCACTTATAGTTCCAAACAACATGGCCTTTAACCTAAAATGATCATTTCTATAACGATCTTCTACTTTAATACCCTCTTCCCATAGTAGCTTCAAATCCTCAATCAAAGGTGACAAATATACATCAATGTCATTACCAGGTTGTATAGGACCAGATATTAAGGTAGACATCATCATATATTTACGCTTCATACAGAGCCACGGCGCCAAGTTATAAATAATTAGAATGACAGGCCAAGTACTATGAGAACTACTTTGGGGACGGTGAGGATTCATTCCATCGGTTGAAAGTGATAAGCGAAGATTTCTTGGTTCCTTCCCAAAGTCCTGATGTACATCATCAAATGTCTTCCACTGAGGTGAATCAGCAATGTGTCTCAACATTCCATCTTTAATTCTCCCGTTGTGATGCCATGTTAAATGTTTTGAATCTTCAGGACTAGCATACAACCGCATCAGTCTGGGTATTATTGGGAAGTACCACATGACCTTGGACGGGGAATTTCCATCCTTAAATCATTTTAAATGACATTTTGGACATTCATCCAACATTTCATACTCTTTTCGGTAAAGAATACAATCATTTGGGCACGCATGAATTCGGTTGTGTACTAATCCAATGGATTTGAGCATTTGTTTAGCTTCATAAGCTCTACGAGGGAGAACATTACCATCCGGCAAAAGTTCACTAACAGCTGTGAGCATCTCCGTGAAGAACGCATCAAAAATTTGATGACCAACTTTTAGGTTATATGGAGTCAACACAGCCGATAATCTAGAAGCCTTAGTGCACCCAGGCCATAAAGGTAAAGAAGCATCATTCTTTAACTCCTCATGCATATCAGGATGATCACGTAATTCATCATTAATGATGTTAGGGATATCCTTTTCAACACTAG
Source organism: Apium graveolens (assembly GCF_009905375.1). Lineage (NCBI taxonomy): Eukaryota > Viridiplantae > Streptophyta > Magnoliopsida > Apiales > Apiaceae > Apium > Apium graveolens. Next base: position 203,842,794 of record NC_133657.1, on the reverse strand, counting down.
AACTACCACCCTCAGCATCTTCCATAAAATCGGTATCAACTGTATCTACAAATTGATAATCAAAGTTAAAGTTACCAGAGTTATTTTCTCCTCTCTCTTCCCCATGCTATGTCCAGCAGGTATAGGTTTTCTCAAAACCATGAAACATCAGGTGGTCATGCAACTAGTTTGGACCATTAACTTCAATAATATTCAAACATTTCGTACATGGGCATAAGATGAAATTAATATTCTTGGAATTTTCTGCCGCAAGCTTACAAAACTGTTTGACACCAGCTTTGTATTCTTCCGATATCCGATGTGCTTTTATCCATTTACGATCCATAAGAACACTAATAAATATACAACCTGAAGTTTTATGCTATACAATTTAGTATCAAATTAATTATATAAAAGGCAAAGAAAAAATTGATACTAAGTACATGCATACATATATTTCATGAAATAAATAAACAAATTCTGACCAATTAACGCTGATATAGCCGGTATACCCATTTTTACATATATCTCGAGATTAAATAAAATTTCAATATAATTTTAATTTAGTATTTTCAGTTCAATTATAACTATTCTGGAATCTTGATTATGTCCAAATGCATGCTCTTATCAACCAACACAAGCAGAGAGCATAAATATTATTCAATAAACTTTTATCTGCTGGAAATTGTACAATTGTCAAATAGATTGAAAATTACAGCTTCTGAACATGTCAAAAACTATAAAAGCCAACAAGGTCATTATAATTCCAGATTTTGCACATGGCCCTTGTGTTCAAAGCCTAAAGGGACCATCCGTCCCTAAAATAGGATGATACGAAATCCTAAAAAACTGGTTTTACGTTTTGCAGGTTTTTCTTTATATTAATTACTGAGAGTGACAAAAGACTTAATTCTTGAAAGTTCATATACCACATAATGAGTAAATCAATTATTATTGACAAATAGAAATTTGGAAAAATATTTATTTGTGTGTGCATCGAATCTTGACAAAAAAAGTAATCCAATACAGGTTATGAGGTATTGAAAGAGAATCAGTAACTGTAAGGTTTACATAGCTAGGTTAGCAACTTGACGAGATTCATTTATATATGGAGTAGTAGTTATCAATTTTTTCTCTACTTCCAACAAAATTATAAACACTTGTGTTAATGACACATGATATCTACTTGTGAACCAACTAGCCAGACCATTCATTTGAAGCTTGCTTAATTTTACCTTTCTATTTTTGTGTAACAATAATGGTCTAACAACTGTGAAGCCGGCCAGATACACTAATTAACATATATCTAGAAATATAATAAAGGAAGGAATGAAAATTATAAGACTTCACTCAAGAAATAGTACAAATGTTTTTTAGTTCCTTCTTAATTCATTCACCCAAAAAACAACACAAGTCTAGAGAACATACCTAATTCTACTTTTAGTTGAGAGAACACTTTAAGGATCAATATCCTATTCTCTTGTAACATAAAAGCTGAATTCTTGGTCCAAATACCTGAATTGGCTTCTGACGGAAAATAAAATTACAAAAATTATAAAAAAGTTGTTTAGACATTGGATGCCCCTGCATTGCAACTTCCAAAAATTTATTGTGTAAAAAATATAGATATAATATTTATCAAATATAAAGATCCAGTTTAGTAACTTAACAAATAAATAAAAGATTTCATGAAGTACTTTATGGACAATCTTTATAGAATGTGCAGTCATTAAAAAGATGTTCTTTTGCACTCTCATATGCATGATCACTGTCTTGGATTTTTTGGGTGATACTAGCCTCGTGAAGTTACGTGTCTCTTTTTGCTCATATGGTAATATAGTATTTTAGCCTATATTTAATTCCATTTGAAAGATATAGCATATTATGTCAAAGTAACTCAGAATTGAAAACATATTCAGTTGCTACCTTTGGGGCTTATTTGTGACTACCTATTAGAATTAATCTCACAGACATTACACTAATTACTCACACACATTATGAGTAATTAAGAAGAACTGATGCTTAAAATATAGCATATTTGTGTTATATATATATTAAATACAGTACTTGATTAAATTCACAATTCGTTGCACATTTTAATTCTATGGCTACTAGTACAGAGAACACTTTCCATTAAGACTCAAGAATGCAGAACACGGTGTTTTTTTTGCATAATTAGGTTCAACATACAAGGGGCTTGCTTTATGCATAGCACTTAGCTACATGATCACTCAGTGGACATATATAGCTAGGTAGACCAGCTGCTACATAAACCTTAAACTAACAACGTTAAAAATTGTCACAACAAACTAGCTAGGCTTGTTATGGTACAAAATTACCCTACTTTATTAAATCATACTGATCTCACACACATTACAGTAATTACTCACACACATTATGAGTATTCAAGAAGAACTGGTGCTTAAAATACAACATATCTATGTTATATTTATTCAATATAGTACTTAATTAAATTCACAATTCCTTGCACATTTTAATTCTATGGATACTAATACAGAGAACACTCGCCATTACGACTCAAGAATGCAAAACAGAGTGTGTTTTTTTGCATAATTAGGTTTAACATACAAGCTACATTGGCTTGCTTTGTGCAAAGGCACTTAGCTACATTAGCTACATGATCACTCCGTGGACATATATAGCTACGTAGACCAGCTGCTACATAAACCTTAAATTAACAATATTAAAACTTGTCAGAACAACCTAGCTAGGCTTGTTATAGTATAAAATTACCCTACTTTATTAAATCATATTGATCAAAGTCTGTTTTATCACACACTCAGGCATTATGTACATATATTAGAGAAGGGCCTGCCTCAAGTACAAATCAAATTAAAGAATAATTTTACTACAATTATCATGAAATACATGTGTCAAATTAGAACCATTCCAAATAACACGATTAATAAAATATTTAACATAAACTAGAACATATGATTTGTAAAAATATACAAGTAAAAACATTTAACCTTAAAATTACCTATGCCACATTCAACCATAAACAAACATCAAATACAATTACTAGCAAGGCTCCAAATTAATTTAACCTAAGTATTGAAATTAGGGAAACAAGTAAAACTTTTGGGAAATTATTTCAATCCCCTTTAATCCCAAACCAAAACCTAGTATTGAAGCCCAAGTGAAGCAATCCCAATTTGAAGAAGAAACAACCAACCAGACCTGTAGCACGAGAAAATAAGCCTAATCCCCGTGCGATTAGTGGAGTGAGACAAATGACTTCTAAAGATATTGATGATTATGGGAAGAGAGATAGAGAGACGGCGGTTAAGCCATTGTTTGAGAGAAGGGGAGATAATTTTGTTTGATGGAGAGGAGAACTGGGGAAGTTTTTGTTAAAGTATATTTATTTATTAAAATTATGGGACTCTTAGTATTAAAGTAGGATTATGAAAAAAATTACTTAGAATACATTCACTTACAAAACATTTATTTTAATGTTATTCAAACTTTACAAATATTTTTAAATACGTAAGAATAATGACTTAAAATACATTAACTTTCACAACACTTATGCAAACGCTATATAAGAATAAAAAAATCAAAAAATAAATAAATATTACTTAGAACACATATAGTTCTATAGCGCATTGAGAAAACGCTCTTAAAGTAAATTCTTACATAGCGCATCCTTCCCATATGTAATCTTAGTTATTTTTAATTTAATTTCTTTTTATTTAATTATGCTGTATATTAACTTGTATAGCATTATTTATATTAAGCGCTATAATAGTAATATACTTGTAAAACACTTCATATAAAGCGCTACGCAAGTGCTGTCTCCTAAGTTAAGATTTGTAGTAGTGTAGCCCAAATATTTCTTATGAAGATAATAACATACAGAAGACTCTCGGATATGGCAACATCAAACTTGGGAATGCTGTCATTGAAAATGCAATTCTAATTGTATAACTCATGAATAATCTGATAAATGTTAGTCAAATCTGTGAGAGAGTTCACCATGTTGATTTTTATGTTGAACACTATGGAATTATCAGCAAATTAAATACAATGTTATAATGGTGAGTTATAGATATGGTAATTTATAAAAAGTCAAGCTCTCCACAAATACTAATGGTTCTGAAATCTATCTACTAATTAGTAGAGCATTTGTGGAGGAAAGATAGAATTGGAATACAAGACTTTCTCACTTAAACATCAACAACATTAATGAACTTATGAAGAAATATCTTGTAAGAGAATTGCACCGGATTTCCCAGAATGGAGTTTACTCCTGATGGCCTATTTGACTCATGCCAAAAGGCCAAATAAAGAAAATCTTCATTCAAGAGTAAGACTAAATCCTCAATTCTTGAACCGTTTCAGTTATTACATATTGATATTTTTGGTCAAGTAAATGTGATGTCTATAGCAAAGAAGGGATATGCACTTTCCATTGTTGATGAGTATAGTAGATACACCTGAGTGTATTTTCTACATGCAAAGGATGAGACCCCATCTATCCTTCTTTAACATATGAGACAACTGGAAAACAGATCAAAGCATTTTGAAAATGATTAGAAGTGACAATGGAACTGAATTTAAGAATATCACTATGGAAAGTTTTATAAGGACAAAGGCAATGAGAATCTTTTTGGCCTATACTGCTCACATGGAAGTTAAAAGTGTTCTAAACGGATGTGAATACTACTGTAGTTCTTAATGGTGAACTTGAAGATGAAGTATATGATTAACAACCTCGTGGGTTCATTGGTACAAAATATTCAAATCATGTTACAGGATTGGTTAAAGCACTTTCTGGACTAAAGTAAGCTCCAAGAGTTTGGTGTGAAACATTAGCTCAGTTTTTCCCGAGAGTGGATTCAAAAGAGGAAACATTGATAAAAATTTATTTTATAAGTATCATGGTAAAAAATTATTATTAGTTCAGATATTTATTGATGATATTATTTTTGGCTCCACTATTGATAAACTCTGTGAGAGATTTGCCAAACTTATGGAGTTCAAGTAACAGATGAGTATGATGGGAGAAATGAGCTACTTATGGGATTACAAGTGAAGCAGACTAAAGAAGGGATCTTCATTAATCATGCTAAATATACTAGAAATTTGTTTAAAAGGTTTGGAATACAAAATAGCTCAACTACTACAACTCTTCTGACCACTTCAATCAAGTTAGATTTAAATATTAATTCATTAAAAAGATTTGACTAATTATTGAGGTATGATTGGGTAACTTCTATATTTGACTGATAGTACACTGAATATCATTTATGCTATCTATTTATTTGCAAGGTTACAAGCTGATGCAATGGAACCACACCTAATATATGTGAAAACAATATTCAAATATCTCAAAAAAAACCACGAATCTTGTTGTGTGGTACACTAAAGAATTAGATTTTAAACTAGTAGGATACTCAAATGCTGATATTTCAGGATAATACAAATTAGACTAAAAATCCACAATTGGAAACTTCCAATTTTTTGGAGGTAGATTGGTTTCTTGGTTTAGAAAGAAATAAAAGTCAATTTTCACTTCAACTGTAGAAACTCAAAACATTATTATCGAAAGTTGTTGTGCTCAGATTCTTTGGATGAAGAATCAATTGTTGATTATGGATTAGACTATTCCAAGATTCTTATATGTTATTATAACAAAAGTGCTATGACAATGACAGAAAATCGAGTTCAATATTACATGACAAAGCACATCAGTATTAGGTACAATTTTATATGAAAACATGTGTTGAAAGGTATGATGGAATTGTACTTTATGCCTACAGATCAACAACTAGATGATATCTTCACCAAGCCTCTTTGTGAAGCCACGTTTATAAGACTGGTGAATAAATTTGGAGTGATTTCACGGGCCTTCTCAAATACTGATGAGTAGCTATTTTATTTACTAAGGCACAACAGAATCAGAGTTTTGTATCTACTGTGCATTGATAAGCACTGATAAATATTTACTTTTGTTTTATGTTAAACACTAATACCATTGACAGCATACTGTTGTCAAGTTGAGTCTACGATAACATTAAATTTTGTTTAATTGACCTATGTTATATTCAGTCTGCATAAACTCTGATATTATTAAATACTGAAACGAATCGAGGTTTTGGCCAAACTGTCAAACTCTGATAGATGTTTGAACATTTTGAAAATATGTTCATTCCATATTTCTTTTAACTTTCGTGTGTAGCATTGTCTGAGTTAGTAGGCAGCGCCTACCAAACAAAGCTTTCTTGAAGAGTTTGTTATGAAATACAAGTAATTTGCAATGATTACATATGGTTGATTAGTGGCACGTAAAAAAATAAACGGTTTAGTAATATGGATATTACCTTTTATAACCGTGCACATATTTACAACTTCCTTTTTATCTGTTCCATTATCTGTTCCATTTTTGTGCTGTTTCACAGAATAAATGCCACGTGTCCCTCCCATGTGAATTTTTTTCGGTAAAAGACTGTAAAGTTATAAAAAATTAAATTTTTATTTTTAAATTATTCACTTTACCAATTTATCACTCTCTCTTCTCTTTTATTCTCTCTCATTTTCTTTTTAAATTCAATCATTTCTCAAGTTTTTATAGACTAAATACTGAAGGCTAACCAAAAAACAACCAACCCATTCGTATATAATGGGACAGTATATAGGATATTTACCATTTAACCACAAGTTTATAACTAGTATCAGGATTACAATAAGATCGTTTGCACAAAAACTCACATAGATGTTGAGTCCTCAAACCAACTCGTCCGCAAGAAGTCCCTTGCGGAAAAAAATTAACACAAAGAAAAACAATTTCATCATTAACCACGTGAGGATTTTGGGTACCTGAAGAGGTACGCAATATTAGAGCAGATGCATATGGGTGCTTCTCTTCAAGTAAAAGTCTAGTTTGAGGGCTATTAGTTGCAACTCCAGATGATACAAAAACCTTAACGACCACTGAATACTGACCATCAGAAATTTTCCTCAAACACTGTTCATATTATCTTTTTTAGAAGATTCATCTAGCCTGAGACTAGGAGGACATGACGTCTCTTCAAATAAAGTTTCAAGTAACTTTAAAGGACCTCGAAGATCATTAAAAGTTGTTAGTGTGGTTAGGATGCACTTTTGTTGCAAGACCTTTTCTATTTTCAGATTTGTTTCCTTGAAGTTCAGGGGAATGTATTCTCTAAGGGTACATGCCAGTAGAATGAGAAGACGTATATAAGAATCACAAAAGGAAGGGATGCTTACAATTGTAGCCACAATATTCTTTAGAGCTCTTGAAAAAGAAAATCTACTAGGTGAATACCCTTCACTATATGAAATGGCACTGAAAAACTTTATCAATTATCGTGATATCCAAAACATAAGTATATGTAACAGATTCAGGGTCTGAATGATCCATAATGCTGCTGACATTGCATCTAGGCAAAAAATTATTCCAAAATAGAAAGAAATTGAACCGTTTAACTCATACGCAGGGGGTGAAAAAGATTGTTCATTAGCATGTTTACAATGTTTGCGAAGTAAATATATAGTCATGTACTCACCACTAACCATTGCTCAACTTGACGAAGAGCAATATCAACCTTTCTAAACAAGCCCAGGTCTTTACTAGTCAGCGCTTTAATAGAAGCAATTTGTGAATTAGAGCGAAAGTGTTGTTCACAGAGGTGAGTGATAAAATAAATATCCGAAAGCACTCTATCTTCAATACCACCATCGGAACAATTAGCGAACCCATTGAAATGACAATAAATATACACCTTACCAATACTTATCGGAGAAATAAAAAAGGAGTATTTTTGTAATGGGAAAATACTAAACACATGGTGTACAATATAGTATGATATAACAAAATGATACTCCACTTAAAAATAGCCTAGCCATGCCATCACGATGGTGACCAATAGCCTAGATAAATATCACCGCGAGGATAAATTGTTATCACCATCGGCTTGATAGTTGTGTATAGTTGGACCACGGTGACAAATTTTTGGCGATTAATATATATGGATTTTGTTAGATTAGATACGATTTTTGTTAAGATAGATGTCCATCATAAATTTTAAAAGATATGTTAGAATAAAAATAAAATAAAATACAAGAGTTGTACGTTTCTTTTAATGAAATAGAAAATTGATAGAATCATATAATGATTATAATACTTTAACTTTCTATTATTTTTGAACAATACAATATTTGATGTCACCATATTTTCATGTCACCCCTACCCATTTTAGTTGTACTTTTATCATATTTTCGTTTATTGGATTTTGATTCCAGGCCTGAATTCCTACTTTATGTAGAATTATATGTTAATTTTCAAAGAATAATAAAATTGTTTAAATATATTATAATTACAATACTTCTACTTCCGGTATAATTCCAATTTCTATTTTATTGAAATAATATATATGTTCATATTGCATAATAATTACAATATTTTTATATTTAGTAGAAGTTTGTATTATCTAACCATATAATATCTGATTTCACTATGTTTTAATTACACGTTATTATAAATATATTACGCTCATTGTTTTATTAAAATAAATTTAATAAATTTTCTCAACATGTATTTGGAACGCGTGATGGTGGGGGTGCCATAATATTATGATGGTGTGGGTGTCATGTTCATTCACAAACCGACTATCTCCTCTTGATGCAATAATTGAATAATCATTCAAATATCGGGCATAACTTATGGATATATAATTATCTAATTAAAAATAAAAATTGACATTTGAAAGGTCTAACTAGGAAGTACCAGACTTTGAATATTAATTGAGAAATGTTACATAAAAGTAATCTTTTTTTCGCCTTCATCATTTTTCGTATAACAACAAGCTTGCTCCACTGTGGTTGGATATTAATTATTTGATTCGATTCCTCTCATAGCAATGTTAATTAGTAACTATTTTCTTCACTTATGACTGATAAATCAGTGATTTGTATAGACCTGAACAATTATTTCAACTTAACTTTATTTAGTACATTAGAAGACTACATAGTTTAAGTTTATAATACCGATGCCCTCTATACCCTAATATTTTATATCAAAACTTTACTAACTTGAATTAGAGATGCACACAAAATTTATCATTATTTGGGCCATAAAAGCCTAATTTTCCAAAACAATCTGGCCAGGCTTGTATAAAAGTGGGACCGGACCTTACTTCCTTTAAAATATAAGGTCCTTTTACGCACGGGCACAAGGCCGAGCTTTTATTCAATTTTTTAATTTTTATATTAATTTTTATATAAGGTCCTTTTTGTGTCTCCATCTATGAATAGTTTAGCTTGGAATGAAATATATTTTCAACCACGAAAAGAGTAGTTTAGACACCAAAATAAAAAATATTTTTTAATATTTCATTCAACTATTTTATATTATTAACCTAAATCTTTAAAAATTGCATCAACTAGACAAATAAACCAAATAAATCTTCTCTCACACCTAATAGTATGATATAGTTAAAAATTTATTATCTTTTAATTAAATCATATCACTTTCTCATAAATATCTGAAAAATTCTAATCTAACTACATACTATAATCATGAAAAAATCCTAAATGAAATCATATCTTTTAATTGAATAAAATATATGAAAACTCATTAATACACACCTAAAATACTAACTGTTATAACTTTTAATCATAAATGAAAAATATTAAAAAATTCCGTACATTTTGTAACAAATAATTTAATTGGTATTATGAACAAGATAAAGGTAACCAATTTTCAAAACACTAGTTTTTCAAAAGACCAAATTAAATATTAAATATGTTATATAATTGTTAAATAGTAACAACAATTTAATGGTATCTTTTCACTTATAAGTAATATCGATGTCTAACTAGTACAATAAAATTTTATTAAAGAATTTGAAAATAATATAGACATTTTTTAATGAAAATCAATAAAAGTTAAAAATAAAATATTTGTCAAAATAGAATTTGTTAAATGATATAGAATTTTAAATTATTTTGATAACTTGATGAAAGCTTAATAATATACTTTTGGGCCTATCTTTATATTATTGTGAAATACTTCTTTATATTATTGTGAAATACTTGATAAAGTTTAATATTTTTGGGCCTACCTAAATATCCCATAATAAAGAAAATTGTAGATGTTAGTAGCCCATAATCCAGAATCTCAAATGTGCTCCTTTGATGATTATTCTAGATGGTTTTAGATAGCCCTAGAATGTTCTTTTTTCTTCATTTGATGAGTATATAACTAGGCAGTCAAGAGGTTCATCTAGATCTATCAACACAAAGAGTACAGCTTTCTCTTCTCTAAACACAAAGAGTACAACTCTCTCTTTCTAAATCAAAGCGTGGGCTTATATGTTCATCAACTTATTAACATACAACATATTCAGATTATGATTTCTCTCCTGAGAAGATGTACTATATTTTCTTTTTGTAAAATTTTTGTGTTTATGGTTTATTTGAGGTATATTTTTATTGAATTTATCATATTTTTATATGTAATTGTAAGAGTGGTAACCACCAATAACATAAAATTGATTGGAATCCTTTCAAATGAATGAATTAAGGCTATATATATGTAGATGTAACTTAATAAAATATTATTATTATGTATGTTTATATTATCCAAATATTTACAGGAAACAATGAAGATAGTGCTCCATAAATTTGGTTGGATGTTACTTTATATGGAGAAAATAAAGGTAATTCCATAATATCATAGAAGATTCTTTATTATATAATTCTGTTGATATTTTATTATTTTTTTGGCTTGTATCGTATTTTGAAATAGTATTTTGAATTAGTTTAAATGTGAAATATTTATCTTTGACTTAATACAAAAATAATTTGCAATATCTAAACACAATATTCTCTAACTAATTATTTTCATAAATATATATAATAATAATAAAAAAAAATATTTTGCATTTTACTTTTATGAGCATTAATTTCTACTGTGACTGATTTTAAGTCAACCTTTTAGTTCTGATCAGTTTTAAGAGTCTTTCTTTTTTGGAATCAGATGACTCAATACATGAATCCGTGGCGTAGCTCTCTTTTTCTCTACCAGCTGACTGTGGCAGGCTGCTCCCTTTTTTTCTTGGGAAAGGGTTGTCTTTCTAATCACGTTTGTCTTTGCTTCTTTTTCATCTTTCACTTGTTCACTTACTCCTAAATTGCATCCCTTAATATTGAGTTTTTTTTTTGCATCAGTTTCCACCATCCAAGAATTATCCACCTGACTTATGTCAGCACTACAAGATTTTCAAGCTCCCACAACTGTTTTTCCGGTCCTATGGTATATAAATTTTTTGTTGACTATCGAGGAGCCGTGTGATTGATTTCACACAATGGTGCCATTAAGCCTTACCAGAAAGGATTAACACAACCGTTTTAGCTGCTTGTTGGAATGTATTTTTTACAACTTTTTGTTATGAACAACCTTTGTTGGAAGAAGCTAAAGGCAATAGTTTGTCCATAATACATAACGGTTTTAAACAGTCAAGCTAGAGTAACAAAAATCAACCGTATCTTTTTCAAACGACCGTTAATCCGAGATTGTGTTCTTTGAAAACTTGATTACAACATTTAACTAGAAAAACTATTATATGAGTCTGTTTTAGACAGCAGTTTGAACTTTTAGTGTTGTAAAACAAGTATAGAAACAATGTTGTTTTTAAAGCTTATACCATTGTCTTTAAACAATGTTGTAGTTAAGTACTGTCTTGAGGCTCATTAGACAATATATTCAGTTTAACTCTCTTGTTGTTTAAGTGCTTGACACAATGGTTAACCTGTTTTTGCAAATTTGATCATCTTATTCAACTGTTATGAAAATGTTATATTGTTGTCCCAATTAATCTGGTACAATGGTATTTTTTGTTTGAAAACACAATTATCTGATGTTGTGTAAAAGTTTTTATATGAAATTCGCCTTTCGAACAAACCCCTAGTAACACTTAAAAGAAGATATTCCCACAATCAACATCAATCCATTCAAAACAAACCAATCGATTCAACCAACAGAAACACACAGAAACACAAACATACCTTGAAACTGATCGATTTACCAATCCATTCAAAACAAACCAAATATAAGTTATAGCGTATCCATCCTTGAAATCAACCAAAATAAATCTGCTAACCAATGTACGGAAACCTAAATCCCCAAAATAGATTTAAAACCAATTTACAGACCATGCAATTCACTTATAGACTGAGGCAAAATCTACCAAAATACCAACAATTCAGTCTAACCAACATCAACTGTATAATTAAAAAGAAACAAAGTAACTAGTTGAACAAAAGATCCTGACTGTAAACACCTAGTTTGCGTGGCGTTTCATGAAATATTTTGCAAACTCAATACGGATCTCATTGATGTCATCAGCCGTATAATCTAAGTTTGACCTGCGCATCCACTGAAAAAACACAAAAACATATAGACAAGTCACAAGTACTATTGTACGAGTAAGAGTATAAAGTCAATCGGAAATCCACAAGTGAAAATCTCACCTTGGCCACAAACTCAAGTTCTTTGTCCTCAACGATCTCCTTCATGTAACGCATCACAAACAGGCCACAATCCTTGCTTCCTGCCTGGACCGGAACTCCCTGAAATTTTAAAAAAAAGTAACTAAGTAAAACGATGTCCTTAAATGACATACATAAAATATGAGCAGAATAGATTAATACCGCCATTTTCTCCCATAATATTTTCTTCTTCGCAACCTTGTTCAGATCCTCTTTGTAAATTTTAATGGCACTGCAACCACATAAAAACCAACAAAAAATCAAATCACTGAAAAATATGTGGTCTTTCATGGTTCAAGACTACATGCACATAAATTATAAACTGAACTTACTTGTCCACAACATCGACCCATTCCCCATTAGCAATTCGACACTTAAGAGGGTCCATGTAGTAGACAATCTCCGTCTCAGGATTTGCAACAGTCAGAGTCCAATGGTTGCTACTCAAATTGCAACAATTGAACACCATGTTAATATTAATATTGTACTCAAGCAAATCTTGTACTAATGCACACCATGTTGCCAACATTAATACCCCAAAAATAATCCAAGGTGACACATCCTCACTTATTTTAAATATCAACCTATTGTAAAAATTAAACCCAAAAATTAAAACAAACATTTCCAGTTATAAACTCAGTAATTAAACTTATGAATTTCACTGAATATTATCAGATTTAACCTTAAAATTTGAATTTCACTTATGATGCTCTTAAAAAATCAACTAATATACTGCAGGACATATAATCATGTTTAACCACAAAATTATATTAGAATGTCTACGCGGATATTCTATTAAAACTTACATGGAATTGTAAGGCAATAGAAAGTATTGTCCTTTCTTAGCATTCTTAAAATGTGCAGCCAGTGCACGTGACCTCTGGCCTGCATTACCACATCCGATGGCACCAATCGTGCTCGGATCTACAAACCTTATCATGCTGCTCATCTTCTGGTTTCTAACATGGTCATTTAACAAGCTACATATAAAATGAGCAGTAGTGAGTAGAGTATGATAAGGGACTATCTACAAAAAAATAATTAAATATGTGGAGAAACTTACTGAATAAAAAGGCAAATGATAGAGCCTGAAATTTCACCTCCAGAGCACACCGCATAAATATCTGATAAGTAAATGACATGTTTTTTTGTCGAGGCAAAGGCTTCTTTGCATAGGTCAAAAGAAACATTCCTCCCATCAGCTAGGGCACCCTGTTCCCATGTCCATAAGCACTTTAGTGCAGATGGGTAATTTTCACCCATCTCAAGCACAAACCCCGGTTCAACATCTGCAACCACTTTAAACGTCTTCTTTATTTTCTTTTTCTTGCCTTTCTGTAAAAAAATAACCATGTTAAAATAGTATGAAATACATACTACATGCAGTAAAAATACTAATAGAAAAAGATTATGACCTTTGCAGCTGACAAAACATTAGAAGTGTTACTGTTCCCTGTGGTTATCAGGCTTCTCGGCCATGGGATAAAAGTTCCTACGGCTTGTTGCACAGTCACAATTTCATCACCGATGGGGAAATGAGGCATCACCTTGAATGACTTGAGTGATTCACACTCTTGCATTCTCTTCATTAAGTCTTACTCCATGAATTGTCGGCTCTCCACCCTCAGGAACAACTACTTCATCAATCCTCGCACAAGCTACAATGTTGTTGAGCGATCCTACAGCCAATTTCATCAAAAAATTATCTAAAGCATTCACTTTCACTTGCTCACATGTCTTCTCCTCAACAAACCTAACACTTTCATCCTCCCCGACCACCTTCTTAGTATCCTCACGTTCCTCCGCAAAATCAATAAACAAAGGATCAATCCTCTTAAACTTCTGAACACCCCCCTCATTTTCAACCGGAATTTTTTTCTTTGCAGCTTCAGGTGTATAATGATTCTTTACACCTATATCCCCGTCAACCCCGTCATCAGAGTGACAACTTGCTTGTTGGGAAGTGTGTTTCGGACTACTATCTTATTGAACAGGTTTTTTCAAAATCTCTGCCCTGAGCTTCTCCATTTATGCAGCCCAGAAAGCATCTCTCTCCTTGATAATCTTTGGAGTTTCATCTGCCATGAATCTCTGAACTCTTTCCTGTATCTTTTCATCCATTTTCTTGGCTTTCTTTTGCCTAGGGAGATCAAAGTAAATGCTCTGTTTTACATGAACACCTTGGCCACAGACCCTCTCACCATGCTCAGGCTTACCAAGCACCAGGGTCAAAACGTCGTCAACACCTTCTGCTTTTAGTGTCCCTTCCTTGACCTCCTTTTTCAGTTTTTCCTACAATATTACGAGTACCATATCATCAGTATGTGCTATTTCCATATAAAAGACTAATTCAATTATATAACTGTCAAACTTGTACATGGAGTATAATATGGAATTAAAAGTTTGCCAACAATTTAGGGAAAAAAGGTTCTAATTAAATGACGAGGTACTGAACAAACTGAATTAAGACACAAATTTATTACTTACAATTTCCTCTGCTTTTTTCTGAACAACGTCACTTAAAAATTTTCCATCTTTGTCCTTTCTTTCGAGGACCCAGGTTGATGATCGATCAACTTCCTCTTCATCTGGATGGGATTGATACTGCATTCATATGTAGATGAACTTCTTAGTAATAGTATAAACATCAGTCACATTACTTGAGTAATAACTAAGTTGTTTCACTATTACTTACCCATTCATTCTCGAGGTTAGCATAACCTTTTCGAGACATGCGATGAGCATATACACTTAGCATCCTTCTTCCTACAGCTTCATCATGACATTTCTTCATAAAAAGCACAAGTTTGGTTATAAGATGATTAGTAAGTATATATTGTTCCAATGCTTAACAAGTCGCCAAGTGCTTCATAAATGCTAAGTAGAAACATACCAAAAACTCAGGTGACGTGCGATCAGCAAAAAATATATCCCAATGCACTTTTTCAATAGAAGAAAAATCTGCAGGAGGATATGCCAGCATTTCAGGTTGATCTCGATAAGGGAGAATGTAATGCGTCGTCGGGCGACTTTTAAACTCCCTCCATTTTTGACCCACCGAACGTAAAACCAACTTCTTGGCGGACGGAGGCAAAACAAAAGCCATCTACATATTGGAGCAATTTAAAATATATCAGATACACATCAGTACCAAATCAACATAAGCAGTTTTTAAAAAATGAGCAAGTTAAAAAAAACAATTTCAAAAATGAATATATAATGAAAGAAGCAAATCAACATAATATTTTTAATTTGTTTTACCAGCACACAGTCCCAAATCTTTGTCTTTACTTCATCAGGTACACATTTCCAACTATCATGCCATATTGGTAGTTTGGTTCTCGCCAAAACCCCAATATAGGATTGCATATCTGCCGCTTCAGGACCAAACGGCTCTCCTTTACCATTAAAAGTTACTGTAAGTTTGTTTCCCATAATCTTCCGTCTCACAATTCGATGCATGGTTACACAGCCTCGCTTAAGCAGTTTTAGTCCTTGACTATCATTTGTGGTGGTAACAGGCTTCGCTCGCTTCCTTTTTTTTGAAATTTCTTTCTGCAAGGTTTCAGATATAGCCTTCTTCCTTATGGATTTCGGGGAAGAAGTGGATGGGGTGGGGGTCTCAGTGGGTGTCTTCTTGTTACAGGACCTTGTCTTCCTTAAAGCTCTGATCACATTCATCGTACTCTGATGAGATGAAGATCGGTTGTTCCTTTTAAACTCCTTCCTCTTCTTCTCTATCCTTGGTGACTTTCTTGTCTTTAACTCTGACTTCTTTGAATTGATTGTCTTTTTAGGTGTAGCCATAATCTATATGCCACAGAAAAATAAACATATAAAACATCATAAAAACCCCAAATACATAAAAAGGAATCATCAACCACCCAAACAAGAATCATCAGTAAACACCTCAACAAATAAGTCAATAACCATATAAAAAGGAATACAAATAGCATAAAAAGGAATAAACACAACCTTAATCGATTGAGCTGTTGCATGCAAAATTTTATACACAAAAGCCCAAATTTTGTAATCGAATGAAAACCCTAAATAGTATACACAAAACCCCCAGATCTATGAAATCGAAAAACCCCAAAATAAGAAGCTATGAAATCGAAAACCCCCAAGAAAAAATTCCCAAAAATCTATGAAATCTTTGCTCTAGGGTTGAGCATATACCTTCCCAAGCTGGAGATGGAGTGATCGTGGGTATAATCGTTGAAATCGCCACTAAGCTGGGGTTGAGTGATCGTGGGTTGCGAGGAGATGAAATGAGCTGAAATGAGCTGAAATGTTACTTTACAACACCGGGAAAAAACGAGGGGGGGGGGGAAACGATATGGGGGGAAACAAAAAATCAAACCAACGGATGAGATTGCAAGCTGGCTTTCATCTAACGGCCAATGCAGTTTCCTATAATATTGTTTTTATTTTTAAAAGTAAAATAAGTGAAAATAATTTTTAAGAAATAACCATGTTAGATTTAGGTACAACAGTTTTGTCTAAATATGTGTAATTAATTTTATCCTACAATTTCGATAAATTTATACGAATAAGTATATCATATTAATAAGATCAGATTATGAATATAATGTACTATAAATAACCCAGATAAGTATATCACCCAAACCAACATCTCGCAAATCCTAAACCGAGTTAGTGATTCATCGACATGATGCAGTTATTCGGGTTTTTACCCATATATCACACAATCCAAAAATCTTGAAAATCCTAAACCGAGTTAGAGATTCCTCGACTTAATGAATTAATCCAATTTTTTACCCGGAAATCACACAACCCGAAATCTCGAAAATCCTAAACCGAGTTAGTGATTCATCGACATGATGCAGTAATTCGGTTTTTTACCCGTATATCTCACAACCCGTAATCTTTTTAACATGGAAAACCGAGTTAGTGATTCATCGACATGATACAGTAATTCGGTTTTTTACCCGTATATCTCACAACCCGTAATCTTTTTAACATGGAAAACCGAGTTAGTGATTCATCGACATGATGCAGTACTTCGGTTTTTTTCCCATATATCACACAACCCGAAATCTCGTAAATCCTAAACCGAGTTAGAGATTCATCGACATGATGCAGCACTTCAATTTTTTCCAGTATATCACACAACTCGAAATCTCGCAAATCCTAAACCGAGTTAGTGATTCATCGATATGATGCAGTACTTCGGTTTTTTTCCCGTATATCACACAACCCGAAATCTCGCAAATCCTAAACTGAGTTTGAGATTCATCGAGATGATGCAGTACTTCGGTTTTTTCCCATATATCACACAACCCGAAATCTCGCAAATCCTTAACCGAGTTAGTGATTCATCGACATGATGCAGTACTTCGGTTTTTTTCCCCGTATATCACCCAACCCGAAATCTCGCAAATCCTAAACCGAGAAAAAGATTCATCGACTTGATGAATTAATCCTATTTTTTACCCAGAAATCACACAACCCGAAATTTCGAAAATGCTAAACCGAGTTAGAGATTCATCGACTTGATGAATTAATCCGATTTTTAACCCAGAAATCACACAACCCGAAATTTCGAAAATGCTAAACCAAGTTAGAGATTCATCGACTTGATGAATTAATCCGATTTTTTACCCGGAAATCACACAACCCGAAATTTCGAAAATCCTAAACCGAGTTAGTGATTCATCGACATGATGCAGTAATTCGGTTTTTTACCCGTATATCTCACAACCCGTAATCTTTTTAATATGGAAAACCGAGTTAGTGATTCATCGAAATGATGTAGTACTTCGGTTTTTTTCCCGTATATCACACAACCCGAAATCTCGCAAATCCTAAACCGAATTAGTGATTCATCGACATGATGTAGTAATTCGGTTTTTTACCATTATATCTCACAACCTGTAATCTTGTTAAAATGGAAAACTGAGTTAGTGATTCATCGACATGATGCAGTTATTCAATTTTGCTCCCGTATATCACACAATCCGAAACCTCGAAAATCCTAAACCAAGTTAGAGATTCATCGACTTGATGAATTAATCCGATCTTTTACCCGGAAATCACACAACCCGAAATTTTGAAAATCCTAAACCGAGTTAGAGATTCATCGACTTGATGAATTAATCCGATCTTTTACCCGGAACACAAACCGGTACTCAAAATTTAAGATAATATCACAGTCGTTGTTTCTAGTGTTTCTGGTGTTTAAGCCTTCAATTTTATATGTGAGCTCCTCCATTTAGTAATTTGGGGACTATATTTTACTTGAATTTATGTGTGCTTTGGATATGTGTTTAAATTGTAGCTCAACTCATCTAGCTCAACTCATCTATAGTTTAATTTCTGTTTAATTTATAGCTCAACTAATCTAGGTCAACTAATATGTAGTTTAATTTCTGTTTAATTTTTAGTTTTTTTTGTGTTTAATTTTTAGTTTAATTTGTGTTTAATTTGTAGCTCAACTCATTTAGATGTAGTTTAATTTGTGTTTTTATAGTTGCAGTTTTTGTAGTTATGTTATGTTTTTGTAGCTCAATGTTCTCTTCTCAACTCATTGCAGTTTAATATAGTTGTTAGTTTTTGTAGTTATATTATATTTTTGTAGCTCAATGTTATGTTTATGTTAGATGTTTTTGCTTATCATTGCTTAATGTACATCTATGCTCTGTTTTTGGAGTTGCAGGTTTGACCATATCATTGCTCTGTTATGTTAGTGTAGCTGCAGTTTTTGTAGTTGTGTCATTTTGACCATGTCTCCAATAAAAGGATTCATCTTATTTGACCATGTCGTTTTTGTAGTTGTGTCGTTTTGACCATATCATTGTGCCATTTCTCTTTTTCAGTTTGTTCAAGTTAAAAGATGGATAGATCATGGTTAAAAGCTGATAGAAGAACAAAAGAGTTTAAGAAAGGAGTGGACGATTTACTGATGTTTGCATTTGAGAACGGGTATAACGAAGACAAAATAAGTTGTCCCTGCTTAAAGTGCGCACACAGCAAATCTTGGAAAGCTCGGATTGTTTAAAATCATCTTTTCCAATATGGCATTGATGAAACTTATACACGCTAGATATGGCACGGGGAGCCAAATCCGGTAGAAAGTTCTCCACGGGAGGAAAGTGACTCCTCTGGATCTGTTAACCAAGTGTACACAGGAATGGGTGAAGTTGACGAAGATGATGATGATTTCTCTTCAGATTCTTCAGATTTCATCAATCACGTGGAAGCTGAGCATGAACCTCTTTATCCGGGTTGTGAGAATTACAGTAAGATGAAAGCTTTGGTTAAGTTATTCAACTTGAAGGTGAAGCATGAAATGTCTGATTCATGTTTTTCTGATGTTCTTTTATTGATTGGCTATTTGCTTCCGGATGGCAACAACATCCCTTCTTCTTTCAATGAAGCAAAGAAAACCTTATGTGCATTAGGAATGGGGTATGAGAAGATACACGCATGCCCGAATAATTGTCTCTTATATCGTGGGCAGATAGATGAAGATGAGGCAACTTGTGGTATATGTAAGGCCTCTAGATGGAAATTGAATAATAAAGGAAGGAGTCTCTGCAAAGGTTTTATGGTATTTTCTGTTGATACCAAGAATAAGAAATTTGTTCAACACACCTTATATTGCAAAGGACATGACCTGGCACGAGACGGAGTGAGAACAGGATGGTAAACTGAGGAATCCGGCTGACTCGCAAACATGGAAAAATGTCGATCAAGAGTGGCCTGATTTTGCATCAGAGAGTAGGAACCTTCGGTTGGCTTTATCCTCCGATGGTTTCAATCCTTTTCATGGCAACCGTACCGAATATTCAAGTTGACCTATTTTGCTATCGGTTTACAACCTTCCACCTTGGCTCTGTATGAAAATAAAGTACATTATGCTTTGCTTATTAATATCAGGACCGACTGAGCCTGGAAATGATATTGGCGTGTTCTTGCAACCACTTATAGAAGATCTGCAAGAGTTGTGGCGCGGGAAACAAGTGTATGACGCATATAAACAAGAGACTTTCTTACTAAGGGGGATATTAATGGACGATAAGTGATTATCCGGCCTTGGGGAACTTGTCAGGAAATGTAATTAAAGGGTATAATGCTTGTACTGTTTGTGTTGACAACACAAAGGCTACTAGTCTTGTTCATTATCGGAAGGCGGTGATTATGAGGCATAAGAGGTGGTTGCCCCGTCATCATCCGTATAGAAAGCAAAAATCAGCTTTTGATAACACTGTTGAAAAGAGTGTTGCTCCAATTCCGTTAACTGGTGAGCAAGTTCTTGGAAGAGTACATTATCTAAGGGACCATGTCTTTGGTAAGACACATCGCCAACCTCGATGGAAGAAAGGTGATGCTCGACCAGTTTGGAAGAAGGTATCTATATTCTTCCAACTTGAGTATTGGAAGTTTTTTCCGGTGAGCCGTGTTCTCGATGTGATGCACATCGAGAAAAATATATGTGAATCTTTGCTCGGAACTTTGCTAAATATTCCTGGAAAGACAAAAGATAGGGAGTCTGTCCGTCTTGATATGGATGACATGGGAATAAGAACGGAGCTGAGGCCAAAAACTCCCGGAAAGAAAGAGAAGGTACCTTTGGCTTCATGGAACTTATCAAATGCAGAAAAGAAGGTAGTTTGCTCATCCTTTCTTCAGATGAAGTTACCGGATGGATTTTGTTCAAATATCAAGAATCTTGTTAATATGGAAAAACTTCGGCTTGTTGGAATGAAATCTCATGATTGCCACACAATATTGCATCAGTTGCTTCCAATTTCGATTCGGTCAGTACTACAAAAGCAAGTCAGTTGCACAATAATAAGGTTTTTCCTATTTTTCAAAGCAATTTGCAGTAAAGTCATCGATGTAGATAAATTGGAAAATATGCAATCTCAGTTGGTGGAAACATTATGCCAGCTAGAAAAACACTTTCCCCCTTCGTTTTTCGATATGATGATCCATCTCTCAATGCATCTTGTGAGAGAGGTTAAGCTTTGCAGGCCAATCTTTCTTCGTTGGATGTATCCTTTCGAGAGATATATGAAGGCGTTTAAGGGATATGTACGCAACCTTGCTCATCCCAAAGGCAGAGGTATATGTTGCCGAGGAGGCCGTTGAATGTTTGGTCAATTTTGAAGAAGCTACCATAGGTTTTCCAAAAAAGGGTAAGGATGAGGAAAATGGAATAACCAGACCTCTTTCCGGTGCGACAATCATAAAGCCGAGCAACGAGGACTTGAAGCATGCACACATATGTTTTCTGCAAAATAGCAATGACATCAGGCCATATTTTGAGTAAGTTACTAATGTGTGTGGGTATTTTGTTATTCATTTATTTTCAGCCTTTTCATGATTCACTATTAAAGCAATTTTTTTTACTTGTAGTGAACATATGACATCTTTGATGGAAAGATACCCGCAGCATGAAAATGACCAAGTATGGCTAAAAAACAAGCAAAATGATCAATTCCCCGAATGGTTCAAGAAAAAGGTAAGATTTCTATTAGTCTTCTTATTACTATTTTTATGTCGTCCTAATTAAAATGTAAGTGACAACTAATATAGGAACTCAAAAAATTCCAATAACAATTTAAAACACAGTCCTCTTTTTAATTACTAATTGCGCTGGACTTCCGCATGATTTTTGAGCATGAGTCAAAAAAACCTAAATCCAAGTACAAGTATGATCTGCGTATTTATATAGTCCTTGCTTAAGGATTTACTGGTATAGGATGGTGTAAAATATATCTTTAATATTGGAGTAACTCATTTCATTTACTTTAAAAGTAGCTTAATTATAAGTATACACTCAAACTCCATATTATAATATTATAATTATATTATAACTTGTATAAATAATATGTTTTTGGACAGATTGAAACAGAATTGCTCCATGATCATAATGGCATAACTGATGAGATAAGGTGGATTGCAGAAGGGCCTAACAAGAATGTTCCTACATTGAGCGGTTATAGAATCAACGGTGTTAGTTATAGCACCAATGATCGCGATGATAATCGACAAGTCCAGTGTAGTGGTGTTTCTGTTGTTGCTGATACATTGATGCTTGTTGAAAAAGATAACACTGTTGAACATACTGCACAGACCTATTACGGAGTTATAACAAGTATATGGGAGTTAGACTATAATAAATTTAAGGTCCCTATATTTTATTGTAATTGGGTAGATATTAACAAAGGGGTAAAAGTCGATGACTTGAGATTTATATTGGTTAATTTGAACAAATTAGGATTTGTAAATGATCCTTTCGTGCTAGGAAAACATGTTAAGCAAGTTTTCTACATTGATGATCCTCTTGAGAAATTCCGGTCTGTGGTGTTAAAGATACCAGAAAAGAACTTGCATGACCACTATGATGAGGAAAATGATGGCTCTGTAGAAATAGAACTTGAGAATGAGCTACAAACGCCCATGTTCCCAAATGTTGATGAACATGATGAAAAAGCTAGTTATATGCGAGAGGAAGAAGAATGGATTCAACTTCCATGATGGTAATATATAGGATTATTTATACAGCTTTGAATTCTTTTACCGATCACTTGTCTTTTTCTTATAGGTGAAACTCACATTATATATCTACATGTACTTCTGCTCAACCCCTTGATGAGATTACTTTTACCGTGGTAAAATCATCATCTAGTTGACTTTGAGTTTGTTTGGTTATAATAGATGATGATTTTATCATAGAAAAAATAATCATTGGGCGGACAAACACATAGGAATATTATGGCTTGCTTGGAGACAGGAGGCCGGCCGGAGATATGTTTATTATTGCAAATGATAAAATTATACAATTTGTGGTATCAAACTTCTAGTCCTTAAGGTTAATGTTATGTTTTCTATATATGCAGATTTACTTGGCGTCGGTCATAACACAAGTCCTTCAAAACTGTGGCTAAGCAGCATGCAACTTAGCAAAGCCAAGCCACGAGAACTGTCTACCCATTTTCATTTTAACATTCATTGTTGTTTGTGGAAGTCTTTGTCGAGACAGCTCTGTTTGAGTTCCAATTTGATTTGAATTTCTTGTACAATTCATGTACTGATTACTAAATTTATTGATGTGATTTTCTACTCTGTTAGAATTGGTTTACAATTCCGCTTTGACCATTTCTAGTTTGCTGTTGGTTCGTTAATCTATGGACTAGATTTTGGTGGTATGTTGGTGTTTGGTTTGTGTAACTCGGATGTGACATATACAAGTCAAATTTTTTTTCTATCTTCATTAAACGGACAACAATTTATTATGACAATATCCTAAACCGTCTTCTAAACGTGAAATTCAAACAACCATATCCTAAACTGTTGTATGATACACATTATTTCACGGTATCAATAACCATTGTCTATGAAGTTTGCATTAGATAATGGTATTTAAACTCTGTTGTCTGATATTCAGTAAAACCTTGGTTTCTATAAACTATTGTCTAACTTGCACAACAATTTTGCCAAACACCATCGTCTTATGATGAAAATGAATTTATATACAAACAACATGTGGACACCATTGTTGTAAAGCGTTCTAAACAATAGAGCGTCAAAGAACTGTTGTGTCAATATATCAAAGCATGCAACTTAGACAACAGTGTGTTGAATCAGCTATAACTGTTATTATACGACAACCAGGATAACTGTTTTTTAATTACAAAGAAAAGCCAGTTGTTTCTATTTTCGGGACGATGGGTTTCTTCTCAACTGTTGTCTGATAACAGTTGTAGGAGACTGAATTTTTGTAGTGCAGCGGACACAGCTATGATTTCAAGAAAAAGATGGAGAAGGGAACAAGAGACCTAGGCATTACTCACCCAACTCATGTCAGTCACTAAAGAGGTGATTTCTTAAGTTATATCCGAAGTGATTAATGGCATGGACTTGGAATGTCAGGTGATAACTAGCTAGTTTTCTATGTTTAAATCCAATAATCTTCTGTGTTTACTCTTGTCTCTTTAATTTGAAAATTTTCTCATTCAAGTATTGGGGTTTTAAAAAACATATTAATTTTACATATATAAAGCTATTTTATGATCACTTATATGATTTTTGGATAATTGCAGGAAATAATGAACACACTTCTCCAATAAATTATATTAAATTAAATGATATTGGGGTAAGTTGCATAAAATTAATAATTTTTTAATCATTTTAATTTTAAAGTAAATCATCAATATAGCCTACATCAAGTATATTCTCATTTTCTTTTATTTTGCAGGTGTTAGGTTGTTGATCCATCACAAGCTGGCCAAGAATTATAAACATAAGTGATTGTTAAAGAGACTAATTTATATTAAGGTGTCCAAGCTTAGGAGTGAATACAAGGGGTTATTTTTAATTTGATGAATTTAGCTCAAGATTTGTAGTAAATCAATATATGTCTTATTAGATTTTTTTCTCTACCAGCTGACTGTGGCAGGCAGGTGCCTTTCTTTCTTGGGAAAGGGCTGTCTTTCCAATCAGGTTTGTCTTTGCTGCTTTTTCATCTTTCACTTGTTCACTAAGCTCCTAAATGGCATCCCTTAATCATTGGTTTTTATTTGCATCAGTTTCCACCATCCAAGAATTATACACCGGACTTATGTCAGCGAACACGGAGATGATTTCAAGAAAAAGATGGAGAGGGGAACAAGACCTAGGCATTACTCACCCAACTCATGTCAGTCACTAAAGAGGTGATTTCTTAAGTTATATCCGAAGTGATTAATGGCATGGACTTGGAATGTCAGGTGATAACTAGCTAGTTTTCTATGTTTAAATTCAATAATCTTCTGTGTTTACTCTAGTCTCTTTAATTTGGAAATTTTCCAGGAAATAATGAACACACTTCTCCAATAAATTATATTAAATTAAATTATATTGGGGTAAGTTGCATAAAATTAATAATTTTTTAATCATTTTTATTTTAAAGTAAATCATCAATATAGCCTACATCAAGTATATTCTCATTTTCTTTTATTTTGGAGGTGTTGGTTGTTGCTCCATCACAAGCCTCCCCAAGAATTACATAAGTGATTGTTAAAGAGACTAATTTATATTAAGGTGTCCAAACTTAGTAGTGAATACGAGGGGTTATTGTTCATTTGATATTCAAAAAGAAAGAGATGATGCTCTGTTTGTTAAAAAAATTACCTGAAAACATGTTTATCTAGGAAAAAAATTGTCTATAGAAAGAGAAATCATTAAGTCTTGGACTAACTCAGAGAAATAACTCATACTTTAATTTGAAAAAGGTTATTGGAATTCAGGATTAGGTTATGCACAAAGCCTAATGTTGATAAAGGAAAGAAAATATAAACTCAAAAACATAGATCATTAAATACTAATGATAAAGTAAAAAAGGATAGGTCTAAGCTAACTCTTGTTAATTTTTAATTAAATACTAATGGACTCAAATCTGTAAATTAGAAGGGTTCTTCATCCGGAGTTAAGTCAACCTTAATTACTGATAATTCTGACCAGGTCAAATCTAAGAGAGTAAATATTGGTTTAATGTCACATAAACAATTTAAGTAAAAGATGAAAGAAGTAAAAAAGTAAAATAAGAAAAAATAGTGTAGAAAAACTCAATATTTACAGACTATATACAGAAGGCCAACCAAACAGTAACGAAACCATTCGTATACAATGGGGCAAGATTTGCTCAGAATAACTATGCTCTAATTTTGATGTCTTGCCTATTATTTCAGAACAAATTGTGTACTATCTTATCTTCAATACTTATTATAATTTTGAGAGTGTAATTTTGTGTTTTATCGCGATAGACAAACTGGTGATAGAAATACATTCGGTTATGCTAGATTGTTTTTGTTGATTTATAATTTTTGTTGCCCCAATGTGATCCTAAAAATTAGAAAGAAAAAGCATTTTGAAACTGCAAAAAGGGCATTCACCAATTTAATATTATAAGATGAGGACATATATGTTCTTCCTGCACTCATAGTATCCTCTCAGGTCAGAGAAGTATCCTCTCAGGTCAGAGACTTGCTTATTAAAAGGCTCAGTGAAGCAAATGAACTTAAGTCAGTGCATGGTGTTTTGCTACAGGAAATTGCTGAAGGGAACCCCCTTTTAGCTATCCCAAGCACCACAACCCAAATACAACCTCAACCATAATCCACCATAGGTATTTCCCAACAAGCACCTTTTATGAAATCAAAAAGCCTGAAAAGTCGGATGGCACCAGTCATCAGGACTAAGAGATTCTCATAAAAAGCCCACAAACTCTGAAGGGGTACACAGTGGAAGTAGGCCATAAGCTTCCAAATCCACAAAATAGCCTTAATCTACCCACAAAAAAATTGTGGCACAGCTGTCAAACACTGTTGAAGAGGATAATGCTCATCTGTCATCTAAATTCAGGCACATGAAGTATGAGATATCAGCTAGACATCCTGTCCAGGGATCCAGCAAGAAGTCAAAGCAAGAAAATCCTGATCCTTCTACACTGGGCACATCAAGTTCATATTATAATCCTAGGAGTGATGAGGGGAAAACAATTGTTGATACTCCTCAAGTTGACATTTCTGATTCATGTGTCAAAGAGCAAATGAAGACAAGGCATAGGCCAACTTTAAAAAGGTGGATGCAATCATGAAGGATATTCATATTAGGAGGTCATGTGAATGTATAAAGGTCCAGATACTGGACTGCCCATCTCTCATAAAAAGAAGTTAGAGAAATAAACTCAAAGGAAGTAGAAGATAGGATTGTTAAATCTTTCTTTAGACCAAGCACCCACAAGAACCTATGCTTTAAAGGGGTGCAACAGATTTTGAAGGTCTAGTCCCTCAAAAATCTTCATCTTAAAGGGATGAAGAAGACACATATGCTGATGAATGTTTGTTTATAAATACTGATGATCCAGCAAAGTCTGATGCAGCTCCACAGTTTCCATATGCTATATATATACATAAATACTTTACCATTATTCCAGAATCGGATTCAGAAGAGAGCTCACAAGAACCTGTTACTAAACCTGGGAAAATAAAGGTAATAGCAACTCTAGTTTCCCCTCTCCTCTTACAAGCAAAAGCTACACATATTAAAGCCACTCAGAAGTTAAGCTCCTGATGATTCCTGATGCTTTTGTTAGTGGAGAAGAAATTCTGGTTGATGAAGTTGGAAAGGTACATGGAACACCAACTACTCATGATATTTTGGATATCCAACATATCTCCTTCATGAAAATTAATTTACCAACTCCATCTGCACAAGGTATAAATAATAACTCATTTTTATTAGTATTAAATTTATATACTGATACTGTTCTGTCAGATTTTATGTTTGACATATATACTGGTGGGATGATCAGGGACAGTCCTCTATATGAGGGTACCTCTCTTCATGTGACCACAAATAGTTTTTCTCAACCACCTCTTATTCCCATAGGACACATAAATCAGAGTTTTTCTATTGAGACTGAGAGAGCAGATTTGGAGAAAACAGAAATTTAGAAAAACAGGCTCCTAACTTGGCAAAAGATTTAGTAGACCATAAAAAAAATTCTGACTCTCAAAAGTCATGAGATGAGTGGTGTGAGAAGTAGTGAGACTAATTTAAAAAAACATAGGGATTTAAGTGGCTACTTATTTTCTATTGGGGGTGCTCATAGTGAATCAACAATAGTCTCTGATGCTTAGACTATTGATGGAAATACTGACATATCAGTCTATAATGCACCAAGTACATATATTGAAATTTTCCCTGAATGTATAATATTGATATTTTTTTGCAGTCCACTCATTACTCTCTTCCATCTAAAATCACTATTATGACTGAGGCAGTACCACACTCCAATCCTACTACACTTCCATCCTTTACAATTTATGTTTCTGTAGAAGATTAAGTTACAGAATAGTCCATTCTAAATGTTAATTCCAACATTTACTAATATCCGTAACTCACCTGACCATCTGATGCTACAGCGGTTCTGGAGGTTGATCCACTACAGGCAAGGAATCTAGTAGATTTTGTTGAGTACATCCCCATGTTATCTATTCCTGAAGGTATTGAGGTTCACATCACAGATGGCGCTATTCTTCAAGCAAATACTAATCCTGATATGAAGGAATATAAAGCTATTGGGTCACACACTGATATTTTGGAAGAAATTATAATGCTAACTTTGATGTTGAATTTGAAGTGATACGGAACCTATGGCTGATCATGAAGCTTCTACACATTCTAATGATGATGAAGACATTAATATCGATAAGATGAATATGGCCTCTGATCCAGAGGAAGATTTGAATGAAATTATTTTTCCTGAAGGGATGACTACCAAAGAAAAACAAAGAAGATTTAGTGAGTGCAACTCAAAGATTCCTGATCAATTTAGAGTATCTGAGTGGGAAATTAAATTTAGAGACTCTAACTATTCCATTTCTACTCAGATTGCTCATCAGCAGTATTCACTGCAAAAAATCAAATCATAGATCCTTCACTTGTTGCTCTTTTAAAGGCTTCTACAATATTGGTTAAGTCTATTCACTCAACTCAGGTCAAGACTCAATCACAGATTTAATTAAAGCCTCTAGTTTCCAGACTGGATAAGCTTGAAGAATATCAGAACATGATGTCTGGTCAAATTGATGAGGTTCAAGAGTCTTTGGAGTTGATAGTTTCGCTCTTGCTTGGTGATGATACCAATAATGTGGTGATACTAGCCAAAACTAAATCTACATGTAAACAATTCCACGTAAATTCTGATGATGAGTAGGATGGCCCTGATGGAGGTAACAAGGGAGGAAAACCACCACTACACCATATATGCCCTATATCAACACTTTTATCTTTGTTACAAGCTAAAATGTTGCCTTAGATAACAAAAATCAATGTAAGGCGATACTTTTTTAAAATATTACCATTGATATTATGGGGTGTTACCTTAAATAAAATTAAGTGTTTATTGTAACAAAAATTCAGGTGTTACCATTGATCTTTGGAAAAGTGTTACAATCACGAAAAAAAAGCGGTATTTTAATCTTTTTGCCCAAAATTTGGGCTGCCAATTAACCCGCTCATAAAACTAAAATTAACCCGCTTCTCAAATAAAAGTTTTCTTATAAAAAACACTCTCAACACGGTCTCTCTCGTAACACACACACTCTGTTTCACTCTCTCTCTTGTAGAACACTCTCTTGTATATTCACTTTCTCATCATCTCCCCATCAAGATTTCTACAGGTGTTCATTTCTACACGATTCATACTCAAAACATGCTTCAATTAATAGTCGCCATATTGTTGTTAGCGGTCAGGTTTGGGCTAAATTGGGGCTTCTGTACAAGAATCTAACTAGGGGTTTTGAAGATTACTTTTGGATTAAGGTTTAATCAAGGGTTTCAATTGAAGCTTTTTTTAGTGAGGTATGAAACCTACTTTCAGTTTCTTGCATCTTATTGTTTTAAGGCTTTTAATAGGTTCGGGATTATTGGTGTTGCATCTTATTGTTTTAAGGGACTCTATCGCTTGACCTTTGTTGTTTTGGTGAGCTATTATGTGTCCTTTGCACTTGTTCAATTATTAATAGTTACACATTTATGAATTAGTTATTATTTTCTAAAGAAGGTTGTCTTAATACTCCCTCCGTCCCTCCCAATTATTATCATTTCTGGGAGAGTGTCCGGCATGCATTTTAAGATGAAGAGAAAGTATAGTTTTTTTAACTTTTTAAAAAAAAATTAATTTTCTGAATAAAAGTTTAAACATTCTATTTTTATTCAGAAAAAAAAAAATTTAAAAAAAGTTATAGAACTATACTTTCTATCCATCTTAAAATGCATGTCGGACACTCTCCCCGAAACGATAATAATTGGAAGGAACGGTGGTAGTATTAGTTTTGCACACTTAAAGTTGATAATGAACATGGAAGTGTTGTATTTGTATTTTATCATATAAAACAATCATTTTAACATGTCAAGGTTTTTGAAACATAATAGTTGCAGCTAGATAGTTCAGTTGATTGGGTAAGAAGGAATATAACAAATTATTAGTTGAACAAGGATTGTTGTGTTTGTTATATTATCTAATTAAACACTACTCCTGATATTTAAGGTTTTTGAAACTACTAGTTGATTTTTTTTCATTTACTGATTGTTCTTGCTGAGATTCTGTCTTTGGACCAATTAATAACCCGGACTAGGTCCTTCGTGCAATGAACAAAAATAATGAGGACTACCGCTCTCCAGCCATTCCAGCAATAATCAAGACCTTACTCGAGGATGTGAATCAGATCTTTAAGACAACTTTCATTACAAGAATAATATCAATAAACATCACATATTAAACATCGGTTAACTTTGCCACTGATGTTAAAAGAGATATTTACATCATCCCGTGTTTTTGTGATGTCTTTGTTCTTTGTAGACATCGGTTATAATTAAACCGATGTCTAAACTTCACCAAAAAAAAAAATCGCGCCCACCTTTTCTTTCCCCCCCTTAATCAAAATTTCATTGAGTTTTAGTTCTAAAATTCCCCCTCCCAAAATTTCCCCCCCTTAACCAAATTTTTATTCCCCTCATTCCAATCTTGAGAAAACAAACTAAAAACAAAAAATTAAAAACTAAAAGTTAAAAAACTGAATCTCAAACTCCTCTCTCTCTCTCGAACGAACCCCTCTCTCTCGAACTTCTATCCGCTCACAATGTCCATCTCACCGTCTCAACTCCTCTCACATCTCTCTGGAACCTCTCTCTCTCTCCCTCGCATTTGTGCTCACATCCTCCCTCTCTCGACTTTGTGCTCAACCTCTCACCTACCTCTGGTAAGCTTATTTGATTGGAAACTCTAATTGGTAACGTGGAATGAAACTAGTGTTGATGTTTTGATCGAAACAAACTTTGTAAATTGAGATTTTTTCAAAACGAAACCCTAATTTACTTTTAAACAGAAGTGAATATATATATATAGCCATTGTATCTCTTATAAAACACTCTTTTGGTTTACTATCTCATCCAGAGTCGCCGTTAAAAGCAAAAGCGGAGGAAGGATGGTTCAGGGTCTTACTCATCGCAAACGCCACAATTATGCCACCAAATCCAACCAATACCGAATTGTCAAAACCCCCGGTACTCTTTTCAAAAACCCCTTTTCTATTTATGATTTTTTTTGTTACTTACTAGTTATTAATTTTTAAGAATATGTATGTTCTTTGATTTTATATTATATACTTTATTGTTATGTATATATCTTTATTAATTATTTTTACAATTAGTTCTAAAAGTGATTGTTTAGATTTGGGAAATGCTAAGGTTAAGATTATGTAAATGGTGATATTTTAAAATTTGATGAAACTTTAGGAGGTATGCTGGTTTATCAGACAACTAAGAAGAGAGCCAGTGGACCTAAATGCCCTGTTACCTAAAAGCGAATCCATGGGGTATGTTTTTCTTGCATTTATTTTTGATTTTTTTTGCTATTTACATTGTGTATTTGTCAATTTTTAGCTATTAATTTGTGTTTTAGTTGTTAAAAGGCGAAATAGTTGTTACATTTGGGCTTGTAGCAATGTAAGATTCTATATATATAAATTTTTGAATAATTAGGCTTAATGCCTTATAGTTGAGTATTGAACGATAAAAGATAAGCCCTAACCACTAGCATCCTGCTCGCTTTAAGATTCATCGAGTATATGAAACTACTAATTTTGACTCTTTGCATTTCTCTGGAGTCTCTTTTTAGGTCAAGCTAGCTTATACATATGGTCACATGTCATCCCTCAAACTTAAATCACAGTGTTAAGCATATACATCAATAACTACTACCAAAACTTTAAATCATATCTAAGATCTAAGACTGATTATGGTCGAGACTAAACTTTACATGTATCTAACAATCGATGTAACTTGTCTTGAAGAACATATGAGATGTTCAATTTAATCGATATACATGTAAGTTTCTTTTTTATTTGCCTCTCTTCTTTTTCTTCAGTTTCTTATATACTGATCAAGTTCCACGAAATGTAATTTATTAAAATTTATTTGCAAAAGTATACATATGAAATTTATTAATATTTCTTTTGAGTTTTGAACCCGAATCTGACTTGCTGTTTTGTTGTTCTAGTTCTCTCCACAAAATCTGACTTGTGTCTGCAATTTGCTTTTCTATTTTGATATTTGATTAGTTGTGTCAATTCTGATGAGTTATTATAATAACTATCCTAAAATCTGAGCTATTTAATAGTGCCTTCTCTTTATTGACTATGCAGTCTGAAGAAATATTTAATGGAGCCATTAGAGAAATGAAAAAATAAACTGATATAATTGTACATCCAATTTTCTTTGTCACTGTTTACTTGATACCTTGAAGCTAATTACTAATTTTTCCATCTGCACAAAACATTCCTGGAAATGGTTGCCTTCAGGTCAAACTTTGATTTTTTTGTGCTACCTGAGGTTATATGAACTTAAGAAGATAATGTTTTTTTAAATGCAATCTGAGAAAATATATTTGTTTGCAATGGGAAGGCATGCTCAACTTGTGGCTTTTGAGAAATCATTTGCATTGCCTTACCATTGTCCATTTGATGGCACTATCTACCATGAGTGTCTTCTCTTATAGGAGGATGATGGTATTTAGACAATATATTTGTTAGGTTGCATTGTGCTCTAGATTTCATTGAAAATGTATATTCTGCATCCACGGGAAGTTCAGCCGCTTCTCTACAGTGCAATCATTATATGTCTAGAAATAAATCTCGAAGGCATTGGGTTTTTCTCATCTTTATTGTAAATTATTTTCTGGATATTTGAGGCATATTCAACTATTGGTACACCAGATTATATTTCTCCTGAAGTTCTTCTAAAGAAAGGATACTCATTGGAATGTGATTGGTTAGTTCTTGCATGTAAAATAGAAGAGCTTGAATCCCTCGAGGAAATGTTATATATATCATAAGCATCGCTCTTAGAAGCTAAAAGAAGAGTTTGCTTATATGAAATTTTAGGCCATGGTTGATAAAGTCTGTCCTTTTCTGAATTTGCTTTTTCTAGGAGTCTCTGGACTAATGGTCTTATTGGTCTGCGGGTGGTCACTTGGTGCTATTATGTTTGAAATGCTCGTGGGATACCCACCTTTCTATTCTGATGATCCCATGACAACTTGTAGAAAGGTAGGTTGTTTATGCATATCTATTTTTTAAGGAGTTTTAGCAAATATAGGATAAAAATTTGATTGAAGAACATCAGAGTTTCTCTAGACCAAGTCTGAACTTACTGCCTATAATTTTATAAGGTCAATATGTCTAGATTGGCAAATATCATTTTCCAGTCAAAACTCAAGAGCCAACTGATTCGCCGAACCAGCAGTCCTCAATTTTGCTTCTTATCTTTTTTCTTAATTAAGTAATTCTCTTTTCTTTTCTTCGCCTGTCACCCTTCTTCCCGCTCCTGGCTTCACTGTTTACTGGCAATGAGTGCATTGTACGGTATCCTTGCTTGATGCTTCTTTAAATATTTGCATGGAAGTGCAAACTTTACTAGAAACACCAAAGTATTAATTGTTATAATTCCTCGAACTCTTGGAGATAGTTAACTGGAAAACACACCTGAAGTTTCCCAAAGAAGCACAATTGTCTTCAGAAGCGAAAGACCTAATTAGCAAACTACTTTATAATGTAAATCACAGGCTGGGTTCAAAAGGTGGAGATGAAATTAAGGTGTTGTATGGTGTATCCTGTTCTATGTTCTTGGACTTGTTCTGGAAGTGCTTAAGAAATAGAGTGAATTACCTTTTTGCACTATTTATTTCAGGCCCATCATTGGTTTAAAGGTGTTGAATGGGACATATTATATGATATGGAAGCTGCTTTCATTCCTGAGGTGAATGATGAATTGGACACCCAAAAATTTGAAAAGTTTGATGAGGTAAATGTG
Source organism: Apium graveolens (assembly GCF_009905375.1). Taxonomy (NCBI): domain Eukaryota; kingdom Viridiplantae; phylum Streptophyta; class Magnoliopsida; order Apiales; family Apiaceae; genus Apium; species Apium graveolens. Next base: position 203,808,390 of record NC_133657.1, on the reverse strand, counting down.
TTTTTTATTAGTTCTTATTTGAATTTCTAAAAGCGTGCAAGTGTCTTTGCAGTCTATGCTTATTTTTTTTCCTCTTTCTATTGCCTTGCAGTCTGAACACCAAGCTCAGGCTTCAGCAAGATCTGGTCCGTGGAGAAAGGTTATCTCACTTGTTGATTTAAATTTTTTATAACTTATAATGATTATGTTTAAGAAGCATTCCAACTTCAGTTTCTACACTTCCAGTAAATCTGTTGCATGTCAATGTACATTTGGCTCCAAATTATTTGTCACCAGGTTCCTTTGAATTTCGTATCATGTGGAAATATACAGATGCTTTCGTCGTAGGATGTTAACTTTGTTGGTTATACTTACAAGAACTTTGAGATCGTCAATGACTATCAAGTTCCTGGAATGGGTATGTCTCTCACTCTCTTTATGTATGTGTGTCTCACCTGATTTTTCTTTTTCATATATTATAATGCACAAACTTCACTCATTTGAGAAAATATTTTTGTTTGCAATGGGAAGCATGCTCAACTTTCCAACTCATCGGGAATTATATATCGGGCCTTGCAAAAATCAAGAAAAATTGATAAATAAAACACACATACTTAATCAGTTTTATTATCCTCGCCTCTCTTTCTGAAAATAATTACAATTAGAATCAGGAGAATTCAAAACAAAGTACATAAATTTATGTACATTATGCAATTAGTAAATATTTGATGAAGCCTAAAGTTTTTTAAAATTTGAATTTGTTATCTGATCAAGTTTTGGCGCTTTGATTTTATTAACAAGAGTTTACCCACAACCCTATCTGATTCAATTTTCAATAAATTACGAAATTTAAATAAATGTCCCTAACTAAGAGTGCTCTAAATTATGAAATATAAAATCCACAGAGAATACCTTAACATAGTTTCACATAGTCATCCTCAAGTTTTTTAAAACATGGCGCCAAGTAACATAAGTCAGCAGCACACATCATTTAGCAATTTTTCCAAGGAAGCAGCCTAATTCCGACAATACATTGTCATTTTCTGCAATGGGCTAGAAATCGTCATTCATCCCGATGACTACTCTCTTGTCAAAATTTCTCGTATGAACTTTGTCCATCCTAGTTTTTCCTCTCACCCTATGAGGAACCGGAACTGCTAGATTTTGGGAATGTTAAAATTTTCTACTTGGAAACAATAAAATTGGCAAATAAAACAATTAGAAAGTATAAGGAAAATATCATGCAGACATGGCAAAAAATTAAAACTTAAAAACAAAAAAATTAAGGAAAATATCAGGTAGGCATGGCAAAAAATTAAAATTTAAAATCAAGAAACTATAAGGAAAATGTAAACATAACCTTCCATATCGCCTTCCACATTGTCTTCTTCAATATCAGCAAGATATTTTCCTCGACAACTATCTTACTTGTACTTGCTGCTTTTTCTTGTTCAACATTTTCCTTTTCTGATTTTTCTTTTTGGCATTTCCTCATTGGCCTCCAAGCAGCCATTGAACCTTGTCCATCATCTGTTTGTGGTAACACAACTAACAGAGGTAGAGATATTACAGGTTCTACCAGCATCCTGTCCCGGATTATAATTCTCGCTTCCATTTTGATCCTTCTCATTTCCGTTACTTTTCGGTAAATTCTTTTGTGTCAATCCAACTAACAACGATGACAACCTTAGAGCGTAAAGAACTTCATTTTTAAGCTTGAATCTGATTGCCCTTTAACTTTCATACTCTGTTAACGGTGGTGGAGGCGGTAGGATATTCGTCTCGCTGTGTAGATAAATATTATGACCAATTATAGTACGAATGTAATATTGGACATGAATATTAAAAATTTTACAAGTTTGTCATATTTTAAATATTGGACTGGAAATTACATATCTAACCTGAACCTCATTTTTTCCCATTATTTCAGCTTTATGTGGTCTACTCTGCAATTCCCATTCCGCTTGGCAGTCGTAATTTTACAAGTCAGAGGTTTATCACTGCATTTTTCCAATTTATTCAATCGTGATGACTTTCGAGTACCTTCTTGGGGCAAGGTCTCTGAAACCAAATTCCCCACTCTTTTATTTTTCTGTTGTTGCAGCTGATGAGCCATTGATAATTGGCGGTTAGTGGGTTTTTTAGCTACAAAAATACAAGGGTAGTTACATAACAGTTTAAAGTAAAATAGTGTAGGCAAGGCAAAAGTTAATGTTATATGATTTTTATGCAAGAAGTTAAAATTTATGATCATGCTACCTACAACAAAATTCAGTACGGGCCTCATGACCACATGCGGCTACATTTTTTTGATTGAGTGTATACCCATGTCAATGACATTATCGATGTAAAAATCAATAAACTTCCCGTTGTTAGTTTGTTTAACTAGTCGAGTGAACTCCAAATCACTCATCAGCAACTTCCAATCACCCAAATTCTTTGCGCTTACATAAATTCCTCCAATTTTCGTATATTCAAGGTCAACTTTCACATGCTCCATGAGTATTGTATACGAAAATTTTTCAGTGTCGACTGCATATATAGTCATCTCTGTCCCGCCAGCATAGCCTGTACTCTGGAATTCACCTTGATGGTGGAATCTGAGATGAATGACATTTTGCATTCTATAAAATCATTAGAAAATGTAAATTACATTAGTTTAAAAACACTTTGTGCATACTGATATATGAAAAGTACCATGTACATGTCAACAATAAAATTAACGAAATAAATAGTTCAATTAATATAATTGAAATTGAAATTAACATAGTGCAAAAGTTAAACGGTTCATGCAAATATAAATGCAATGGAAAGTAATGGAAATTATATAAAGAACAGATTATATTAACATTGACAAAATTTTAAAGGTTCAATGATTACAGTCAATAAATGAACTATTAACATAAATATATTGATTTAGAAAATCATGCATGTTCTTCGACTATGTTAGTCTCAATAAGGACTTGTCGCATCGGAACATCATCCCTAGCCCAACTACCCTCATCGTCCTTATCTTCAATTTCTGTATCCAGGGGTGCATCGTTTAAAAGTGCTTGATGTTGACCTTTCTTTTCATGTTCATCTTCAACATCACACCAGTCCCTAGGAAGCTTATTGACGACATTATACATCATCTTTTCAACTGGATTTTCTACATAGAATACTTGCTGTAGTTGTGAAGCTAATACGTATGGGTCAGATTTCTGGCATAATCGATTAAAATTCACCCGAGTTAGTCCATAAAGATCCTTTTCTTCTTGGTACCAACAACACTTAAATAACACTACAACTAATTCACCCCAATAATCAAGTTCTACTATCTCTTCAATTGATCCATAGTAACTGACTTCGCTGACTTTTGGGTTATCATCCTTCGATATTACAAAATTGGTTGTCAAAGTCGTCAAGAAAACACCACTATTTTTTGTTGTGCATCTAGCATCCCTGTTCTTGGTGTTGTATCTATACCCGTTGATCACATATCCTCCATACTTCTTAGCTAAAGGATTAGGTCCCATTGCAAGGACTTCTAGTTCCTTCAAAATATTCCCTCTTTTGCCAACCTCTCCCTTAATCCACTTCCAAAATTCTTCGTTGTGTTCACTAGCCTTTTTATATCTTCGATTTTTTGCTTGAGTTATAACCAAAGCTTCGCGTTTTCTACAAAAAATAGATAGTTTAAATTTCTAGAAAAAAGCGAGTAATTATATAATTAAACTAAGTTAGGACTGGAATTAAAACTTACGCAATTAACTCGTCCACATCTTTGTTTCCAGAGTTGAACAGAATATAATGATGCATTCTTATCCGGTGAGATACCTTTAAATGTACAAATTTTCCATTTTTATTTCTTCTTGTACTGATATGGTATTCCATCTTATCTCGACAACCTTCAATTTTTCAAGACTTGGTCATATCCAATCGGATATTTTCACCCAAGAATCTTGAACAAAATGTTTAGCATTCTTGTGCAAGGTACCCCTCAGTGATAGAACGGGCTGGTTTACTCCTGTTTCACACATAATTTTTTAATTTGCTTAAATAGCCCTCAATTGGACACATGGAAAGAAGGTGTTCTCGTCCACCATAAGCTTTAAATATAAGATTTTTTTTATGGGGCATATATAAAAATTTTGTATTATAATAATGACCCGTCCACTCATGCCTTGTGAAATATAAATAAAAACTCATTAGCTATCCTCCATTTGGTATATATCTACCAATGATTTTGTTTTTCAATCTTTGTTTTTTTTTTCTTTTATCTCACTTCCATTACCTTGTCATCCCATATTTTTACATAACTGAACATACTTTCATGTAAGTGGTCAACTTTTTATCACGTTATAGTAATTTGTATTTTATAACATTAACAAGGAACTAAAGATATACTAAATCATTTTTTCTTAAAAATAGGTATTGAGCCCAATATTATATAATCATTTAAAATTATTTAAAATCCAGCACCATAAGTCACTAACTCAAATTTTACCTGAAATTAAAATTAATTATAAATCTTATTCTTCACAATAATATATAATGATATAATTTCCTAGATCAAATATTACAATCTTTCTTTGATTAAAAATTTGATTGTCTAAATTTGTTTATATGACTAACTTATAATCTCTTCATTGGATTAATTTTTATATTTATTTGTCTTAGTTATTTTTATCAAGGTAGAGTAAGTTGAATCTTAGCATATATTTTTAGGTCTCACATAAAATAAAATCCTATGGGATGATGGATAATAAAATTCTATCAAGTCAGAGTGTCTCTGCTAAGATTTATATGCTTATTCCTGGTTTATTCTCTTCACATTTTGTTTTATTTTATGTCCTAGATTACTTTTGTATCATAGATATGTTGATAAGTTACATGTACTTATAATTAAACTTTTTGACTAATTGGATCTAAGTTTTTCTTCATAGGATTGTCCGCAGAAAAATGTCCAATTTAAAATTTACTCAATCATCTTGAAGATTTATAATTGATTTACTTTTCTTGATGATATATGAATTTTTCTAATGAATTAACGTGAATATTAAAAAAAGTTTAACCATAATATACGCGCTAATTCCCGTTAATGGTCCCATTATATCAAGATATCTTTCATATATATTTTTTTAGATATATTAAAATATCGTTTTTCACAAAAGCCTGAGGCTTGTAACCTGCCTATTTCTTTTCACTATTTTAGTTCTCTTTTAGAAAGTAGATGTTATTAATTAACATTTTCTTTAAGTGTATATTTTTTCCTAATATATTTATAAATTCAAAACACATTTATAAAAAATTGAAAACGTATAGCTAGCATATAAATTAGGTTAAATTGAACTACAGTTACATTTCAGTTTAATATTTCAGTTTAATATTAAAAGACATTCAAATTGTTGACAGTATATTTCACATGAAATAGCATATAACTAACAGAGATGCTAATAAATTACACAAATTTGAAAATTTTATATTTTTGATATTGTCACGTATACAAATAAAAAGGTTCATTTATAAAATTTTAAGATATATATATAATGTAGAAGTAGACCGAATTAGCAGTAAAAATTGAGCGGTACAGCTGATCCGTTCTGGGCGGCTTAGCTATATCTTTAATTGGTAAAATATTTGGTTTAGTGACTTGGTATTTGACCATAAAACAAAAATCATCAATTCACGTGATGTAAGTTTAGTTTTTCTGTTATGAAGGCTGTTGTTAAGTTGGATAGTGAAAAATGAGAGAGAGGCTTGAAGCATTGGGTCCCCGAAAGTACAAAACGGAACAAAGTTATCGTTTATGATATTCAATATATATTTGTTATGTTTGGGAACGATTTGGGGTTTTTTATGGATTCGTAAATGTTGCTGAGTTTGTATTGAAATGTTGTTGGTGTTATATTAAATTTAAATGGTTTGATGTTGAATTGAAATGACAGGGAACAACCTGTATTTTTTTGTAAAAAATGAAAAAAAATCAACCAAAAGGTGTCAAAACTGACCCTTTTCTATCGTATTATCTCTCAATGAACCGACCAAAAGATGAAATAACTGTCAACATTCTTAGAAAAATCGACATAACAGGGTGTCGATTACGAGATGGTCCATTACTACGGATTTGACTACAGTTGATTTTGAGTTTATTTTAATTATGTTTAGTAGACATAACTACTGGTGCATGGTCAGTTTTAATCTACTTATAGATCATCATTTGTGCATATATGGTGACAAATGTACAAGTTCAACCAATAGATCTCGGATAGCTTGGATGTCCAATGCCAAGGCATAACAGCCATGAAGAAGAACATGAAGACAATACTCACTCAGGATTATAAGCACTTTGACTCAAGAGCTGAACAGTCACTGACAGATTTATATGACAGATTTCTAAAGTTGTTAAATGATCTAGGTTTGGTTGAAAAGAAATATGATTTTGAAGATTCCAATTTGAAGTTCCTCATTGCACTTCCTAAAAAATGGGACTTGAAAGCAACATTCATCAAAGATGATTATGAACTTGAAGATACATCGCTGGATAAAATCTATGGTCTGCTTAAAATTCATGAACTTGAGATGGAGAAGAGAAGTAAGATGAAAGGCTTAAGATCAAGGCCAGTTTCCTTGAAGGTTGAAGAGAATCCTTGGGGGAAATTTGTCAGAAAGAACCATTCAAGAGTAAAGGTTATGGTTGTAAAGTCTGATTTAGATTCATCAAATATTGATGATGACTCAAATACTGATAATTTCACAGACTGTGATATAAATGACTGTGATGACGAGAAGCTTTTACAAATGACGGCCTTGATGGTAACAAGCTTTAAGAATATGGTTTCTCTAAAAGAGGTTCTAGTTATTCAAACTCTGATAAGAACAACTATAAGAAATCAGATGGAAAAGAGTTTAAACAAGAATAATGGATACGTATAAGATCAAGTACTACAACTGACTGTAAAAAGCCAAAAGCTGAAAGAAAGGAAGTCTTGATCACAAAGACGTAATATTGGGTAGACGCCTTAGATATTGATAAGGAAGTCAACTATGCACTCATGAAAAATGCTGATACGGACTCTGCAACTGATGAGATTAAGGTACATCAAACAACTCTTGCTTTTGATACTGATAATATTGTTAGCTATATGTATCAGACTCTTAAAACTGAAAGGATTAAAATTGAAAACTCTAATCTAAGAAAAAATAATGATCATCTAGAAGCTGAGTTAATCTTTTTGCAAGAAATTTAAAAAGAAAGAGATGATGCTTTTTCTGTTAAAAAAATTACTTGAAAAACATGTTTATCTAGGAAAAGAATTGTCTAAAGAAAGAGACCAAAAAGTAGGTTGACATTTTAGCTTTCTCAAATATTACCCTTGCAGCTTTAGTGAGTACTATTTATTGAGTCAAATAGGCCATCAGGAGTAAACTCCATTCTGGGAAATCCGGTGCAATCCTCTTACAAGATATTTCTTCATAAGTTTATTAATGTTGTTGAAGTTTAACTGAGAAAGTGTTGTATGCCAATTCCAGCTTTCCTCCACAAATGCTCTACTAATTAGTAGATAGATTGCAGAACCACTAGTATTTGTGGAGAGCTTGACCTTTTATAAATTACCATATCTATAACTCACCATTATAACATTGTATTTAATTTGCTGATAATTCCACAGTGTTCGTCATAAAAATCCACATGGTAACCTCTGTCACACATTTATGCCTGAGTTATACAATTATTACAGCATTCCCAAGTTTGATGTTGCCATATCCCAGAGTCTTCTATATGTTATTATCTTCATAAGAAATATTTGGGCGAGCTTTCTCCTTCAACTCTGATAGCAAAGTTTTATTACCAATCATGTGTCTTGAGCATCCACTCTCCAAGCCTAGAATATTCATCATGTTACTCTACAATTATATAGGCCACTTGCTTAAATCATTTGGCCTTATTAAGTGTGTTAACATTTTCGGAAAAACCCTTCATATCAGAGTTTATGTTAAAGGTCTTATTATCAGAAGTTACACATGCAAAAATAATTATTTTTTTATTTAAAGAGGATTTCAGTTCATAGTAATTATAATACAAACTGTGATACACTTTATATGTGTAAATGGAATACCAAATGATATTCCGATAGAAATAAGACTCATGTGATCTATATCTAATGATATGTTCCTAAGCTCTAATTTAGAAGGAATAATATTTATTTATTTATTATTTATATAAATAATAGCAAGATGATTAGTACTAACATAGTTTAATCAAGCCTTTCTAGGCACATTAGGAATGGATTTATACTTGTAATTTCCATATTAACACGTACTTTACCATTTTTGTTCTTCTTACACTATTTTTCCTTATTTTTCTTTGTCATTTTCTTTAACTTTTGCTTAAGCTGTTTTTGTGATATTAAACCAATATTTACTCTCTTAGCTTTGACCTGGTCAGAATTATTAGTAGTTAAGGTTGACTTAAGTCGTGATGAAAGACCCTTCTCATTTACTGATTTAAGTCTATCAGTATTTAAGTCAAATTTAACAGGAGTTAACTTAGACCTGTCATTTATACTTAATCATCAGTATTTACTGGTCTATGTTTTTCAGTTTCATAGGCTTGTCTGCATAACCTAATCCTGAATTACAATAACCTTTTCAATTAAAGTCTGAGTTAATTTCTCTGATTTAGTCCAAAACTTAATAATTTGTGCAGACTTCTTGCTTCACTCGGAATGAAACATTGATCAACAAGTATGGCAAGACACCATTTGAAATGGTGAGAGGAAAGAAGCCAAGTTTGAAGTACTTTTACATTTTTGGATGAAAGTGTTTGTTCTAAAAAATTATCCTAAACAGCTAACTAAATTTGATCTAAAAGCTGATCAATGCATTTTTGTTTGATATTCACTACCAATAAAGGCTTTCAAAATTTATAATCTGAGAACAAATGTGGTCATGGAATCAACACAAGTATATTTTGATGACAAGAAGATAATGGTTTAGAAGATGCTAATGATCATGATCATGTAAGATTTGAAAATAAAGTACCATATTGTGAACATTTAAATCTTGAAACTACTGCAAATACTGATATTGTAAATACTCATATCACATCAGACTATGATGAGCCATTATTCAATATTGGCAATCAAGTTCCAAATACTGAAGTAAATATTAAGGGGGATCAATATGATCATTCTCAGAAGTCTAACTCTGGTGATACAACTGAAAAAATATCATAAAATTCTTCATCAGATTCTAATTTCTCCAATATAGTTAAAGCAAATCCTGATACTCTGGAAGCATTGATTTAAGGGGAGCATTATGAAATGATATTGATATACATCAAAATATATAGAAATCATGGATCATTGGCGAGGGCGGGGATCTAGTTCAAGGAGCTTCTATTGGCAAGGAAATAGACTAAGTCACACACTTCTGACTTATCAAAAATCATGATAGTAGTATGAAGACTAGAAAAGTCAATTAAAATAAAAGTATCTATCATTCTTTTCTTTCTCAGATAAAACCAAAAAAAATTAGATAGACAGCTTCAAGATGCTGATTGAGTCACAACAATATAAGAGAAGCTAAATGAATTTGAAAGGAAAAAGTCCGGATTCTTGTGCCAAGACCCAAGAACAGATCAGTAGTTGGAATAAAATGGGTGTTTAAAAACAGAACTGATAGTGAGGGAATAATTATAAGTAATAAAGCAAGACTTGTTGTAAATGACTATTCTCAATAAGAATGCATTAACAATAATGCGATTTTTGCTCCATTTACAAGACTTGAGGCAATGAGAATCTTTTTGGCCTATACTGCTCACATGGAAGTTAAAAGTGTTCTAGACGGATGTGAATACTGCTGTAGTTCTTAATAGTGAACTTGAAGAGGAAGTATATGATGAACAACCTCATGGGTTCATTGGTACAAAATATTCAAATCATGTTACAAGATTGGATAAAGCACTTTCTGGACTAAAGTAAGCTCCAAGAGTTTGGTGTGAAACATTAGCTCAGTTTTTTCCGAGAGTGGATTCAAAAGAGGAACCATTGATAAAAATCTATTTTATAAGTATCATGGTAAAAACTTATTATTAATTCAAATATTTATTGATGATATTATTTTTGGCTCCACTATTGATAAACTCTGTGAGAGATTTTCCAAACTTATGGAGTTCAAGTAACAGATCAGTATGATGGGAGAAATGAGCTATTTATGGGATTACAAGTGAAGCAGACTAAAGAAGGGATCTTCATTAATCATGCTAAATATACCAAAAATTTGTTTAAAAGGTTTGGAATACAAAATAGTCAACTACTACAACTCTTCTGACTACTTCAATCAAGTTAGATTTAAATATTAATTCATTAAAAAGATTTGACTAACTATTGAGGTATGATTGGGTCACTTCTATATTTGACTGCTAGTACACCGGATATCATGTATTCTATCTGTTTGTGTGCAAGGTTCCAAGCCAATCCAAGGGAACCACGCCTAATACATATGAAAAAAATATTCAAATATCTCAAACTTTGAACTAGTAGGATACCCAGATGCTGATTTTGTAAGATATTATAAAATAGACTAAAAACACACAAGTGGAAGCTGTCAATTTCTTGGATGTAAATGGGTTTCTTGGTTTAGAAAGAAATAAAAGTCAATTTCCACTTCAACTGCAGAAGCTAAAAACATTATTGTCGAAAGCTGTTGTGCTCAGATTCTTTGGATGAAGAATCAATTGTTGATTATGGGTTAGACTATTCTAAGATTCTTATATGTTATTATAACTAAAGTGCTATGGCAATGACAGAAAATTCAGTTCAATATTATATGACAAAGCACATCAGTATTAGGTACAATTTCATTAGAAAACATGTGTTGAAAGGTATGGTGGAATTGTACTTTATGCCTACAGATCAACAACTAGATGATATCTTCACCAAGCCTCTTTGTGAAGCCATGTTTATAAGACTGTTGAATGAATTTGGAGTGATTTCACGAGCCTTCTCAAATACTGATGAGTAGCTATTTTATTTACTAAGGCACAACAGAATCAGATTTTTGTATCTACTGTGCATTGATAAGCACTGATAAATGTTTACTTTTGTTTTATGTTAAACACTAATACCATTGAGAGCATACTGTTGTAAAGTTGAGTCTACGATAACATTAAATTTTGTTAAATTTACCTATATTATATTCAGTCTGCATAAACTCTAATATTATTAAATACTGATACGAATCGAGGTTTTGGCCAAACTGTCAAACTCTGATAGATGTTTGAATATTTTGAAAATATGTTCATTCCATATTTCTTTTAACTTTCGCATGTAGCACTGTCCGAGTTAGTAGGCGGCGCCTACCAAACAAAGTTTTCTTGAAGAGTTTGTTATGAAATACAAGTAATTTGCAATGATTACATATGGTTGATTACTGGCGTGTAAAAAAATAAACGGTTTAGTAATATGGATATTATCTTTTATAACCGTGCATATATTTACAACTTCCTTTTTATCTGTTCCACTTTTGTGCTGTTTCACAGAATAAATGTCACGTGTCCCTCCCATGTGAATTTTTTTCAGTAAAAGAGTGTAGAGTTATAAAAAATTAAATTTTTATTTTTAAATTATTCACTTTACCAATTTATCACTCTCTCTTCTCTCTTATTCTCTCTCATTTTCTTTTTGAGTTCAATCATTTCTCAAGTTTTTATAAACTAAATACTGAAGGCTAACCAAACAACAACCAAACCATTCGTATATAATGGGGCAGTATATAGGACATTTACCATTTAACCACAAGTTTATAACCAGTATCAGGATTACAATAAGATCGTTTGCCATGGCAGACTCGAAACCACAAAAAAAATCACATAGATGTTGAGTCCTCAAACCAACTCGTCCGCAAGAAGTTCCTAGCGGAAAAAAATTAACACAACGAAAAATAATTTCATTATTAACCACGTGAAGATTTTGGGTACTTGAAGAGGTAGGAAATATTAGAGCAGATGCATATGGGTGCTTCTGTTCAAGTAAAAGTCTAGTTGGTGGGCTATTAGTTGCAACTGCAGATGATACAAAAACCTTAACGACCACTGAATATTGACCATGAGAAATTTTCCTTACCAATACTTATCAGAGAAATAAAAAATGAGTATTTTTGTAATGGGAAAATACCAAACACATGGTGTACAATATAGTATGATATAACAAAATGATACTCCACTTAAAAATAGCCTAGCCATGCCATCACGATGATGACCAATAGCCTAGATAAATATCACCGGGAGGATAAATTGTTATCATCATCGGCTTGATAGTTGTGTATAGTTGGACCACAGTGATAAAATTTTGGCGATTTTGTTAGATTAGATAAGATTTTTGTTAAGACAGAGGTCCATCATAAATTTTAAAAGATATGTTAGAATAAAAATAAAATAAAATACAAGAGTTGTACGTTTCTTTTAATGAAATAGAAAATTGATGGAATCATATAATGATTATAATACTTTAACTCTCTATTATTTTTGAACCATACAATATTTGATGTTACCATATTTTCATCTCACCCCTACCCATTTTAGTTGTACTTTTCATCGTATTTTCATTTATTATATTTTGATTCCACGCCTGAATTCCTACTTCATGTAGAATTATATGTTAATTTTTAAAGAAATAATAAAATTGTTTAAATCTATTATAATTACAATATTTCTACTTCCCGTATAATCCCATTTTATATTTTATTGAAATAATATATATGTTCATATTGCATAATAATTACAATATTTTTATATTTATTAGAAGTTTGTATTATCTAACCATATAATATCTGATTTCACTATGTTTTAATTACACCTTATTAAAAATATATTACGCTTATTGTTTTATTAAAAATAAATTTAATAAATTTTCTCAACATGTATTTGGAAGGCGTGATCGTGGGGGTGCCATAATATTATGACCGTGTGGGTGTCATGTTCATTCACAAACCGTCTTGATGCAATAATTGAATAATCATTCAAATATCGGGCATGACTTATGGATATATAATAATCTAATTAAAAATAAAAATTTGCCTAATTAGGAAGTACGAGACTTTGAATATTAATTGAGAAATGTTACATAAAAGTAATCTATTTTTCGTCTTTATCATTTTTCGTATAACAACAAACTTACTCCATTATGGTTGGATATTAATTATTTGATTCGATTCCTCTCATAACAACGTTAATTAGTAACTATTTTCTTGACTTATGACTGATAAATCATTAATTTGTATAGACTCGAACAATTATTTCAACTTAACTTTATTTAATACATTACAAGACTACATAGTTTAAGTTTATAATACCGATGCCCTCTATACCCTAATATTTTATATCAAAACTTTACTAACTTGAATTAGAGATGCACAAAAAATTTATCATTATTTGGGCCATAAAAGCCTAATTTTCCAAAACCATCGGGCCAACTTGTACAAAAGTTGGACCGGACCTTACTTCCTTTAAAATATAAGGTCCTTTTAGGCACGGGCACAAGGTCGAGCTTTTATCCTATTTTTTAATTTTTATATTAATTGTTGTTTAAGATTTTGTGTCTCGATCTATGAATAGTTTAGCTTCGAATGAAATATATTTTCAACCACGAAAAGAGTAGTTTAGACACTAAAATAAAAAATATTTTTTAATATTTCATTCAACTATTTTATATTATTAACCGAAATCTTTAAAAATTGCATCAACTCGACAAATAAACCAAATAAATCTTCTCTCACACCTAATAGTATTATATAGTTAAAAAATTATTATCTTTTAATTAAATCATATCACTTTCTCATAAATATTTGAAAAATTCTAATCTAACTATATATTATAATCATAAAAAAATCATAAATGAAATCATATATTTTAATTAAATAAAATATATGAAAACTCATTAATACACCCCTAAAATACCAACTGTTATAACTTTTAACCATAAATGAAAAATATTAAAAAACCCCGTACATTTTGTAACAAATAATTTAATTGGTATTTTGAATAAGATAAAGGTAACCAATTTTCAAAACACGAGTTTTTCAAACGACCAAATTAAATATTAAATATGTTGTATAATTGTCAAATAGTAACAACAATTTAATGGTATCTTTTGACTTATAAGTAATATCGATGTCGAACTAGTACAATAAAATTTTATTAAAGAATTTGAAAATAATATAGACATTGTTTAATGAAAATCAATAAAAGTTAAAAATAAAATATTTGCCAAAATAGAATTTGTTAGATGATATGGAATTTTAAATTATTTTGATAACTTGATGAAGGCTTAATAATATACTTTTGGGCCTATCTTTATATTATTGTTGTGAAATACTTCTTTATATTATTGTGAAATACTAGATAAACTTTAATATTTTTGGGTCTACCTAAATAGCCCATAATAAAGAAAATTGTAGATGTTAGTAGCCCATAATCCAGAATCTCAAATGTGCTCCTTTGATGATTATTCTAGATGGTTTTAGATAGCCCTAGAATGTTCTTTTTTCTTCATTTGATGAATATATAACTAGGCAGTCAAGAGGCCCTAGAATGTTCTTTTTTCTTCATTTGATGAATATATAACTAGGCAGTCAAGAGGTTCATCTAGATCTATCAACACAAAGAGTACAGCTTTCTCTTCTCTAAACATAAAGAGTACAACTCTCTCTTTCTAAATCAAAGCGTGGGCTTATATGTTCGTCAACTTATTAATATACAACATATTCAGATTATGATTTCTCTCCTGAGAAAATGTACTATGTTTTCTTTTTATAAAATTTTTGTGTTTGTGGTTGATTTGAGGTATATTTTTATTGAATTTATCATATTTTTATATGTAATTGTATGAGTCGTTGTAGCTAACCACCAATAACATAAAATTGATTGGAATCCTTTCAAATAAATGAATTAAGGCTATATATATGTAGATGTAACTTAATAAAATATTATTATTATGTATGTTTATATTATTTAAATATTTACTGGAAACAATGAAGATAGTGCTCGATAAATTTAGTTGGATGTTACTTTATATGGAGAAAACAGAGGTAATTCCATAATATTATACAACATTCTTTATTATAGAATTGTGTTGATATTTTATCATTTTTTTTGGCTTATATCGTATTTTGAAATAGTATTTTGAATTAGTTTAAATGTGAAATATTTAACTTTGACTTAATACAAAAATAATTTGGAATATCTAAACACTATATTATCTAACTAATTATTTTCATAAATATATATAATAATAATAAAAAAAATATTTTGCATTTTACTTTTATGAGCATTAATTTCTACTGTGACTTATTTAAGTCAACCTTTTAGTTCTGATCAGTTTTAAGAGTCTTTCTTTTTTGGAATCAGATGACTCAATACAAGAATCCCTGGTGTAGCTCTCTTTTTCTCTACCAGCTGACTGTGGCAGGCTGCTGCCTTTATTTCTTGGGAAAGGGTTGTCTTTGGAATCAGGTTTGTCTTTGCTGCTTTTTCATCTTTCACTTGTTCACTAAGCTCCTAAATGGCATCCCTTAATCATTGGTTTTTTTTTGCATCAGTTTCCACCATCTAAGAATTATACACCGACCTTATGTCAGTGAACACGGAGATGATTTCAAGAAAAAGATGGAGAGGGGAACAAGACCTAGGCATTACTCACCCAACTCATGTCAGTCACTAAAGAGGTGATTTCTTAAGTTATATCCAAAGTGATTAATGGCATGGACTTGGAATGTCAGGTGATAACTAGCTAGTTTTCTATGTTTAAATCCAATAATCTTCTGTGTTTACTCTTGTCTCTTTAATTTGAAAATTTTCTCATTCAAGTATTGGGGTTTTAAAAAACATATTAATTTTACATATATAAAGCTATTTTATGATCACTTATATGATTTTTGGATAATTGCAGGAAATAATGAACACACTTCTCCAATAAATTATATTAAATTAAATGATATTGGGGTAAGTTGCATAAAATTAATAATTTTTTAATCATTTTAATTTTAAAGTAAATCATCAATATAGCCTACATCAAGTATATTCTCATTTTCTTTTATTTTGCAGGTGTTAGGTTGTTGATCCATCACAAGCTGGCCAAGAATTATAAACATAAGTGATTGTTAAAGAGACTAATTTATATTAAGGTGTCCAAGCTTAGGAGTGAATACAAGGGGTTATTTTTAATTTGATGAATTTAGCTCAAGATTTGTAGTAAATCAATATATGTCTTATTAGATTTTTTTTTAAAAAGATTAGTGAATTATTTTTGTTAGAACTATTCTTGGGCATGTTACTCTTTTCCATAGTTCACATTGCAAGACAAGTTGTCGGGGCTTTCTTTTCTTTTTTATTCAATGTAAATATCATATTAGATTTTTAACTTGAGCAATTAATTGTAACATATGTAACACATCCAGGGTCCTGCCTATATTCTTTATAAAAATATTTATTTAACTAAAAATAATTTCTTCTAACTTGACCATTAACTTGATCGTTTTGTTTGTTAAAACACGCTAATATCCCAAACTTCTCCACTGGAAATTCACACACATTGGTAATACCATTTTTAGAAGTAATTGTTCATTAATAACACTTGATTTAAAAGTATTAGGCACTATGTTATTTCCGTACAACCAGTTCAATCTCAATATTTATAAAAAAAAAATTAAGATGATTTGTCATAAAGGACCATTTTAAGATGCAATCAAAAAATATATTAAAAAGTATTAACAAGATTTTGTGCTTTACATTATTCCTTGACATTGCTCTCCAGCTATATGAACTCCTCAAAAATTGATAAAAGTCTATTGTTTATAGTGACCAAATTTGTAATATTTGTTCTGCAAATAGGAAAACATAACTTCCACAAGTTTCTAACTAAATGTTCATGTACCTAATCAGTATCGTGACTTTCCAAAGCTGCAATCTGCAATTATTGCTTCATAATTCTGACTTTCTAAAAGTGCAGTGTATAATTTACCAGCTACCTCTTTTCTACATAAACTAAGCTTCAAAGGATCTCCCTTACACATACTTGTATGTGGACAATTATTCAACAGTTTTATGGTAATGTTTTTAGAGATAAAAATGTAATATTTGCATATTATCTAAAAGAAGAAAATGCATATATCACATTCAAATAGATGGAATGTTACAAAATTGATGATTGCTGCATTAGAAAAAGGGGCGAAAAAATTAGCTCGACCAATTACACTAACACCTCCTGGAGCTCCATATTCATCCCACACCTCTTTTTTGAATCTTACTTTCTAGTCTACAATGCCTTCATGACCTCCATATGGGCCTAAGGTAATGTTTCAGACAGAGTTCTAATAGAGAACCTCTTTTACTCTTGAATGTTGTATTAACTTCAAATATAAATTTTTTTTGAGGAAAATATAAAATTTTTGTATTATAATAATGACCGATCCACTCATTGCTTGTGAATTATAAATAAGAACTCACTCAATCCTTGTGAACTCATTAGCTATCCTCTATTTCATATATATATATATAAATAATTTAATTATATTTTTATAATATTAACAATGAACTATGGATATACTAAATTATTTTCCTTAGGAAAATAGACATTGAACCCAATATTATACAATCATATAAAATTATTTAAAGTCCAATACCATAAATCACTAACTCAAATTTCACGTGAAATTAAATTAGTTATAAAACTAGTTCTTCACAATAATATATAATGATATAATTTCTTAATCAAGTATTACAATCTTTCTTTCACTAAAAATTTCATTATCTAAATTTGTTAATATGACTAACTTATATGACTAACTTATCATCTATTTATTGTATTAATTTTAATATTTATTTGTCTTAGTTATTTTTTATTAAGGCAAAGTAAGTTCAGTCTTAGCACATATGTTTAGGTCTCACATAAAATAAAATTCTATCAAGGAAGAGTGTCTCTACTAAGATTTATATACTTATTCTGGGTTTATTCTCTTTACATTTTGTTTTATTTTATGTCCTAGATTAAATTTTGTAATATTGATAAGTTACATGTACTTACAATTAAACTTTTTGACTAATTCCATCTAAATTTGTCTTCACGGTAGAAAAATGTCCAATTAAAAATTTACTCAATTTTCTTGAAGACAATGTTGATTTAAAATTGAGTTACTTTTCTAGATGATGTATGAATGTTTGTAATGAATTAACTTGAATATAAAAAGAAGTTTAATCATAATATATCCCCTAATTCCCGATAATGGTCCATTTATCACTACAAGAAAACATGACAAAATCGACCGTAAAAAACGGTCGGTTAAGAGGCAAAACGGTCGGTTAAAAGGGTCATAACCGACCACACGACATGGTCGATTTTAGCCTGGTCGGTTATGACTTTTGGTCGGTTATGACTTTTGGTCGGGTTTAACAGTCATAACCGACCAACAAAGTGGTCGGTTAAGTGCCTGGGCATTTTACTAAAATGTGGGGTCACTGTGTACACGTGGTAACACGTGTGCCAACATGTCGCCATGTCACTGAGTCGTAACCGACCGCGGGTGGTCGGTAATGTCTATTTTTAAAATATTGACTGGAACTCATAACCGACCGTAGTCAAAGTGTGCACATCGGTCGGTTTTATTTCAGAAGCTAACTTAAATGTCATAACCGACCGTCTTAAAACCGACCACCCTCTAAAGAAGACGGTCGGTTTTATGAAGAAGGTGGTCGGTTATGTAACCTGACGGTCGGTTTTCTGAGTTTTGTAATGGTCAAAAGTGGTCAGTTATGCCTATTGTCGGTTGGTTTTAAGGTCTGATTTTAAAAAAAAATTGCAGGTTTTTCTGCAGCCCCTGGATACGAAACCAAATCAATACATAAATCCAATCCAATCACAACCAAACAACTAAACAACCAAAACAAATAATAATGATAATCATTAAACTATAATACTCAAAATTATTCGCAAAAACTAGTAAATTTCATAATTAAACCATAGTAATGAACTCCAACGCAAACATTCACAAACTCCGATAACCGGAGGATTAAACCGACAAAGTATCAAACCATCACAATGTATTATATTACATCCCAAAACCATCAAATTACAATAGTCTTAAAACCGATCAATATAAACTAATCCGATAAATCAACATCGGACGATCCACCGCAATCACCGCCGCCATCACCGCCTTCATCACCGCCGCCATCACCGCCGCCATCATCAAAGTCCTTATCATCGGGGGTCTCATCCTCGGACGTGTAATCCTTATCGACTTCCATAGCACACCGATTGTTTTCCTATATACATAAGTTTAATTAAACTATTTAAAAAGAAGAAACAAAATTTACATGTGAATGAAAACAATAAATAAACAAGAAGGTCAAAAAGTATACCTCCGCAACACGAGCTTCCGTCTTTTGGACGATATCTTCAATCAAGGAGCCCACGATATGCATGATCTCGCCACCGATAAGGTTATTCCATTGCAACCTTTGGCTAGGATCGGAGGATGGATCCGAGGCCTCGAGAGCGGTACGTGCGAATGTAGCTATTTCCGCATCGGAAAGTTGGCGAGCAAACCGATTTGGATTAGCACGGATCTCTGTAAGCACATTCCTCACGATGGCAAGATATACATTGTCGGGGATGGCTTCACGTTGTCTCGGAGCGGATGAAGATGAGCCGGCTTCATTCCGTATGGAATCTCGGTATCGGGTAGCAAGTGTAGGCAAGAGATCGGTGGCCCGAGCATTGGGGAACCCCACCACATAATTCTTTTTCGGCTTTGTACCTTGGGGGACCTCCAACGCTTCCATCCATCAATCCCACGGCTCATCCCGATCACCCGTTTGTGTAACCTCCACGGGTATGCGCTCGAGAATGGCGGCATATCGTTCCTACAAGTTCATTTAAAACAATTAACGATGCATTTAAAATTAAATAAAAATACATATAAAATCACATATAAAAATGCATTTAAAATCACATATTAAGGATGTATTTAAAATCACATAAAAATGCATATAAAATCACATATAAAAATCCATTTAAAATCACATAAATATATATAAAATCACTTATTAACCCTCATTTAAAATCACATAAAAATGCATATAAAATCACATAAAAATATATTTAAAATCACATTAAAATACATATAAAATATGCATATAAAATCACATTAAAATGCATTTAAAATCACATTAAAATATATATAAAATCACATATTAAAGGTGTATTTAAAATCACATAAAAATGCATATAAAATCACATAAAAATGCATTTAAAATCATATTAAATACATATAAAATCACATATTAAAAATGCATTTAAAATCACATAAAAATGCATATAAAATCACATGAAAATACATATAAATTCACTTATTAAATATGCATTTAAAATCACATAAAAATGCATATAAAAAAACATAAAAATGCATTTAAAATCACATGAAAATACATATAAATTCACTTATTAAAGATGCATTTAAAATCACATAAAATGGTCATAAAAGTACATAAAAATTACCGCAATACGCATGGCGGCCGGTGTAGTGTAGACGGGATTTTCCGGATCTTCACTTTAATGTGATCTTCCATAATATTTCTAAAATTGCAAAAAAAAAACGAGGATAAATGCATCATAAAATCATAAAATAAACGACAATTATAAAAACAAATAACATACATGAAACTCCTCGACTCTTGCATTCAACCAACCGGGTGACGTTCTTCGATATCGGTATAAGTGTAACGCCCAAGAGACCACTTCTCCCGAATCATTGCCAAAAGGGTTTTCTTAGCCGTATCATCTTCAATACTATATTTAAACAAAAGAAAACAATAAACATTAACAATTCACATAACAATATTGTACCACACCAAAAATATAAACATATAGGAATAATGCAATTTAAAAACTTTTTAACTTACTGTCCATCGGAGATATCAGTGCGATATGGCTTCAATGACGGTTTCTCTCCATATATTCCACTCAAATGTGATGGAGGTCGTCTTCCTTGCCATTCTCGCTCCTCCGCATTTGTCATGTGCCTAGTCGGATCATTCGGGTCCAAATCCGAATCCGTCGGCTCATCCTGCAAATGCAAATTCCCTCTTTTTCCATTTGCACCCTTGCCCTTGCCCTTCTTACTCGCGACTTTGGCCTTTCCCTTGGCCTTTGCCTTCCCCTTATTTTTTCTGGCTCCTTGTCTTTCCCCTACCCTTTTTTCGCCATTGCCAACACCACAAGACTTATCATAACCAATGTCAACATCCAAGCAAAAAAATCTAAAAATAAATAATAAAAATATATTAGCCAATATGAAAACAAACAAATCGATGAAACGACTTGCATTAGTAAATCACATTACATAAAAAAGCATTTAAAATCACATAAAATGCATATAAAATGCATATAAACGTATCCATTTCAAAAATTAACGATAAAAATAAACACAAACTCATATAGGGTTAATTAGAGCATTATTTAATTAGGCAAATTAAACAATTAAATCAACTTAATCTATATATACAATAAATTAAAGTTCCAAACTCACATAAAAAGTGCAATATTTATCCATTTTCGAGTACGGATCATGTTTACAAGAGCAAAAATACTACATATTAACCCTAAAAATACATTTATACTTCTACCTAAACGTAAACAAACCGACAAAAACCCTAAAATTTATACTTATACATATATTCAACAAATTGACAAAACCGACGAATCTTTTACATGCAAAATTTTACATGAAAACTAAAAAATCATATGAACTTCAATTTAATTAAGAATTATCCATTTCGAGTACTTTTATGTGTTAAAAATTAACCCTAAAAAGACATTTATACTTCTAAAAAGAGTAAATAAACCAACCAAACACCCAAAAATTATGACTTTAACCTATATTAAACAAATTGACATAACCGACGAATGTTTAACATGCAAAACTTTACATAAAAACTGAAAAATCAATGAAGTTTGATTTGAAGTGAAACACATTAATTTATGTGAGAATAATACTTTAACAAACACAAAAAACATATAATTAAGTTCGAATCATATATATAAACACAAAAAATACATACACATACACACATATATGCAATCGAGTAAACAAATATCTTAATCGTAAGAAAATCTTACATCGAGAGTGAAACCGGAGGCAATGAGAGATGATTTGGGGCTCCTTCGTGAATACGCCATTGAATCGAAGTATTTTAGTGAAGTTTTGATTGTAAGAGAGAGATAGAGAGAAAATATAGAGATAGAGAAGGAAATAGAGAAAAGAAAAGTGAACCGTTCTTTTTATTTATAACAGACTTAAAACCGACCGCCTGACACTTAAAACCGACCACCAGGTCGGTCGGTTTTAACCTTGAACCCTTTGCAGCATGCAAAACGGTGTCATTTTGCTCTAGGCGGGGTTTTTTTATTTTTTCACAAAAAAAACCCGCATTTTTTTAGGTGGTCGGTTATGACCCAAAGTGGTCGGTTTTATAGTATTTAATTTTTTAATTTTATTTTAATTTTAGGGTTTAGGGTTTAGGGGTTACAAACCCCTAAATTTAAAAAAATCTTATAAAAACATGATTATTATTATTTAAATAGCTTAATTTTTGGTACATTAGCTCATTTTTACCGCGTTGGTTCATCCGTACGGTTCGATCATGTGTATTTTATAATTTATATATTTTTTAATTATTTCACTTTTTTAATCAAAATTGCTAATTTTCTTATAAAAACGTATTTGTGATCGTTCAAATGTGCTAATTTTTTGTGCATTAATATATTTTTACATGAAATTAACATCCGTATGGTTCGATCGTTAAAAATAAATTTTAAAATTATACTTATAGTATCGAATGGTATGTTCAACTTATTATGTCTACAGAATGCCGACATATTTACTGAAATAATTATATTCCATATGATTTTGATTATACTATTTTTAAAATAGCCTAATTTTTGGTACATTTGTTCGTTTTCACCGCGTTAGTCCATCCATACGATTCGATCATGTGTATTTTATATTTTTCATTTTTTTTAATTTTTAATTAAATTTGCTAATTTACTTATAAAAACGTAATGGTAATCGTTAAAATGTGCTATTTTTTTGTGCATAAGCATATTTTGACATGAATTTAAAATCCGTACGGTTGGATCGTTAAATATACCTTTTAAAATTAAACTTTTCAGATCAAATTCATTTTTTTTAATTTTTAATTAAATTTGTTAATTTACTTATAAAAACGTGATAGTACTCGTTCAAAGGTGCTAATTTTTTGTGCAAAAGCATATTTTGACATGAAATTAACATCCGTACGGTTCGATCGTTGAAAATAAGTATTAAAAATGTATTTTGACCAAGACTGCTAAAACCGACCGAGGTCAAATGTGCAAAGTGGTCGGTTTTATTTCAGAGGCCAATTTAATTATTATAACCGACCACCTTAAAACTGACCACCCCTTTAAGGAGACGGTCGGTTTTATCAAGAAGGTGGTCGGTTTTAGTCAAGGAGACGGTCGATTTTCTGGCAAATATTACGGCAAGTATTATGATTTTTTTGGCCCTAACTGGACATAAACGCATAAAAACTTAGCATTAAAACCAAAAATTCACAAACCCATTAAAAATTTACTATAACTTATAAATAAAGTATCCTATTCATTACAAAATTTACTAAAAATCATCTTTACAATACAAATGACATTATTCAAAATCGTCAAAACCATTTTCATCTTCGTCATCCTTCAAATCATCTTCTTCGTCTTCTTCTTCTTCTTCACGCCGAATAAACGGTATTTGTCCATATTGTGCAAAATTGACAAAGAGCAAAAACGAGGTCGATGCATTAGATCTATCTTCCTGAAAAGCATCCTTTATATCATTTTACGCAACGATAGATTCATCAATTGGGTGACTTTTAGATTTGACCACCGTATATATTTTTGCTTTTGGATCCAATACACTAGGAGCATAATATACTTGTGAGGCTTGACTAGCTAAAATAAAAATCTCATTTGACTTCAATCTTGAAGTCATATCGATTGTAATCACAGGATTCATATCAATCCTCACACCATTACCAATGCTATCAAACCATATACATTCACTACACCAAATATGGCCTATTGCAAGCACAAAATATAATTGTGTTGCAGAAAATGTTGCAGTAGAACAAATTTTTCAACTCCATTGCAATAATTTATAAAAGTGTTACATAAAATACGTAAGTTGCATGGTTAAGGTCCAATTTGAAAAACTTGTAAAATGTACAACATATTTCAAGTAATGTTGCAATAATAGTAACGCTTTTGGTCAAATTGACCGAAAACACAGGCGGGAACACAGAAATTGGGATTGGCGGAATACCAAAAATTATTTTATACTTTTATTTTGGCACCAAAAATTGAATACACTTTTATTTGGACAAAAATTCACCCCCAAATCTATTACACAGAAATTCACACCTCTCTCTCTCTCACCTCCCTCGAATCTCTCTCTCGCACACCTCTCTCACACCTCTCTCACATCTCTCCTTCACACACCTCTCTCACACCTCTCCCACATCTCTCCGTCGCAACTCGAAGCTCATCTCGAAGGCTTTCTCACATCTCGAAGGCTTGAAGCTCATCTCTCTCACTTGAAGCTCGATTGAAGCGCGATTAAACTCGATTAAAGCTTGATATAAGGTAAAACTCATCTCTCTCACTCTTCAAACACTCCTCTCTCTGATTATTTGTGAATGCATGTAAAAATTTTGTGTATTTTTTGTGCTTTTTGTGTTCCTTTGTATTTTGTTTTTGTTTTATGTTTTTGTAAAATTTATAGGTTCTTGGTCTGACTATTTCTGAGAATATTATTTTAATTTTTTGATGTTTTAAAGTCAAAATACCCTGTTATTTTAAGTCAGAAGTG
Organism: Apium graveolens; assembly: GCF_009905375.1. NCBI lineage: Eukaryota > Viridiplantae > Streptophyta > Magnoliopsida > Apiales > Apiaceae > Apium > Apium graveolens. The sequence goes on along the minus strand of NC_133657.1, from coordinate 203,783,478 downwards.
CCCTGTTCTTGGTCTGTTTTTTTGTGTTCTTGTTGTAATTATAAGTCAAACTGCCCTGTTCTTGGTCTGTTTTTTTGTTCTTGGTTCTTGTTGTTGTCTGATTGTGTTGAAAACTTAAGTGAATTTTGTGGTTTTGTTTCAAAAAATTTATGTAGAAAATGGATGTTGAAGGAGAGAAATGGGTAACACTTCCCAAATACAGTGATAAATATAGGAAGGGAGTTGAAGCTTTTGTTAACCAAGCATTTTCCCGATATGCCGTAGGAAACGAGCTTAAGTGCCCTTGTAAGAAATGTGGTAATCTTTTTTGGAGTGGTGCTAAGGCTATACACGGACATCTAGTCTGTAATGGTCCTTGTTCCCATTCCGTTGAATGGATTTACGAGGTCTCAACCCATGAGATAGATAGGGTTGCTGATGAGATGGATATTAATATAGGTGTAGGTCTTGGAGATGAATTTGATGCTATGATACACAATACATATGGTACTAATGACGTTACTGACCACGTTGGTAGAACAGGACTAAACGATGACGCAAGGAAATTTTATCGCCTTGTTAAGGAGGGTGGACAACCGTTATATCCCGAGTGCAAAAAATTTAGTCAATTAAGTTTCTTAGTTAGGCTTTATCAACTAAAGTGCATTCATGGATTTAGCGAATCAGGATTTAGTGACTTACTTGAATTGATAAAGGAGGTTTTCCCTCATGTAAATCTTCCGTCTTCTTTTAGTTCGGCAAAGGGTATGATTAAAGACCTAGGACTTGATTACCAAAAGATACATGCATGTCCAAATGACTGCATGCTCTTTTGGGCAGAAAACGAGAGGCTGGAGAATTGTGATAAGTGTGGAACATCAAGATGGAGAGTAGTTGAAAAGAAGGTGAAGGCCAGGTCTGACGCAAACATAGAACTAGCATCGAATCCTAAAATCCCGGCTAAAGTGATGAGATACTTCCCTTTAAAGCCAAGGCTATAGAGAATGTTCTTGAGCTCTGATTTCTCGAGCTCAATGACATGGCATGCTTTATCATGAAAGAAAGATGGACGGTTAAGGCATCCGGCTGATGAAAAGGGTTGGAAGTCGATGGACAGTAAATATCCTAAATTTGCTTTCCAAAATGCGAAATGTACGATTGGGTTTAGCGGCAGACATTTTCAATCCATATGGATCAATGAACATATCTCATAGCACCTGGCCAGTAGTGCTCATAAACTATAACCTCCCCCCCCCGGTTAATCATGAAACCCAAAAATCTAATTCTTTCAACCTTAATCCCTGGTCTAGTTTATCCCGGTAATGAAATTGACGTGTATATGCAACCATTAATTGCGGAGTTGAAGGAGTTATGGGATGTTGGAATAGAAACTTATGATGCCAGGTTAGACAACATGTTTAAGCTACACGCAATCCTATTATGGACGATAAGTGATTTCCCTGGATATGGGATTTTATCCGGTTGGAGCACGAAAGGAAAGCTGGCTTGTCCTTCATGTCACTATGAGACCTCATCGACATATTTGAAACATAGTAAGAAGGTTGTGTATTTAAGCCATCGAAAGTTTCTCCCTCCAGATCACAAGTGGGGGTCCGATAGGCGCAGATTTAACGGAGATGTGGAAATGCTATCATGTCCTGATATATTAAGCGGAGCAGAGGTTGAAGAACTATTGCATGTTTACGAAAATGATTTTGGGAAGCCGCTGAAAAGAAATAGAGGAACATCAGATTGCCCTTGAAAGAAGAAGTCCATTTTTTTCGAGCTACTATATTGGAGCAATAATATGGTTAGGCATAACTTAGATGTTATGCACATTGAGAAGAACATTTGTGACAAGATTTTGGGGACTTTGTTAAATATCGGAGGCAAGACAAAGGACCATCTTAATGCTCGTCAAGATTTGGAAGAAATGCGGATTAGAAAAGACCTTCACCCTGTCAAATGTGATGATAAACATGTTGAAATTAGGGCATCTAGTTTTGATATGACCAAAAAAGAGAAAGAGATCTTCTGTTCAGTTCTAATAAATACTAAGCTACCATACAGATCTGCATCAAATATCAGCCGGTGCGTTCAAATGAAGGAGCGAAAGATATCGGGTTATAAAAGTCATGACGCGTATTTTATTCTACAATTTCTATTACAATTTGTTGTCATAAAAACTCAGAAACCTGAGGTAGCAATTCCATTAATGAGGCTGGGAGCATTCTTTAGAGGCATATGTGGAAAAGTCATTGAATTAGAAGATGTTGAAAAATTGTAGAAGGAAATAATTGAGATACTTTGTGAGCTTGAAATGATTTTTCCACCTGCATTTTTTGATATAATGGTTGACTTACCCATTCATTTGTGCAAGGAAATAGAATTTGGTGGACCGGTGCACTTAAGGTGGATGTTTGGAATTGAACGGTATTTGTGCAAATTGAAGTCATACGTTCGGAATCGGAGTAAACCTGAAGGGTGCGTAGCAGAGGGCTACTTGGTAGAAGAATGCCTTACATTTTGCTCTAGATTTTTTGATGAGCAGTCTAAGAGTGGGACCGATACCAAGGACAGTCATACAGATGGTGGATATCCTATCGGGTCTAGGAGAAGCAGAGAAGGAAAGTCTATACATCTGGACAACAAGACATGAACAAATGCTCATCGGTACATATTATTCAACTGTGAAAATGTGGAAATCGAAAAGCTAAAATAGTAAGTTCTAATTAACAACCAAAAATCAAGATTAATTAAAAAAACTTTAAGATATTATAATATTGTGCTAACTTGCTGCTAATCCAATTGTAGTGAACACCATACCCTTGTTCAAAAAGATGACAAATTAAAGAGGTATAAGCGCGAAAGAATGCATACAACTGACTTTCAAAAGTGGTTGAAATATGTGGTTCAAGAAAGAGATGGAATTTCACTGGAATTGTCCTCGTTGGAAAGGGGCCCTCTTCGTTCGGCAAAGAGATTTACAGGTTACAATGTGAATAGATATAGATTTCAAACCAAGCTCAGAGATAGTAGGTGTACGACGCAAAACTCTGGTGTGTTCCTCACTGCCTTAACCACCAGTTTTGTGAGTGCAAAAGATAAGAACCCAATAGTTAGGGATGTGGGATACTACGGTGCAATTGAGGAGATTATTGAAGTGGACTACTGGGGTGCGGTGTCAGTAGTACTTTTTAGGTGTTGTTGGTACCAAAAAGCTGGGGATTACTATGGGTTAGCAAGAGTGAACTTTAGTAGGTTATGTTAAAAGGAAGATCCCTTTGTCCTCGCTACACAAGTACAACAGGTCTTCTATATTGAAGATCCCACTGAAAAGAATTTGCAATTTGTTCTTCAGAAATATCCAAAGGATCAATACTCTGAAGTAGAAGAAGTGCCTGACATAGGTTATATCCCGCGAGTTGACATACCTGATACATTCACTTGGTCCAGAGATGATGTCCCGAAAAAACAATTCCCTGTTATACCTAATGAAGACCTGGATGATATTGATATATGACATTGCACTGATTTATAATTTGTTTATGTAATTGGTACTTAGAGTTTGCTTTGTAATTTGTTAGTTGAATGAGTTGGTCTGTAATCTATTTTGAACTTGAGTTGAACTTGAGTTGGTTTGTAACTTGAGTAGTAATTTATTTGGAACTTGCGTTAGTTTGTAATCTATTTGTCTATTTTCTACATGAGCCTCAATTAATTTCTTGTTTTTTTTTAATTTGTAACATCTAGGACTTGTATTTATATCACTGACAATTTGTTTGTACTTTTTAATTTTCAGGATGGCAAGTACAGATTATGTTCCCAGGTTCTTTCACAAGGGAACTTTTACAAAATCCAAATATGTCGGTGGGACCAGTAAAGTGATTTTGGAGTATGTTGATGCAGACCGATTCTCGTACACGGTTCTGATGGAGTATGTGCTAGATGTGCTGAAATACAAGGAAATTGGTGGTGTTTATGTGAAGAAGGTTCCTTCAGGTTGGCACTTGATTCAGTCCGATGCTGACTTAACTGCATTCCTAAGCAAAGTTGAAGATGAAAGGTTCGATTTTTATGTCGATGATGTGGTTGACCAATCTGTAGAGGCTAAGCAACAGGTTCAGCCCCATGTAGTTGTGCGACCAAAAACACAATTTTTTGAAGGTAATAGATTTTCATGTTGATGATGCATTCAATTTGTGCATATTAAAATGTTACATATTGTTAAACTGTTATTGCACCAACAGGTCTACAAGCAAAATGAAATTTTGTGATAGTGGATGCCCTGCAGAAACAGAGGACAAGTCGCTGATTGGCTCTTGAAAATTTGGAGGTAATTTTTCTTTATGTTTTCAGGTAATTACTCTTATCAGTTATGCCTTGGATCTAATTATTATTTGATCCCTTTTTTCAGGTAACAGATTATGAGAGGAAAAGAATGTTGCAGATTGAAGAAAATAAAAAGAAGTTAAAGGAGTTGGGAATAAATGCGGAGAAAGATAAGAAAGGCACAAAAATCACTCCACCTGATGATGATGAGGAAGTTGATAGGGAGTATATTCCCGAACATGAGAGCTTGTCCGATGCAGAAGAAGAAGATGTGCGAGTTGTTACAAATAAAGCTGAGCAAGTTGGTAACAAGAAAGCAAAAAATAAAAAGGTGACCATTCCGGTGAAAAGAACGAACACACGTTCAAGGGCCACAGCTCCTACTGAACTCACTGAAAAATCACCCCAACAACCAACTCGAGAATTAACGCCTCCACTGTCACCTCCCCCTCCCTTACCTGAAGTTACATCACCATTCTTTCCATTGAAAGTGGCTCCTGCCAAAAAATTCAATAATTTAGGAATTGGTACGATGGAACCTTATGTTTTAATGAAAGAATGTCAAAAGAACCTTGAAAAAGATAAAGGGCTAGGGGATGCTGGTGGTCAAACATCTGAGCCACAACCTGATGAGGAACTGAGTGATGATAATTTAGGAGGTCAATTTCCATTTCTTGATTTTGGCTTAATTCTATTGTTAATTTTTTTCTTGATTTAATTGGCATTCAACTAGTAATTAAGTGTTTTGTAATATATTTAGGTGCACCCAAGAATAGAAAGCGTCGATGACCTACACTCATGAATGACGTTTACAGAAGAAGGCCTGATGAAAGAAAGGTCATTAAACTGAATTGCGAGCTTCAGGCCATCGCTGATGATGACAAGGTCCTCTCTGAATTTACCAACTTTTTAGGTACGTTGGCTAGGCAGTCTGTCCCACTTAATTGCCTCTCTTGGCATAAATTTCCTGAACAGCAGAAGGAAGAGCTCTGGAATTTTGTTAAGGTAAACCGAAAACATAAACACGATAATTTACTATGGTATATTTTGTACTGTCTTTAGGTTTAGATCGAGTTGCACTAATTTTAACAAATTTTGCTAGTCAAAATATGATATTCCTGAGGAAGGAAGGACGTACACATTGCGAACAATTTGTGTTTTGTGGAGGCTGCACAAAAGCCGATTTAAGAAGAACCATTATCTTAAGTATGATAATGACGAGGACAGACTCAAAAATAGGCTAAATGTTGTTTCAGTCGAAGAATTTAAGATTTTACTTAAATACTAGGGGGATAAAGACGTGAAGGTATGCATTTTAAATATTGAACAGCTAGCCAGTACTCTACATCATGTTGAAAATTAATTATTTGTTTGCACATTATTGAATGATCAGGATCGAGCTCAGAAAAATGTTAAAAATCGCAAGTTAATTGTCGAAACGCACACTGCTGGTCGTAAAAGCTTTGCACAAATTGGGGAGAAAATTGTATGTCCATAATTTATAAAATTGATATTTTTAATTATCTATTTACGATTTCATAGATTCACTTTTTCTTGTGAATTTTTCTTGAGTTCTTGGTTTATCTTTGTAGAAAGCAAAGAAAAAAATGTCACCTAAGCAACTAGCTCCCATGGATGAAATTTATGTGAAAACCCGTAAACGAAAAGAAGGACGCGAATACATGGTAATTTAAATTACTCATTTTCAGTTACAGGGAGCAAGTCATTTTAATTTTTTTATTTTTAAGCTACGGAACATGAAACTAATGTTTTATACCTGTTAATTTGGTAGACTACATTGGTTGCTGAAGATGGCAGTGGGGACCAAGCTGGTAAAAAACCAAGTCATGGACCGAATTGGCTTCTTGGCAGATCGGGGAAATGCAGAAAAACAAAGAAGGCTCAGCAGCTAAAAGATCTAGGCAGTACTGTGCCTACTGATGTCACTGACTTGAAAAACACAATAAGGGAGGAACTCATGGCTGAAATGCAAGAGATGATAGAAAGAAAGGTGTTTGATAAAATGACCAAAGTGGTGGCAAGACTTGGAGAAATCAATCCAGATTTCAGCAACATTGATGTTCAAGAGCTTTGTGCCGCTGCTACGGATGAAAGCGAGGATAGTGATCATGGTGATGAGAATTTGGAAGATGACAATCAGGTGGACGGCGAACAGGATGACACTGAAACCGCCATTTCTGATGAATGATGCTCAGTAGTTTTATTTCTATGTGCATACTTTTGGTACTTGGTCTTTTGATATTTTGGTCCAACAATATTGTTGTTGATGTTTAGACTATTATCAGTACTTGGTTTGATATTTAGACTATTATTAGTACTTGGTTTGATGTTTAGACTATGATGCAGTATGTGGTTTGTTGCCACTTGTTATTGTTGGATTTGCTAAATTACAAACTGGAATGTGTTTTCAGGATTTTGACAAGTATAATTTGTCAGGTTATTGTAATCACAAATAGCATATTGCAGTTTTACCATATAAAAGTGTTGCACAAAAATGTTGCCATATACATTTAAAGTATTACACTAGGAGATAAAAATGGTGCAAGCACATGTTACTAAAAACCCAAAATTTGTTACAAATAGTATAAAATGTTGCAAAAAATGTTACAACAACTCGATTTTGTAACATTTTAAATATAAAAATGTTACACTAAAGTGTTGTAAAGTTCTATTGTAACACCCTTAAATGTTACAAAAACAGAAATAAGTGTTACTAAAACTCCATTTTGTAACATATTTACATATTAAAATGTTACACAAAAGTGTTACAAGATCTATTATAACAATTTAAAAATGTTACAACAAGAGGAAAAAGTGTTACAAAAGAGCTCTATTGTAATAACCAAGAAAGTGTTACAACAGACTAAAATTCGTTACAAAAAGGGTCTATGGCAACGGCCGCAAATGCAACGCTGGTTTTTGGCAAATATGTTACCATAGATTCTATTGTAACATATATTGGGTCTACCACAACGCTTTTTTGGTCTTGCAATAGGCCATATTTGGTGTAGTGATTTGAACAAATATACATGATTACATCCTTGATAAATAAGTCTAATAATTTCTTGTAGTTGACCATAATAATCAAGATTATTTCCGTGCAAATTTCCTTTAACAACAATACCAGAACCGGATGCAGATTTTGTTGAAAATTTATATCCATTAACTTGACAAGTCTCAAAAGTCATAACTTTTAATACCGGCCCTTCAAGTAAGTCCCTAAAACGAGGTCCTTCCACCTCATCTTTATCAACCTAAAAATAATTCAAATCGATGAGACGTTGTAATTATAAGAATTTTAAAAAAAATCATGCAAATTAAAAATAGATAAATACCTTTTGTTTAAACTAAGTTTTAAATCGACTTTTGACAATACGATCTAAATCTTGAGGTGTTGTTTCCGGGCGTTGTCGCATAACACGATCTTGGTACTTCCTAAAATATAAAGTAAGATCATGCATGTGTTATTAACAAAAATTATTACGCATATTTTTTAAAGTAAGATTTGGTACCTTAGATAAGGTTGAACTTCAGGAGAGTTTAAAAGAACATATTCTTCCGCTAACTCTCGTTCACCATCATTCATGTATCGAGTTCCTTCCTTTCCAAGAGATTGAATTGGATATTTGAACACTTCTAAATTCTCGGAATTTTGCACATCAAACAAAACCTCGTTACGACGTACCTTATTATGGATCGTGTCAGAGGCAAAATAAAAAGAACAAATATTTTAAATCTCCTCCTCCATATATCATTCGACAATTGACCCCTCAACCCTTGCTTTATTACCGACTTTTTGTTTTAATTTTCACAACAAACATTCAGTCGGATACATCCAATGCCAATAAGCAAGTCCAGCAAGTCTAATTTATTCGGCTAAATGTACAACCAAGTGTTCCATTGAATCAAACCAACTTTGAGGAAAAATCGTTTCCAACAAACACAACGCTTTGATAACCGATTTTTCCATTATTTCCAAGTCGGTTTTTGTAACCACGGATGAACATAAATCTTGGAAAAAGTTAGAAATTGTCGTGATTGCATCGGAAATAGGCGCCGGTAGAAGTTAACGAATGGCGAGAGGCAATAATTTTTGAAGAAAAATGTTACAATCGTGCGATTTGAATCCATAATTTGTACACTCCTCAACATTGCAACAACGTGATATATTTGAGGAATAACCATCCGGAAGTTTTAGTGAACTAATCCATTCATACAAAAGTTTACGTTGTTTTCTAGTAGGGGAATAAGGTGCTTTAGGTGACTTTCCTTTCTCATCGATCCACAAATGTGGTAACACCCCAAAATGCTTACAATCCGCTCTTGCTTTTTTATGATCTTTTGACTTTGCCGCATTGACAATAGTAAAAAAAATGTTTTCAAAAACATTTTTTTTCGTATCAATGATGTCTATTGAATATCGTAAACTATGTGATGACCAATAAGGGAGTTTGTAAAAGATTGGGACATGAGTCCAATGATGCTCTTCCTCGTATCCGACAGTCCTTGCCTTCGAATTAGTCTTTCCGGGTGGTGAAAAAACTAAACCATCAAGCAATTCCTTAACACCCTCACAGGCAAACGACCACGAAACAATCTTCTTTCTTCATTATCAAACAAGTTACTTTTTTGACGGAGTGGATCATTTGATTCAAGGAATATTCGGTTCGTGCCATAGAAACTACATTTTCCATAATATTTTAATTGAAACCCTTGCACGCTTCCAAGACACACTTGACATCCCATCTTTCCTTTGCCCGACCACCCACTTATCATACTCATAGCGGGATAGTCACTAATTTTCCACATAATAGCCACTATCATTGTAAAATTTTGTTTCAAAGATTGGTCGTATGTCTTCACCCCGGTATTCCACAATATCTTCAATTCATCGATGAGAGGCCTTAGACAAACGTTAATATCTTTTCCAATACTATTTGGACCTGGAACTATATCGGTCATGAACATATAAGGCTTTTTCATACACATCGATGGTGGAAGATTGTAGACAACTATTACCACGGGCCACACACTATATATTTTTTCTCGGTAGGGCCAAAAGGGTTGAAACCATCGGTCGCAAGACCGAGCCTTATATTACGAATCTCTTGAGCAAATGAAGGATACCGACGGTCAAAATTTTTCCACTTTTCTCCATCCGCGGGATGACTTATTTTTCCATCTTTCACATCTCTTTTTTTGTACCATCTCATGTGATCGGATGTATGTCCCGACATATATAAGCGTTGTAATCGAGGGATCAAAGGAAAGTGTCTTAAGATTTTTTTGCTATTTTTTTACCATCTTTCCTAGAAACATCCTAATAACGATCTTCACCACATATATCACACACAACTTTATCCTTGTCATCTACATAAAATAACATATAATCATTCGCACATAAATCAATTTTTTCATATTCAACCCTCAAATCCTTCATAATTTTTTTCATTGCATAATAACTTTCGGGTAATGTATGTTTTTTTGGTAACACATCCGTAAGAAGTTTAAGCAAACTATCAAAAGCTTTATTACTACAATGCGAGTTATTTTTAAATTCCAATAATTTGGTGGTAAAACTTAATCTTGTGTACTTTGTATTGCCGGGATAAATAGGTGCTCCATTTTTAACAATAACCTCATATAATTTTTTAGCACTATCATTTGGAGCTTCTTCTACATTCATAGTTCCCGTATCCGTAGTTTCATAAAATTGATAATTTTCACCAGCTAAATCATATAACATCGCATTCAAATCTACCAGTTCTTCTACTGTCGAAGGTTCCCGAACACAATAACAGTGATGTGATGTTCGACTACGTTTTCTTCCTATTTTTTCACCGTGCGTCATCCACACGGTATAACCCTCAAGCATCCTTTTAGCGAGCAAATGAAATCTAACATCATCAATCTTTAACCAATTCAAATTTTTACAACGTTTACACGGACACTTCATTGTACCATCTTCCATTCCATTTTCGCTAGCAAATTTTAAAAAAATTTCTACACCAATTCTATATTCCGGGGTCAATGAAATTTTATCGCTTTGCAATTGATTACCAATCCAACTTTGATCAATGATTTTCATCTACAATAATATTTTTTAAAATTAAAAAAAACATATTTAATAAATAATTTATCAGTAATCTCATACAACAAATTATCTACAATAAACATTAATAAATGAAATAAACATATTTCATAAACACACAAACACACACACTATAATTACAATAAATGAAACTAACTTATAAATTATCTACTACCAAACTTCAATTCTCACAACAAACATTATATAAAAAAATAAAAACATTAAATACATACAACAACATTTAATACATACACCACCAACATAAACACACACACATTATTACAAAATATGGAAATAACTTACAATTTTCTGAAACTACTCCACTTCAATCCTCTGTTTTTTCAATTTTTTGGCCAAAATCAAAAAATGAGGGATATAAACAAAAAAAATAAAAAAATAGGTTAAAACCGACCGTCAGAGCGGTCGGTTTTAGTCAGAAGAATAAGACGACACTGTTTTCTCTATAACGGGTACTTTTTTTGTACATTAAATTAATTTTTTATTATTTTACAAAACCGACCACCATATATGGTCAATTTTAACCTGCAGAATTTGTGTATATAACCGACCACTTGTAGTCGGTCGGTTTTAAAAGTGACACATCAGCAAAACGATGTCGTTTTTTTCTATAAAACCGACCACCAGCTGATGGTCGGTTTTATGTGTGTCACGTCATCGATACGGTGTCATTTATTTGGCATATAACCGACCACTGACGTCGGTCGGTTTTAAGGTGACCAAATCGACATCGGTCGGTTTTACCCTGTTTTCTTGTAGTGTATATTAAGATATCTCTTTTCATTTTTTTAATAAATTAAGATATCTTTTTCACAATAGCCTTAGGTTGGTTTTTTTCAACTAGTTTTAATTCCGTTTCAGAAAGTAAATAGTATTAATTAACATTTTCTTTAAGGGTATATTTTTTCCTAATTCATTTAGAATTTCAAAACACACTTTTAGTCCCCCTAAAAAATTGAAAACAAATCAGCTAGCATATAAATTATGTTAAATTGAACTACATTTACATTTCAGTTTAATATTAAAAGACATTCAAATTGTTTCAGAGTATATTTTCCATGAAATAGCATATAACTAACACAGATGCTAATAAAATTACACAAATTTGAAAATTTTATATTTTTGATATTATCAAGTATACAAATAAAAAGGTTTATTTTTAAAATTATAAAAAATATATATAAAATGTAGAAATAACCTAAATTTTGATAATTTAACTACCAAGAAACTTATTTTAAGAGAATATTTTGACATACAAAATTAGGGATGGCAAAATACTGTTAAGCCGACAACAAGTATAACCTAATACCTCAAGGAAAACAATGGAGACCTAGTAGACCGAATTAGCTGTAAAAATTGAGCTGTACAACTTATCTCTATATCTTTAATTGGTAAAATATTTGGTTTAGTGACTTGGTAATTGACCATAAAATAAAATCAACTATTCAGGTGATGCAGGTTTAGTTTTTCTTTTATTATGGCTGTTGTTTAGTTAATATTTGTGTTATATCTTAATTTTATAAGTACGTCTTTATTTTTTAAGTTGGATTCTTCAACATAGGGAGAGGTTAAACATAATTAGATTTAGAAAATAATGTGACCTAAATGTGTTTAACTCACACAAAAACTTTTGCAGAATGGTACATTTAATAAATTGTTGAAAAATGTGTGCAAGTGTTAAAGAATAATGAGAAAAGAGAGAGAGAGGCGTGAAGCATGGGGTAGGCCAAGGTACAAAACTGAACAAAATTATTGTTTATGATATTCAACATATATTTGTAATGTTTGAAAATGATGTGGGGTAGTTTATGGATTTGAAAATGTTGCTGATTTTTTATGAAAATGGTGTTGGTGTTATATTGAATCGGAATGATTTGATGTTGAATAGGAATGTCACTGGAGAATATATATTTCTTTTGTAAAAAATGACAAAAACCAACAAAAGATGTCAAAATTGACCGTTTTCTATCATTTTATTTTCCAACGAATGGACCAAAAGAAAACATAACTAACCATATTCTTTGAAAAATCTCCATAACAGGGTGGTCGATTACGAGATGGTCCATTATGTTTGGTTAAAAAATCTTCTGCTGAAAACTCAACCGATTGTGCACATTTGACTACAGTTAGTTTTATGTTTATTCTAATTATGTTTAGTAGACATAACTGACCGTGCATGGTCAGTTTTAATCTACTGATAGGTCACCATGTGTGCACATGCGGTGACAAATGTAGAAGTTCAACCAAAAGATCTGGGATAACTTGGAAGTCAAATGCCAAGGCATAACGGCCGTGGAGAAGAACATGAAGATAATACCTACTCAGGTTTATAAACACTTTCATTCAAGAACTGAATAGCCACTCACAGATCTATATGACAGATTTATGAAGTTGTTAAATGATCTAGATTTGGTTGACAAGGAATATGATATTGAAGATTCCAATTTGAAGTTCCTCATATCACTTCCTACAAATGGGACTTGAAAGAAAAATCTAACAGAGATGATTATAATCTTGAACAGACATCTCCCAATAAAATTTATGGTGTGCTCAAAATTCATTGCCTTGAAGGTTGAAGAGAATCCTTGAGAGAAATCTGTGAGAAAGAACCATTCAAGAGTAAATTTCATGGTTGTAAAGTCCGATACGGATTCATCAAATATTCATGATAAAATACTGATAATTTCACAGGCTCTGATATGGTTGACTGTGATGAGAAGCTTTTACAAATGGTGGCCTCCATGGTAAAAAGATTAGAAGATGGCTTCTCTAGAAAAGTTTCTAGTTATTTAAACTCTAATAAGAAGAAGAACTACAATAAATCAGATCAAAAGGAGTAAAGACAGGTAGAAGTAAAGACAGGCAGAGTGGATACTTCACGGGGCTGGGCATTTTACAAGTGACTGCAAAAGGCCATAAAGCCCAAGGAAGCAAGCCTTGATCACTAAGATGAAATATTGGGCAGACACCTCAGATATTGATGATGAAGTCAACTATGCAATGCTGCCAAAAAGCTGAAGGAAGCAAACCTTGATCACTAAGATGAAATATTAGGTAGACACCTCAGATATTGATAATGAAGTCAACTATGCAATGTTGATAAGAACTCTATAACTCTTAGAATTAAGGTACCTCGAACAACTCTTGTTTTTTATACTGATAATATTGTTAGCTATATGGATCAGACTCTTAAAAATGAAAGGATTAAAATTGAATACTCTGACCTAAGAAAAAAGAATGATCATCTAGAAGCTTCTAGATGAGTTAATCTCTTTATGCATGATATTCAAAAAGAAAGAGATGAAGTTTTGTTTGTTAAAAAAATTACCTGAAAGCATGTTTATCTAGGAAAAAAATTGTCTATAGAAAGAGAAATCATTAAGCCTTGGACTAGGACTAACTCAGAGATTTAACTCAGACTTTAATTAAAAAAGGTTATTGAAATTCAGGATTAGGTTATGCAGAATGCCTAATGTTGATAAAGGAAAGAAAATATAAACTCAAAAACATAGATCAATAAATACTAATGATCAAGTAAAAAGGATAGGTCTAAGCTAACTCATGTTAAATTTTAATTAAATACTAATGGACGCAAATCTGTAAATCAGAAGGGTTCTTCATCCCCAGTTAAGTCAACCTCAATTATTGATAATTCTGACCAAGTCAAATCTAAGAGAGTAAATATTGGTTTAATGTCACATAAACAATTTAAGTAAAAGATGAAAGAAGTAAAAAAGTAAAATAAGAAAAAATAGTGTAGAAAGAATAAAAATGGTAAAGTATGTCTAATAAGGAAATTACAAGTATAAATCAATTGCTAATATACCTAGAAAGGCTTTATTAAACTGTGTTAGTGCTAATCTTCTTTCTTTTGTTTGCAGAAATAATAAATAAATAAATATTATTCCTTCTAAATTAGAGTTTAGGAATATAACAGTTAGTAAAAAAAAGTTATTTATGCAAAAGAGGTACCATTGATAAAATTCTTTTTATAAGTATCATGTTAAAGGCTTATTGTTAGTTGAGATATTTATTTATGATAATATTTTTGGCTCCACTATTGAGAAATTAGGTGAGAGATTTTCCAAGCTTATGCAGTGCAAGTATTAGATGAGTATGATGGGAGAAATGAGCAACTTTATGGGATTACAAGTGAAGTAGATTGAAGAAGGGATCTTCATTAATCATGCTAAATATACAAGAAATTTGCTTAAAAGGTTTAGAATACAAGATAGCTCAACTGCTTCAACTCCTATGCTCACTGCAACCAAGTTAGATTTAAATATTTGTTCATAGCAGTGTAGAAGCCATCTTTTGAATAACTTAAAATTAAAAATTTAATTTATATAACTGTACACTCTTTTACTGAAAAACTTTTCACATGGGTGGGACACGTGGCATATATCGTGTGGAACAGCACAAAAGTGGAACAGATAAAAAGAAAGTAGTAAATACATGCACGGTTATTAAAGATAATATTCATATTTACTAAACCGTTTTTTTAACACGCCACTAATCAACCATCTGTAATCATTACAAATTACTTGTATTTCATTAAAAACTATTCAAGAAAGCATTCATTGGTAGGCGGTTCATACTAACTCGGATAATGCGACACACGAAGGTCAAAAGAAAGATTGAATGAACATAATTGCAAAATATGCAAACGTCTATGAGAGTTTGAGAGTTTGACGAAACTCTAAAAACCTTTTATGAAATCAAAAAGCCTGAAAAGTCGGATGGCACCAGTCATCAGGACTAAGAGATTCTCATAAAAAGCCCACAAACTCTGAAGGGGTACACAATGGAAGTAGGCCATAAGCTTCCAAATCCACAAAATAGCCTTAATCTACCCACAAAAAAAATTATGGCACAGCTGTCAAACACTGTTGAAGAGGATAATGCTCATCTGTCATCTAAATTCAGGCACATGAAGTATGAGATATCAGCTAGACATCCTGTCCAGGGATCCAGCAAGAAGTCCAAGCAAGAAAATCCTGATCCTTCTACACTGGGCACATCAAGTTCATATTATAATCCTAGCAGTGATGAGGGGAAAACAATTGTTGATACTCCTCAAGTTGACATTTCTGATTCATGTGTCAAAGAGCAAATGAAGACAAGGCATAGGCCAACTTTAAAAAGGTGGATGCAATCATGAAGGATATTCATATTAGGAGGTCATGTGAATGTATAAAGATCCAGATACTGGACTGCCCATCTCTCATAAAAAGAAGTTAGAGAAAAAAACTCAAAGGAAGGAGAAGAGAGGATTGTTAAATCTTTTTCTTTAGACCAAGCACCCACAAGAACCTATGCTTTAAATGGGTGCAACAGATTTTGAAGGTCTAGTCCCTCAAAAATCTTCATCTTAAAGGGATGAAGAAGACACATATGCTGATGAATGTTTGTTTATAAATACTGATGATCCAGCAAAGTCTGATGCAGCTCCACAGTTTTTATATGCTATACATAAATACTTTACCATTATTCCACAATCGGATTCAGAAGAGAGCTCACAAGAACCTGTTACTAAACCTCGGAAAATAAAGGTAATAGCAACTCTAGTTTCCCCTCTCCTCTTACAAGCAAAAGCTACACATATTTAATCCACTCTGAAGTTAAGCTCCTGATGATTCCTGATGCTTTTGTTAGTGGAGAAGAAATTCTGGTTGATGAAGTTGGAAAGGTACATGGAACACCAACTACTCATGATATTTTGGATATCCAACATATCTCCTTCATGAAAATTAATTTACCAACTCCATCTGCACAAGGTATAAATAATCACTCATTTTTATTAGTATTAAATTTATATACTGATACTGTTCTGTCAGATTTTATGTTTGACATATATACTGGTGGGATGATCAGGGACAGTCCTCTATATGAGGGTACCTCTCTTCATGTGACCACAAATAGCTTTTCTCAACCACCTCTTATTCCCATAGGACACATAATTCAGAGTTTTTCTAATGAGACTGAGAGGGCAGATTTGGAGAAAACAGAAATTTAGAAAAGCAGGCTCCTAACTTGGCAAAAGATTTAGTAGACCATAAAAAAATTCTGACTCTCAAAAGTCATGAGATGAGTGGTGTGAGAAGTAGTGAGACTAATTTAAAAGAACATAGGGATTTAAGTGGCTACATATTTTCTATTGGAGGTGCTCATAGTGAATCAACAATAGTCTCTGATACTTAGACTATTGATGGAAATACTGACATATCAGTCTATAATGCACCAAGTACATATATTGAAATTTTCCCTGAATGTATAATATTGATATTTTTTTGCAGTCCACTCATTACTCTCTTCCATCTAAAATCCCTATTATGACTGAGGCAGTATCACACTCCAATCCTACTACACTTCCATCCTTTACAGTTTATGTTTCTGTAGAAGATTAAGTTACAGAATAGTCCATTCTAAATGTTAATTCCAACATTTACTAATATCCCTAACTCACCTGACCATCTGATGCTACAGTGGGTCTGGAGGTTGATCCACTACAAGCAAGGAATCTAGTAGATTTTGATGACTACATCCCCATGTTATCTATTCGTGAAGGTATTGAGGTTCACATCACAGATGGTGCTATTCTTGAAGCAAATACTAATCGTGATATGAAGGAATATAAAGCTATTGGGTCACACACTGATATTTTGGAAGAAATTATAATGCTAACTTTGATGTTGAATATGAAGTGATACGGATGGTTCCAGAACCTATGGCTGATAGGGTATGAGAGACCCGGGTAGGCGTCAACCTGGACTAAAGGGAGGCAGGCTCAACTGACGTGCTAAGACCCCCCTCTCCCAGGCCAATCAAGCACAAGAGCCCAGGCCTGGGTCTATCCTATTTCCCGGATCCAAATCCGCCTGCATACCGGGATCCGGATCGGGGCCAAAACCGCAGTGAGGGACGTCCCAACAAACACATGCACATCCCACAACCCGCCAAGCAAAGGTACGTGGGCACGTGACTATGACAGCTATCAACAACCAGCACACCAGACAAGCACGGCGCGTGTCAGAGGCCGTTAGGACACTCTGGAGGTGGTCCTCCCCTGGACACGTGTAAGCAATCCGCCCAAGGCAGGCGTCCTCCGCTCCCAAGATCCAACGGCCCAGATTTAGAGGTAACTACCCCTAAACCCTACCTTGGGGCTATATATACCCCCAAGACTGAAGGGTTTAGGGGTTGGAAAATATTCACTCTTGCACACTCACACACTCTCATACACTCAAAAACACACAGCAGCCTTTACATTACTTACATAAACCTTCTTCTTCTCCAAAGCCCGCTCTCATTATCACACCGGAGGCGCCGTGGGAGCCAAACCCCCCTTCCGCTGTTGTTTTGCAGGCGCCCAACCAACAGCTACACCTCACCCCCGCACAGGAGGTCTAGGAACGCCGTCGGGCGGAGCTGCCCGCTCACCGGAGTTATCATTTGGCGCTAGAAGGAGGGGCGCTCCATCCTTGGGTCTCGGTGCTCCTGGATTCATCTTCATCAGCAAACTCTTGAGAGAGTCCACTTTCAAAACTGTAAGAACGTAAACAACCAAACCCTTTCTTGAATATGAATGTTCATTTTAGCCACATTTGTGAGAACTCGTTACTTTAGGCCACGTTTGTGTGAGCCCGCTCTTGTTAAGTTTTGGTTGTTTAGAGTTTGATAATCTTGATAGTCTTGAAGCTTGGGGTTTGATAGTCTTGGTAATTTTAAAACCCAGACTGTTTTAGCTTGCATATTTTCTTTTGTGTTCAAGAGCGTGTTGTTCTTGTTTAGTATTGTTGTTAGAAAAACCCAGAAAATTTGCTTGCTGTTATTCTGGAAATTTTTTGTATCTTCAAAAAAGCAACCTCATATCCATATTTGTAGCCTCAAATCTTGGTCAGTTGTTTGTACATTTATGTTGATGGCAAGAGCAGGAAAAAGTACAGCTGGTAGGCCCTCCGCCAGTACCCATATTCAGGATCAAGACCCCTCTCAAGTTCAAGAACCTGGAGGAGACAGGGAGACCTTCCAGGAGCAACCACTGACACATCATACCCCGATCAGGGATGCTAAAAATGTCATAGAGCTAAATCAGTACAAGTACACCAATGTTCCAGTTGCAGACGAGCATATGGCTAACTTAACAAGCCATGAACTTGCCGAAGCAATCAGGCTCTACAGAGATGAACAAGCCCGGGCTCAGATGGAATTTGAACAAGATGATGAGCAAGAAGAGTCCGGGGACTCTCAGCAATCCAGGAGATATGTCTTCGACCGAATTGGGGCTAAGGTAAAAAAAATTCAAAAAGAGCCTAGTAAGAAGGAGACAAAGGCAACCAGAAAGAAAAAGTTAGAAGAAATTAGAGAAAAGATAAGAAAAGAAGAGGAGGAAAAGCCCAACCAGCAGCTACACCTCACCCCCGCACAGGAGGTCCAGGAACGTCGTCGGACGGAGCCGCCCGCTCACCGGAGTTATCAATGGCTGATGATGAAGCTTCTACACATTCTAATGATGATGAAGACATTAATATCGATAAGATGAATATGGCCTCTGATCCAGAGGAATATTTGAATGAAATTATTTTTCCTGAAGGTATGACTACCAAAGAAAAACAAAGAAGAATTAGTGAGTGCAACTCAAAGATTCCTGATCAATTTAGAGTATCTGAGTGGGAAATTAAATTTAGAGACTCTGACTATTCCATTTCTACTCAGATTGCTCATCAGCAGTATTCACTGCAAAAAGTCAAATCATAGATCCTTCACTTGTTGCTCTTTTAAAGGCTTCTATAATATTGGTTAAGTCTATTCACTCAACTCAGGTCAAGACTCAATCACAGATTGATTCTCTCAAAAACTATTTTCATGAGATCAGGGTCAAAAGTGAGTTTAATATTCAGAAACAATTAAAGCCTCTAGTTTCCAGACTGGATAAGCTTGAAGAATATTAGAATATGATGTCTAGTCAAATTGATGAGGTTCAAGAGTCTTTTGAGTTGATAGTTTCGCTCTTGCTTGGTGATGATACCAATAATGTGGTGATACTAGCCAAAACTAAATCTACATGTAAACAATTCCAGGTAAATTCTGATGATGATTAGGATGCCCCTGATGGAGGTAACAAGGGAGGAAAACCACCACTACACCATATATGCCCTATATCAACACTTTTATTTTTGTTACAAGCTAAAATGTTGCCTTAGATAACAAAAAATCAATGTAAGGCGATACTTTTTTAAAATGTTACCATTGATATTATCCGGTGTTACCTTAAATATAATGAAGTGTTTATTGTAACAAAAATTCAGGTGTTACCATTGATCTTTGGAAAAGTGTTACAACCACGAAAAAGAAGCCGTATTTTAATTTTTTTGCCCAAAATTTGGGCTGCCAATTAACCCGCTCATAAAACTCAAATTAACCCGCTTCTCAAATAAAAGTTTTCTTATAAAAAACACTCTCAACGCGGTCTCTCTCATAACACACACACTTTGTTTCACTCTCTCTCTCTCTCTTGTAGAACACTCTCTTGTATATTCACTTTCTCCTCATCTCCCCATCAAGATTTCTACAGGTGTTCATTTCTACACGATTCATACTCAAACATGCTTCAATTAATAGTCGCCATATTGTTGTTAGCGGTCAGGTTTGGGCTAAATTGGGGCTTCTGTACAAGAATCTAACTAGGGGTTTTGAAGATTACTTTTGGATTAAGGTTTAATCAAGGGTTTCAATTGAAGCTTTTTTTAGTGAGGTATGAAACCTACTTTCAGTTTCTTGCATCTTCTTGTTTTAGGGCTTTTAATAGGTTTGGGATCATTGGTGTTGCATCTTATTGTTTTAAGGGACTCTATCGCTTGGCCTTTGTTGTTTTGGTGAGCTAGTGTGTGTCCTTTGCACTTGTTGAATTATTAATAGTTACACATTTATGAATTAGTTATTATTTTCTAAAGAAGGTTGTCTTAATACTCCCTCCGTCCCTCTAAATTGTTATTGTTTCTGGGAGAGTGTCCGGCACGCATTTTAAGATGAAAAGAAAATATAGTTCTTTAACTTTTTTAAAAAAATTTAATTTTCTGAATAAAAGTTTAAACATTCTATTTTTATTCAGAAAAATAAATTTTTCTAAAAAAATTTATAGAACTATACTTTCTATTCATCTTAAAATACGTGTCGGACACTCTACCAGAAATGATAACAATTGGAAGGAACGGAGGTAGTATTAGTTTTGCACATTTAAAGTTGATAATTAACATGGAAGTGTTGTATTTGTATTTCATCCTATAAAACAATCATTTTAACATGTCAAGGTTTTTGAAACTTAACAGTTGCAAATAGATAGTTCAGTTGATTGGGTAAGAAGGAATATAACAAATTATTAGTTGAACAAGGATTGTTGTGTTTGTTATATTATCTAATTAAACACTACTCCTGATATTTAAGGTTTTTGAAACTACTACTTGATTTTTTTCATTTACTGATCGTTCTTGCTGAGATTCTGTCTTTGGACCAGTCAATAACCTGGACTAGGTCCTTCGTGCAATGAACAAAAACAATGAGGACTACCGCTCTCCAGCCATTCCAGCAATAATAAAGACCGTACTTGAGGATGTGAATCAGATCTTCAAGACAACTTTCACTACAAGAATAATGTCAATAGACATCACACATTTGACATCGGTTAACTTTGCCACTGATGTTAAAAGAGGTATTGACATTATCCCGTATTTTTGTGATGTCTTTGTTCTTTGTAGACATCGGTTATAATTAAACTGATGTCTAAACTTCACCAAAAAAAAAATCGCGCCCACCTTTTCTTTCCCCCCTTAGTCAAAATTTCATTCAGTTTTAGTTCTAAAATTCCCCCTCCCAAAATTTCCCCCCCTTAGCCAAATTTTTATTCCCCTCATGCCAATCTTGAGACAACAAACTAAAAACAAAAAATTAAAAACTAAAAGTTAAAAAACTGAATCTCAAACTCCTCTCTCTCTCTCGAACGAACCCCTCTCCCGAACCTCTATCCGCTCACAATCTCCATCTCACCGTCTCAACTCTTCTCACATCTCTCTCGAACCTCTCTCTCTCCCTCGCATCTGTGCTCACATCTTCCCTCTCTCGACTTTTTGCTCTCATTTTCCCTCTCTCGATTCTGTGCTCAACCTCTCACCTACCTCTGGTAATCTTATTTGATTAGAAACTCTAATTGGTAACTTGGAATGAAACTAGTGTTGATGTTTTGATCGAAACAAACTTTGTAAATTGAGATTTTTTCAAATCGAAACCCTAATTTACTTTTAAACAGAAGTGAATATATATATATAGCCACTGTATCTCTTATAAAATACTCTTTTGGTTTACTATCTCATCAAGAGTCGCCGTTAAAAGCAAAAGCAGAGGAAGGATGGTTCTGGGTCTTACTCATCGCAAATGCCATAATTATGCCACCAAATCCAACAATTACCGAATTGTCAAAACCCCTGGTACTCTTTTCAAAAACCCCTTTTCTATTTATGATTTTTTTGTTACTTACTAGTTATTGATTTTTAAGAATATGTATGTTGCTTGATTTTATATTATATACTTTATTGTTATGTATATATCTTTATTAATTAGTTTTGTAATTAGTTCTAAAAGTGATTGTTTAGATTTGGGAAATGTTAAGGTTAAGATTATGTAAATGGTGATATTTTAAAATTTTATGAAACTTTAGGAGGTAAGCTTGTTTATCAGACAACTAAGAAGAGAGCCAGTGGACCTAAATGCCCTGTTACCTGAAAGCGAATCCATGGGGTATGTTTTTCTTGCATTTATTTTTTATTTTTTTTTCTATTTACATTATGTATTTGTTGATTTTTAGCTAATAATTTGTGTTTTAGTTGTTAAAAGGCTAAATAGTTGTTATATTTGGGCTTGTAGCAATGTAAGATTCTATATATATATATATTTTTGAATAATCAGGCTTAATGCCTTATAGTTGAGTATTGAACGATAAAAGATAAGCCCTAACCACTAGCATCATGCTCGCTTTAAGATTCATCGAGAATATGAAACTACTAATTTTGAGTCTTTGCATTTCTCTGGAGTCTCTTTTTAGGTCAAGCTAGCTTATACATGTGGTCACATGTCATCCGTCAAACTTAAATCACAGTGTTAAGCATATACATCAATAACTACTACCAAAACTTTAAATCATATATAAGACTGATTATGGTCGAGACTAAACTTTAAATGTATATAACAATCGATGTAACTTGTCTTGAAGAACATATGAGATGTTCAATTTAATCGATATACATGTAAGTTTCTTTTTTATTTGCCTCTCCTCTTTTTCTTCAGTTTCTTATATACTGATCAAGTTCCACGAAATGTAATTTATTAAAATTTATTGCAAAAGTATACGTATGCAATTTATTAAAATTTCTTTTGAGTTTTGAACCAGAATCTGACTTGTTGTTTTGTTGTTCTATTTCTCTCCACAAAATCTGACTTGTGTCTGCAATTTGCTTTTCTATTTTGATATTTGATTAGTTGTGTCAATTCTGATGAGTTAGTATAATAACTATCCTAAAATCTGAGCTATTTAACAGTGCCTTCTCTTTATTGACTATGCAGTCTCAAGAAATATTTAATGGAGCCATTAGAGAAATGAAAGAAGAAACTGGTATAATTGTACATCCAATTTTCTTTGTCACTCTTTACTTGATACCTTGAAGCTAATTACTACTTTTTCCATCTGCACAAAACATTCTTGGAAATGGTTGCCTTCAGGTCAAACATTGATTTTTTTGTGCTACCTGAGGTTATATGAACTTAAGAAGATAATGTTTTTTTAAATGTAATCTGAGAAAATATATTTGTTTGCAATGGGAAGGCAAGCTCAACTTGTGGCTTTTGAGAAATCATTTGCATTGCCTTACCATTGTCCATTCGATGACACTATCTACCAAGAGTGTCTTATCCTATAGGAGGATGATAGGATTCAGACAATATATTTGTTAGGTTGCATTGTGCTCTAGATTTCATTGAAAATGTATATTCTGCTTCCACGGAAACTTCAGCCACTTCTCTTCAGTGCAATCATTATATGTTTAGAAACAAATCTCGAAGGCATTAGGTTTTTCTCATCTTTCTTGTAAATTATTTTCTGGATATTGGAGGCATATTCAACTGTTGGTACACCAGATTATATTTCTCCTGAAGTTCTTCTAAAGAAAGGATACTCATTGGCATGTGATTGTTTAGTTCATGCATGTAAAATAGAAGAGCTTGAATCCCTTGAGGAAATGTTTATATATATCATAAGCATCGCTCTTAGAAGCTAAAAGAAGAGTTTGCCTATATGAAATTTTAGGGCATGGTTGATAAAGTCTGTCCTTTTCTGAATTTGTTTTTGCTAGGAGTCTCTGGACTAATGATCTTATTGGTCTGCAGGTTTTCACTTGGTGCTATTATGTTTGAAATGCTCGTGGGATACCCACCTTTCTATTCTGATGATCCCATGACAACTTGTAGAAAGGTAGGTTATTTATCCATATCTGTTTCTTAAGGAGTTTTAGCAAATTTGTCACTTGTTAAAACTGATAAATATAGAATGAAAATTTGATTGAAGAACATCACAGTTTCTCTGGACCAAGTCTGAACTTACTGCCTATAATTTTATAAGGTCAATATGTCTAGATTGGCAATTACCATTTTCCAGTCAAAACTCAAGAGCCAGCTGATTCGCCGAAACAGCAGTCCTCAATTTTGCTGCTTATCTTTCTTCTTAATTATGTAATTCTCTTTTCTTTTCTTTGCCTGTCACCCTTCTTCCCACTTCTGGCTTCACTGTTTACTGGCAATGAGTGCATTGCACGGTATCCTTGCTTGATGCTTCATTAAATATTTGCATGGAAGTGCAAACTTTACTAGAAACACCAAAGTATTAATTGTTACAATTCCTCGAACTCTTGCAGATAGTTAACTGGAGAACACACCTGAAGTTTCCCGAAGAAGCATAATTGTCTTCAGAAGTGAAAGACCTAATTAGCAAACTACTTTGTAATGTAAATCACAGGCTGGGTTCAAAAGGTGGAGATAAAATTAAGTTGTTGTATGGTGTGTCATGTTCTATGTTCTTGGACTTGTTCTGGAAGTGCTTAAGAAATAGAGTGAATTACCTTTTTGCACTAGTTATTTCAGGCCCATCATTGGTTTAAAGGTGTTGAATGGGACAGATTATATGATATGGAAGCTGCTTTCATTCCTGAGGTGAATGATGAATTGGACACCGAAAATTTTGAAAAGTTTGATGAGGTAAATGTGTTTTTTATTCGTTCTTATTTGAATTTCTAAAAGCGTGCAAGTTTCTATGCAGTCTATGCTTATTTGTTTTTCCTCTTTCTTTTGCCTTGTAGTCTAAACACCAAGCTCAGGCTTCAGCAAGATCTGGTCCGTGGAGAAAGGTAACCTCCCTTATTGATTTAAATTTTTTATAACTTATAATGATTATATTTAAGAAGCATTCCAACTTCAGTTTCTGCACTTCCAGTAAATCTGTTGCATGTCAATGTACATTTAGCTCCAAATTATTTATCACCGGGTTCCTTTGAATTTCGTATCATGTGGAAATATACAGATGCTTTCGTCGAAGGATATTAACTTTGTTGGTTACATTGAAAAGAACTTTGAGATCGTCAATGACTATCAAGTTCCTGGAATGGGTATGTCTCTCACTCTCTTTATGTGTGTGTGTCTCACCTGATTTTTCTTTTTCATATATTATAATGCACAAACGTCACTCATTTGAGAAAATATATTTGTTTGCAATGGAAAGGCATGCTCAACTTGTGGCTTTTGATCCGAAAATAGGTGGCACAAAGAGGTAGGGAATTGGAACCCTACTTTTAACAGGAGGAAGGTAAACAATCATTCTCATCTAATTGTGATTTGCTGTTCAGTTGTTTCTCTTATGAGCAAAGTTGACTGTTAAATTCTTTTACATATGCTCTTTTTTGCTTGCTTAGGATAAAGCGACACAGTTCTGATGAATCCTATTCATAAAAACGTTGATTGTTTCAGTTACTAAACTGTTCAGAACTATAACCTTGAGCCCTTGAAACCCTAATTCGGAAATCCTTTCTAATAATATTCAGTTACTGCCACACATACAAAATTAATATTGATAATAGTTTTATTAGTTACTTGCTGAGCCCTTTTAGCTCATATTGTTTGTATTGATCTAACCTTTGCAATTAAGAAAGAGAATGTCTAGACTTAGACGCATCACTCGCAAGAGTGTTTCTAGCGGTCCCTGCCACATATTTAGATTCCAGGTGCCAAATCAGGTTGAAGATGGTGTGAGAAAGCATTGATTAACTTTCATAAAATGTAAAAGGTTGTGATTAGATACAATCGGGTTATCTAACAATTCCAGTTCGGAATTGTGTTTTGAATAATTTGAAAAAACATTGTGTGATAATTATTATATTGGTTGGTAATTGTAATCTTCTCTCATACATTATACTATTTCGATCCTTGTAGTTGTTCGGGGTTTATTTTATAAATATTATTGTACTTTAGTTAATATAAAGGTGTCGTGGATCCTCATTCCTAACTTCGAGTTTGAGGGCGGCACAAGTTGGTATCAAGGCTCGATGATTCAGTCCCTGAGACAAGTTAAGACAAACAGGGTGTTAGGTTAAAATGAAAGTATATGACAGTGTTTGACTTATGCAGAGTTGAGATAAGACTATTGGTATTAGTCCAGGGAGTTGAGCAGTTTAGGAAGTTGAGTTGGTCATAGATTTGAATTAACCCTAATGTTATTTCTTAGTTGTATGTTTTATATTTAATCTCAGGACCCCTATAGCGATACTGATGGTAGTGATATTGATTAGACCCCTCCTATTAGCCCTTCTGGCTCTCCCATGGATACCCCTTCACCCCATCTATGGAGCCATGGTACATTAGTTCTTATTCTAAGGAGGATCCATCTGACGACAACACTACCCCTTTGCTTGTTTCTTATATGGTTTCAACTCCTGAGCCCACACCTATTAGGGCAGATTCTCCAGATCCTATTCCGGATTCCCCAATTCTTGTTAAGATCCCTACTGAGCCTATGTCTGCCCATGTTAGTGATAATTTTTCCAAAGACTATGACTTTGTATTTGCTCATATACTTGAGTTGAGATTTATGGTGGATCAAATGGCCCGTGAGTCTTGACTGCAGATTATGGTGCCAAAGCCAGAGCGACATGTTCGTATTGAGATGGTGGAGCATATTGCACATAGAAGCTTTGATGAGTGTCCTTCATCTAGTGATGCTGAGGCTAAGGGTCGCAGAGTTCATAAGCTTTTGATACATATTATAACGACTCTTGTATTTTTGTATTATTTAAATGTGTAATTGTGGAATTATTAAATAAATAAAATATGTGTATAGTTTTTGTCAGCTCGGTATTGTTGTATTATTATGTATGTGTGATTTATGGTGTACCGTGTTGTCCGCGTAATTAATTATGGAGTTGTGTTGAATTATTTTCGCCATTAAAAGTTGATTTAATGTAAATTTATTTGTATAAATATATGGATTGTCTCTAAAATTGTTTTATGGTTTTATAATTACAATAATTATTTTTAGGATTTTATAAAATTAAGAAATCAATATTTAATAAATTATATAACCCAGAATAATCATCTGATTTCATTTATTTATTAAATCTTTATTTAATTCCAGAATTCTTCAAAAGATTACGAAACTCATATTATATTAAGGTTGAATTATTCCGAGAATTTTAAAATTATTTTGGAAAATTTTGGGATTAATTTCACTCGCGCGTTGATTCGTTTAATTGATAAAAGCGGGTACAAATTGCATTTCAAAAATTATTTTAAATTTTGAAATTTGTATTTATATAAACATCGGGATATTTGTAACATTTGCAGACTATTTTTGTGATTTTCTGAATTTGTTTTAAGTGCAGCTCGGTTTGTTAATTGTAAAATGCGGGTATGAGTTGCGCTCCAAAATTTGTTTAAAAATTATGAAAATTGTGTTTTAGTAGTTTCGGGGTATTTATAAAATTTTAAGATTATTTTGGTGATTTTTCAAAATTATTTAGCCTGTGTTGTTAATTAGTAAAATACGGTGCAGAACCTGGCATATAATTAAACTAGTGACATGTGTTAATCTTTTGGCAGTCAGTTGGATACGTGTCACCTACCCCTTTAATCCTGTTTCTCTCAATCAAAAACACACGGACAGAATCCTTTCTCTCATCCTTTCATCTCTCTCATTTATCACTCTCTTCTCTCCCCCTCTATCTCTCTTTCTCGATCTTCACTTCCTCTCCATCGACCTCTGCTGCTTTTCCCGGTGTTGCCGCGACTCCGATTTCGGTAATCGCCAGTGTTTCACTGCTTGCTTCTCTGGGTGTTATAAATTATGTGTATATATATACACACACGTATATGCATATGTGTGTGTATACCAGTTTGTTTGTGTGTGTTGCGGTAGTATTGTGCCGCCTGCCTTCTCTTCTTTCCGGTTGTCCGCTCCTTCCGGTTACCGCCAGCGATTGTTTTGGTTCCGTTTACGTTCCTGTTTGTTGCAAATGTTATTCCGGCATTAGCTTGGTACAGGAAAATTGATTTGATTTTTAATCAATGAAATTATCTGATTATTGTGTACTGATTATTTTAATGGGCGAAACCCGTGACTGTGAGTCCGACTCGGGTACCTCCGGGTTTTATTGCCATCAACGATGAATTCCGATGAGTTGATGGTGGACTTTGATGTTTATTCTGAGTCCTAAAATTTTAAAATATTAATTTAGTTTGTAAAATTATTTTCAAAAAGAAAACTATTTATCGTGCATATAAAGATTGTATCGAAATTTTGGTTGCGTAGTTGATTACATTTGTTATTGAGTTGTTTGGATTATAAATAATGATTGTTAGATTAATTGTTTGGATTGATTGATTGTTTGATTGACGTCGATATTGTGTTCGATGGGTAGTCCGATAAGCAAAGTAGACGCTGCCTAATTTTCGGGCACGTATCTTGTAAAATATCAGAAATACCAATCGAATATAAATAGTTATATAGTTATAAATAAATATTTTGTAAAATATAATGGACAATTTGTTTCCTAAAACGATGAGTATATGTGTTTCCCGAAAACAAATATTGAGTTAAGATTTGAATACATGAATCATGTATGTTACGTATACTATAGTAACGTATATGAGTACGAGTCGAGATTGTTATCGTTTGGGTAGGATTGGTATTGAGGATATGTCAAGCCTACCTGAGTGTCTAACATGGAGTATTTCGACCCAGTAGGTTCTAGTCGGGCAACCGAAAGTTGATGTTAGACTAAAGATAACCTAATGGTCAGTCGAGGAGCTCAATAGGGTTTCCACCGAAAAACCTGAGTGTCGAAGTCGAATCCAAGGTGATCTAGTGGGTGGACGTTAAATCCTGAGCATCACAGTCGGCTTAGAGTCGCTCAGTAATAGTTGTAAAGCCCTGCAAGGCAAGTACTTCTAAACCTTTCTCAAGATATAGTGCAAATATTTCTAAATTCTCTTGTGACATATTGTTAAGTATTCAAAATAGTTATGTTTTATATTGCGAGTACTTTGAATCATACAGCCCTGAACCCGGATCACATCATTTGATCTTTGAGCCGTAAGCCTTATTCTTTGTAAACCATCCCTTGTTGATTTCCAGATACTAAACCACACAAATATGATACTACTCTCCAAATATATAATTAACAAACACTGGAACCAAATTGTTTGAACATACAGAAACTTTTATACCCCAACCATTTTGTATAATATCAAAGAACTAAATCTTGAAAAAACCTTATTCATCTAATATCTGATTCCCTTACAGGTTGGAGGCCATTTGTTTCACATACTTTGATATACCCTCGTGGTACCCATAAATTGCACCAAGCTCTTATGCAAATGTTTTATATGCAAATGTTTTGCTACTATTGATTTTGAACTTATCTCATTAAGTTATACCGTTTATCATATTAAACTACTTTAGAATTAGATAGTTTTCTTTATGTGGACCAGATTCGTGGTCAGACCAGATTCGTGGTCGAATTAGGCCAATGTGTGCCTTGGATCAAGTTTACAGAGCAGAGTTGTGTGCCTTGCTCGGGGGTAATGCGTGACTGATCAGCAGCCTAACCTTGGTTTTAAAATTCAAAATGAATATCCAATTCTAATGATCGTCTAACAAGAAACTTGATTCCTCTTAATCATCTCGCTTGATCATTGTTTAACCTTATTTATTGTTATTATTACTTTCTGAGCTAGTTAGCTCACTCTTGCGAATCTTTTTATGTATTTTACAGTTAAAAAAGATATGGTTGATAGTGAGGTTCCTCAGTCCAAAGTGCGAGCTAGGGTTCCAGTTTGAGTTGGATCGAGCTAGTAGGAGCTTCATATGGTAGTGAAATAGTAAGATTGTAAGAATAATTTCTTTAGTAGTTATAAATTAAATTAGTTGAGATTTGGTACGTTGTAATATAAGTTAAGGTTGTGGCTTGTTTTCATACTTTAACCTGTTGCGATCCGTGATTATGTAAAGCAGGGTCATTGCAAATAATATTTCTTATACAGGTATACATATTGTGTATGTGTTGTGGACTCCAAACTTCTGACCCGGGTTTGGAGGGCATCACAGGTTGGTATCAGAGCTACAAGTTATAAGTCACTGAAACAAGCCTAGATTGTCGGGATTGGGTAAAGGGTTAGGATTAGGAATAGGAAATAGAAAGATAGGATGTCGTGAGATTGAGTGCGACAGTATGGTAGGATTTCGGTACAATTCGTGTTGCAATTCGAGATTCATATCCTGCAAGGTGATTTCCAGACAACGGCAATGGCAGATCCTAATTTCCCTGTATCATCTGATCGTTTGGAGCCTTCCGTTCAACGATCGTCATCTTCTCTCAAATTTGATTTGCACCTTGTTCTTTCATCAGTATTAATGGTATTACCTTCTGTTATAACAGTTGCACCTTTTCAAGCTATTTTACGCTATTTTACCACCTCTTGATATGAGACTACCTATTTAAGAATCTTCATATGTTTATTCTTATTTTATTGAACATTCGGCTGTGAGTGTATCTTTTCAGTTTATCCTACACCCTGTTCTATACCCTCAGTTTAAAACATGTCTTACGAAGCAACAGTATCTACGAGGATGGATTCGAAAGTTGTAGTAAATGGTGAGTACATGAGATATTAATAAAGGTGAGAAGGAGTTTAGAAAGAAGATTCATGTGATCCGGAGGATAGCTGCTACCAGATTAAATGGAGCCACTAGTGAATAGGCCACCCATGATTAGTTGTGGGATGGACTAGGTGAGTTTTTGAAATAGTTAGAGAAGAATATAGATCTGGAGTTTTCTTGGTATTAGATGAAGGCGTTATGAATGTGATATTTATAGTAAAAATACGAGGTGACATCAGCCGACTTGTTGATTATTGGATAGCCTCTTCTACTTAACGACTACAAAGATGATGATGGGAGTATTACCAGTATGGAAGCTTTGATATGAAGCTACGAATAAGACAACGTGCAACAACAACCGGAGTTTTCATCGATTAAGAAAGATAAATGGACCTAATAAAGGAGAGAAGATAAATTGAAAGTGAATGGACCTCTGTGTGATCATTACTTTAACTTGATACATTGTTATAGGTAGGAAGGACAACAACCAACTCATATAAGTAAGGACAACCAGATGTGCGACTTTCAAAATTTTTAAACAAGTTTTCGAAAAAGAATTTCCCTTACAAAATTTCTAAAATCCTTTTTGAATAAAATAAGTTTTAAAAATTAGTTGTCAAGTTGCTACTTGAGTTTTTTGTTTGTTATAAGACCAGATTATTTAGAAAATATGTGTTCCAGGAATTGTTACGGTTGATTTTGAGGACCAAGTGGACCCGCTATTATGAAGAAGTTTTGATTAGTCCTAAAAGAAGAGTGTGAATCTTGTTTGATGAACAACAAAATCAGTGTACGGAGAAACTATTTATCCAATTTCCAAGACCATTGAGTTAAAAGAAGCCTGAGCATGATCAAAGGAGAATGAGCAAATTCCCAGACTTTTCTAAGAGAGGAACATTATTAACAAAAGAATCGTCATTCTAAGTGGCATAGATAAAACTTGAAGTTATCCGGTAAGAGCGCAATTATGATCGAATTGTTAAAATATTATATGTGCAGGTATGAAGCTAAAGACACAAATAAGTAAGAATCTATCCTAGTGCTTAAATTATGATGACATTTCAGCGGATTTTCTGAAGTTATTAAACTAATCGAATAGGATTTATTGATCGAACAAGTTCAAAAGATGAATACAAGTTTAATGTGGATGGTGACCAATGGTATCATTCTTATCTGCAATATTACAGCGTATATTCCTTTTTGATTCCTAAATATGTACGAACTTCTTTTCTTAATAAATTCTTGTGTTTATAAAAAAAATAGGATATTGCATTCCTTTCAAATTTAATTGTTCCCTTAAGTTTTGATTTCTGACTGGGACAAACAGTGTTATGGTGAGACACTTTGTCAGAATGACGAAGAGTCGGATGGGACGCCACCTAATCATGTGTTGTATGCCATATGGTACGAAAGACTGGCCATCTTAAGTACCAATGTGGTTATCTCATTTATATTCAAATCATTACTTCTTCTTTCTTTTCAACTCTAATTTTGTCAAATTGTGAATCCTTCTAGTTATTTCGTCGTACTGTCGTTCTTTGCAAGAGTTTTTTTTCAAACAAAGATCAACGTATAATGAACCAAGCGGTGGAAATGAAACAAGGGCATATGGCGAGGATTGCAAATCACTAGCCCTAGCCAGGGATACACTAAGAGTCAAGGGAATCTACTCCAATAAGGAATACGTCTCCAAGAACGAGAGTTTACGAGTTGTCTGTAAAATATGTTATTCAGAATACGGACGTGATGACATGGATGATTATTGGGAATACCTTATGCGTTAAAGTATTGAAAGATGTGGGAGCAACTTGATTGTGTATCTCTCAAGGTTGTGTTGATAAGATGAATTACCTTGTCGAATTGATAAGATTATGACTAAAAAGACTAGTAAATCAAGAACGTGTAATTGTTAAATAAGTGAGTACCAATTGAGATTCCTGGTAAGAAGTTTGTGAGGATTTGATATCATTTAAGATAAGAGAATTTGACATTATTCTAAGAAAAGGACTAACTATTTAAGCGTGATACCCAAATAGACCGACATGATGAAAAGATGGTTCTGAAGACGCCAAATGAGAATTTGATGAGGTACAGAGGATGAAGAAAGGTAAAGAATTTGTTAACGATAATTTAAGCTAAGAGGTTATAGTGACCAAGATGGAAGCACTATGGTGATTATGAATAGAAGTCAGGAGCAAACAAAATTTGAAGATTATATAGTAATTAATAAGTTTCAAGATATGTTCCAGACGAGTTAGCAATATTTTTCTTTCAGATATAGAAATTGAGTTCATGATTGACTTAGCACCTGAAACGAAGCCAGTGTCCAAAGCCCCGTACAGAATGGCGCTAGATAAAACAAAGGAGTTAGCAAAGCAAATGCAGGAAATGACTAGAAGAGGAAGCAATTGGACCTGGTGTACCCCATAAGGTGCATCGGTATTATTGTTAATAAGAAAGATGAAAGTATGAGATTATGTGTCGACTAGCAGAAGCTCAACAAGTTTACTATAAAGAGTAAATATTTATTACCTCGAACCAATGATTTGTTTGATCAAATGAAAGAAGCAAAGTATTTTTATAAGATTGATTTAAGACTTGGTATCTTACCAATTGAAGATTGAACTTATGGACATATCAAAAATAATTTTCAGAACTAAGTACTGCTGTTATAAAATTCTAGTAATGTCATTTAAATTAACCAATATATCAGTAATATTTAAACTTGATGGTCAGAATCTTTAAAGAATATCTGGATGAGCTGTAATTGGGTTACTTAAAGTCAACGGAGGACCATGCGTAACATTTAATGACAACTAGGGAGTCAGAGAAGAAAGAAGTGATATGTAAAGTTTACAAGGTGAAAGCTTTGATGGCAGGAAGTATACTTCTTAGTATAAATAGTCAGTGAGGAGAAGACCAAAGGGGATCCAACATGGGTCAAAGTTACTATGAATAAAGAAAGACCAAAAGCACCAACAAAAGTAAGAAGTTTTATTATTGGCTGGTTATTATCGGAAATTTGTTTAAGATTTCTTGAAAGTTGCAACACCTTTGACAAAGCTAACCAGGAAAAGCAAGAAGTCTATATGAAATGGAGAAGGGTGAAGAAAGTTTTACGGAGTTAAAGGAGGGAATGGTTATATCACCTGCTTTATCACTTTGAATGTATCAAGAAGATTTTGTAGTTTATAGTGATACTTCTCATAAGGAAATAGGATGTGTGTTGATGCAGCACAATAAAGTTATTGTATATGTATCCAGATAACCGAAACCTTATGAGCAGAAGTACCCTACTCATAATTTGAAATTAGCAGTAATAATATTCGCTTTGAAATATTAGGAAACATGATATGTATGGAGAAAGGTGTGAGATTTAAACGGACCATAAGAGTTTGAAGTATGTATTTACAAGGAAAAGTAAATGTAGTGGCAAATGATAAGCAAAAAGAAGAAAGTAAACATAGAGACTGCTCCAGAAGAATTATCTATAGAATTTTCAGAAGTTGGAATTGGGAGTCATAATTTATAATCCAAAGGAAGTGAGGTAGGATAGCTTGACCTTTCAGTCAGAGTTATTGAGATAAAATAATGGAATGTTAAAAGAAAATAGTGGATCGGGATATTAACGGTTTAGTAAGAAAATTTATGCGCCCAGAAGAATGGTCACGGTATTCTCAAATATTCTTCCAGAACTTGGGTACCACAAGTAAAAGAATTAAGAAATGAGATCCTACAGGGAATTCACAATATAAAGTACTTAATTTATTTAAGAAATGCCAAGATATATGGAAATTTAAAGAAAAACAGTGATAACCAGGTATAAGAAGGAGATTTCAAAATGAATTAAGAAGTGTTAGACATGTCAACGAATTAAGGCAAAGTATCGTAGGCCTAGTGAACAAGGCAGACCAAGAAGTGGTTCTACAAGAAGCGAATCGTAAAGTGTACCAGTGATGTTGATGGAGAAAGGAATGAAATTATGAGATTATGTACTGATTATCGGGAGTTTAACAAAATAACGAATAAGAATAAGTGATCCCTATAAAGAATTGATTACCTACGAGACCTAATTCAAGAAGTGTGTTATGTCTCGAGGATTAACTTAAGATCCGACCTAAGAACATATCAGAGATTACGATTAAAATGAGTTATGAGCATTGCAAGCTCTAGTGATATTATGTAAAATAACAAGTGTATCAGTTTTCTATAAGGAACATGGGGTATAAGGAGTACTCGGATAAGAGAATTGTATTTATTGATAACATCCTCAGCTATTCAAAGAATAAGAAAGTCTGTGTGGAATGCCCAAGGATTTTTCCTCCAAAGATTAGAAGGAAAGCAACTATACGTTGAGTTTTCAAGTATGAAATTTTCACCGAGGTTAACAAAAGATTCTGATTAATCCATTAACAACTACCTAAACAAAGCCATATGGTAACAGATGCCTTGTGCAGGAAGAAAGGATTGGATGTAATTACGACCACTGGGGAGTTAATAAACGAATTGGAAAGAGTGGAATATGAAGTTCAAATACCTAAAGGCGATAATAAGTGAATATATGAGATTACTTTACATCCTTCACCGATAGAAATGAATAGGAGATGTTTAAATGTTGGGAAATTAAGTTGAAAATGAGTACCGCCTAACATCCTTCAATAAAGGGTCAAAGTGAGTAAGCGATTAAGGAAATATAAGATATGTTGAGAGGTTGAGTTTTAGGGAAAACTGGGATGATCATTATCATCGATGTCAGCTTTAGAATGCCACGCAAGTGTAGTTCCCCACTTTATTGAGGTAAAATGGGAGAAAGAAAGTTTTCAAATCCTAAGTTAATTCAGTACACCAAAGGGCGTAGTGATATTGATCAGTACTGTTAGTATGTGTGGCGCCCTCCAAACCCGATTCAGAAGTTTGAGGTCCACACTCACACCTTATTTATAACCTGCTTATAACAATAATAAAGATAATAATAATATATGCAGTGACCCTACCTATAAACCATCACGGACCGCAACAGGTTAAAGTATGCACACAAGACAAACACACTAATATATTACAAACCGTTCAAATCCCAATCATTCAAACTCAAACTGAGTATTAAACTTTCTTACAACTTTTACAAACTTAAATTATCCCAAAGAAACCTACTAGCTCAGCTTCCTCAACCCGAACCCCTAGCTCTCGCGCTGGACTGGGGATCTTCGTTACCAACTGGTTCCTTTTTAACTGGAAAGAATATAAACAACATCTCACAAATGAGCTAACTAGCTCATCAAGTCACAATGACAAAACTGAGAATAATGATCATCAGGTAGACATGATTATGATATCAAGTGAACAATGGATTATGATTTAGAATTGGATATTATACTTTTATTTTAAAAACCAAGGTTAGGCTGCTGATAAGTCACGCACTAACCCCGAGCAAAGCACACAACACTGCTCTAACTACTGGATCCAAGGCACACATTGGCCTAACTTGACCATTATATGGTCTGACCACGAATCTGGTCCATAATTTTATAAAAATAATCCAATTCTAATATAATAACAGAATAAGCAATAATAAACAATAACCAGAATCATTAACAACAATAAGTTTTTAATAATGAAAGGGTTTCCACCCTTGTAAGGATCAATAAGGAAATTTTAGGGCTTGAATGCTGGGTAATGAAAAAATTGGATAACAAAGGAATCAACATTTCAGGGTTTCAAAGATTTAGGCCTTCAAAGCATAAAATACAATGGTTTGAAGGTATAAGCAATCTGGTTCCATGTTTAATATTTAATGTGTATGTATTTGTAGAGTAGTATTGTATACTTGAGGTTCGTGTTTGGGTATACAACAATCAATGGTATAGAAAAAATAAGGTTCATGGCTCAAGAATAACAACTGGAATCAGGGTTTGGGTTTCAGTGCTTCAAAGCACTTGTAATATCAACAAGACTATCAAGTACTACAATACCTCGAGAAAGTTCAGAACACTTGCCTGGTATTAGCTTACTACACTGCACTCGCTTCCAATCACAACCGTCTTACTCCTCAACTACCTGTTTCCCTTTCCTACGCCTTGCCTCTTCTGCTCACATATCATAAGCATCTATCAATAATCGACTCATAGAGTTCTATTGAACACATACTTCTATCTACCCTTCAGTTTACCCAAATCCGATTAACGGATGGAAAGTTATGCGATAATCAAGTAAACACCGAATATATAGACTGATAGTCAATCAACAAGTCACGTATAGCACATAATACATCATGTAATCAATGATATATCGTTTATAAAGACGTCTCAGGTCATAAATAGGCTTTCGGGTATTTGAAATAATTTTTAAAACATTTTTCGTAATTAAAACGGGTCGTTGGATCAATTTTGGAATAATAAACAGTGTTCGGTTGGCCAGTTCTGGCTCCGAAACAATTTTATAATAATTATCCAGCCTTGGAAATAATTTAGAATAATATTTTAAAGCTCGAAACTATTTTTCAGAATTTTTAAATCATTTTTAAATAATTAAATCTAATTGAATATTTAATTAAAATCAATTAATAATTAATTAAATCAATTAATCAATTAATTTTCGAATTAATTCACCAATTAATCAATTAAAATTAACTGAAATTAATTAACTAATTAATTCAGATTTATTTGTGAATTAAAAATAATTTTCGGAATTAAAATAACAATTTTTAGAATTTTCAGAAATTAAAAATGAATTTTTATAATAAAAATAAATAGAAAATATGATTTTTAAACATTTTATAAACAAGAATCCTATTTTTTGAAAACTTTACAAACTACAGGGACTAAACTTCACCATCTTCAAAAATACAAGGACTAAACTGCAATTTTGCAGTTCTAGTCGCCGGAAAATCGGGGGTGGCCGGAGAACTCACCTCCGGCATCCTCCCACCACCATCACCTCCAGAATTAAACTACACAACACCAGGAACCTATATCTGCAATCAAAATTCATCAATAACCCCAGACTTGGCCGGAATTTGATCAAGAAACTCGCCGGTTTCCGGCCGGTTCGACGTAAACTTCAAAACACAACTCCCTTCTCTACAGACCTCGTTGATTCATGAAACTTGTACGACTAGATTGCAAATTTCACAGAGAATACAATACACTATACCACAACATCAATCTATTTCAGAATAAGAAACCCCTAAATTTCAATTAAGAACATTCATACGGGTTATAAACCCTAATTTTAAAATTCGAAAATCAAACTCAAATTTGAACATGTTATTGAACTCCAAATCAGATGTATAATATATCAAAATCATCAGGAAAACAAGCTCTACAACATGCAATCATCAAATCATACAAACAATCATCTGAACAAAAATTCATATTTTTAATAAATTTAATTCGAAAATAAATAAATTTCCAGAAAATAAACCTTTAATTCTGCAGTGAAACAAAGCTCGGAATCTGATAAAACACTTCAAATCCTTCGTTTTGGTTACTCAAGCTTTGAAAACGGAGATCGGTACCGCCTTCGTTTTGCTGTTTGATTCTTAGAACAGTTTATGAATATATGATTTTTCTCTGTAAAAATATATAATTATCTGTCTGCAAATGATTCTGATACGAAATAAAATACGGTAAAGGGCTATTTATATTTACGGAAAATTAGTATCCCGTTGGATCATTCCGGATATAAAACGGTATGTTTATTTGTAAAAACTGATCCAAAGGGTATCGGTTTTCGGGATAATTATCCAAATCAGTACAATTTGTACTGCGGTCTTGGTCTCAGCGCCTGGTTACACGTATTACGAAATGATAATTGGGATAGTTTAATAAAAAGCTCCCGTTTATCGAAAACACGGGTTTTATTGATTTACCGAAACGGACTTTGTATCGAAAATGTTGCGCCGGGACCCGTGCAGAACCGTACGCCGGATCGAAAAAGTCGAAACATGGAATATGCTCGGAATATTACAATTAGGTTGGGAAGGAGTTCTCGGAAGAGTTTCGGGTTCCAAAAACGTAACAACGGGTGACGTCGGTTGGTTCCCGTTTTTATAAAATAGATTTTAGTTACCCCGAAAAAGATTTTAAAAATTTCATATGATTCTTATCAATTCATAAATCAACATAAAAATAATTAGGAAGATATGACAATTATCTATATTTTATTTTGGACATATAAAATTAAAATACTCAATTAATATTATTTTTGAATATCCAAGTAGAGATAACACTTAACAATTAACTCACAGAATAGATACTGAACACACATAATAATTATTTAATATCAAAAATAATTACACGATATATCCCGTATATTACATCCTTCCCCCCTTAAAAGGATTCTGTCCTCAGAATCTCCTAAGAAAACAAATGAGGGTACTTTTCTCTCATATCACTTTCTAACTCCCAAGTTGACTCTTCAACCTTTGGGTTTCTCCACAATACTCTTATTAACTTTACCACTTTATTTCTCAATACTTTCTCTCTTTCCTCTAGAATCTCTATCGGACTCTCTACATATGATAAATCTGCTTGAAGCTCAATTGGCTCATATTTTATTACATGCCTGGAGTCTGGATTATATTTCTTGAGCATAGATACGTGAAAAATACTGTGAATGTGCTCCATGTGCGGAGGTAACGCCAATTCGTAAGCTACTTTGCCAACGCGCTTTAGGATTTCAAAAGGTCCGACATATCTTGGGCTTAGCTTCCCTTTCTTCCCAAACCTCGTTAGTCCATTCCACGGTGATACTTTCAATAATACCAAGCTTCCTTCTTCAAATTCCATGTCTTTCCTTGACTGGTCTGCATATTTCCTCTGACGATCTTGTGCGGCTATCAATCTTTTCTGGATAATTCCAATAATTTCCTTTGTCTGCTGTACCAGTTCAGGTCCAAGTATCTTGCATTCTCCTACTTCGTCCCAATATACTGGAGATCTACATTTACGCCCATAAAGGGTTTCATAGGGTGGCATCCCAATGCTGGCATGATAACTGTTGTTGTAAGCAAACTCTACCAGAGGTAAATGTTCGTCCCAACTTCCCTTGAAATCAATAGCACAAATACGTATCATGTCCTCGATTGTCTGGATCGTTCTTTCACTTTGGCCATCCGTCTGGGGGTGATAGGCCGTACTCATATTCAGTCTTGTTCCCAAACATTCTTGAAAACTCTTCCAAAATTTTGAATTAAACCTTGGATCTCGATCAGATACAATAGACACAGGAACTCCATGACGAACTACGATTTCCTTCAGGTACATATGGACTAATTTGTCGAGTGAAAATCTTTCATTTATAGGCAGAAAATGAGCTGACTTGGTAAGTCTATCCACTATAATCCAAATGGAATCATGATTAGCCCTTGTCTTTGGTAATCCAACTATGAAATCCATAGCAATATGTTCCCATTTCCACTCTGGAATCTCCAATGGCTGTAACAATCCACTTGGTCTCTGATGCTCTGCTTTAACTCTCTGACAGGTATAACATTTGTTAACCCATTCCGCAATTTCCCTCTTCATATCTGGCCACCAATAATTCTTCTTTAAATCTCTGTATATTTTGGTACTCCCTGGATGGATGGAATATCTTGAACTATGTGCCTCTTGTAAAATTTCATTCTTTAAATTTTATAAAAAAATACGATATTATACTATGTGAAATTTTCAGCCAAAGTTAGGTCAATTTCACCGTAAAAAGTCAAACAAGACAGATAAATTGGGACGGAGGGAGTATTATTCTAACCAAGATAAAATGCGTCAATCTAGGCTCAGCTCTGAGTACAAACACGAATGGAAACTGGTTTATTTAAAAAAGTTGAGCCCGATATTTGGATGATTATTTGATTATTGAAGTACCAGGAGCTAGTCGATTTCTGAACATGGCACCCAAATGGTCATATTATGAATATATCATGAATAGCTCATAATTTTTTTCCTGATAAATTTGTCATTTTTAAGTGAATAATTGTGCAGTTATGAGCTGATCGATATTTGAACTATGTACGCACATGCTCAGAAAATAAACTACAATGGTCACTTGTCTAACGATTCTCTGGTATCAGCTACATTTGTTGTTTAAATAAAGAAGTAGACAAGGACCTTTATAGGGATGGAGTAATTGTGTATATTATTGTAGGAAGTCTGACTGATCTACAAATTAGAGAGGCTCAACTTCTTCACGAGCTTATGATGAAATCGAACAAGTGGTGACAAAGCTCAGGAAAAAAAAATTCTTGCCATATGTTGATTCAAGGATAAGTGACCACAAAATTCATATTTTGCTTTCTGACATACAAGAGCTTGCAAGTGATGGTCAAGTTGAAAGTTTTATTCTCAAAGCTTTATTTATCCCACGGAAACAATTGAGTGGATAAACAAAGTAAAGTGATTCAACATATCCCCTTGGTGACTAAATGGATATATGATATTCACTTTATTGACCACTTTGATCTGAAAATATCCATCATGTTTGATTGATCTCGTGATTATAATATCAGATCAACTATATAATCCCTGGAAATCATCAACTTTCTGGTACAAATAACTCAAAAAACAAAAGCAATTTTACTTTTACACAACTGTTGAACCTGATATATTTGTTTGATTTCACTCAGATGTTGATCAACTGGTCGGATATATTTGTTTGATTTCACTCAGATGTTGATCAACTGGTCGGACATTTGGAGAACAACAGTGATGTTTGTAACATGCTTGTCTCTATTTATGGAACACTGATGCTTGTTTGTAACAGTGATGTTTGTAACAGTGATCATGTTTGTCTATATCTTACACTACCAAGACCCTGCTTTTAAATGGGATTTACTTTTTAGTTGCAATCTGAATGATGGAAGAATGATGGAAAAGAGTAACATGCCCAAGAATTGTTTTAACAAAATAATTAACTTATAAAAAAAATCAAATAAGACATATATTGATTTATTACAAATCTTGAGCTAAAATCATCAAATGAACAATAAACTCTTTTATTCCCTATACTAATCTAAGACACCTTAATATAAATTAGTCTCTTTAACAATCATTATAGTTATTGGGGAGGCTTATGATGGAGCAACAACCAACACCTGCAAAATAAAAGAAATGGAGAATAGACTTGATGTAGGCTATATTGATGATATACTTTGAAAATATAGATGATTAAAAAATTATAAATTTTATACAACTTACTGTAATATTTTTAATTTAAAATAATTTATTGGAGCACCCTCTCCATTGTTTCCTGCAATTATCCAAAAAGAATATAAATTATCATAAAATAGCTTTATATATGTAAAATTGATATATTTTTTAAAACCCCAATACTTGAATCTGAACCAGGAGAAAATTTTCAAATTAAAGAGACAAGTAAATACCGAAGTTTATTGGATTTAAACATAGAAAACTGTTTATAGGCTACCTGATATTCCAAGTCCATGCCATTAATCACTTTGGATGGAACATAAGAAATCACCTCCTCAGACATGAGTTGGGTGAGTAATGCCTAGGTCTTGTTCCCCTCTCCATCTTTTTCTTGAAATCATCTCCGTGTTCGCTGACATAAGTCCGGTGTATAATTCTTGGATGGTGGAAACTGATGCAAATAAAAACCAATGATTAAGGGATGCCATTTAGGAGCTTAGTGAACAAGTGAAAGATGAAAAAGCAGCAAAGACAAACCTGATTGGAAAGACAACCCTTTCCCAAGAAATAAAGGCAGCAGCCTGCCACAGTCAGCTGGTAGAGAAAAAGAGAGCTACACCAGGGATTCATGTATTGAGTCATCTGATTCCACAAAAAGAAACACTCTTAAATCTCTTATTAATGGATAAAGAAAAATATATATGCTACAAAACAATCTACCAAGGCTAGAAAGCTGATCCTAATTAAAAGGTTGACTTAAAATCAGCAGCAGCTGTAGAGATTAAAGCTCATAAAAGTAAAATGCAAAATATGAAACAAGCCAAAAAGAAATGAAAATATAAACATAATTATATAATAAAAATTGATCATTGATATTATCGAATTACCTGGGTTCCCCTGATATCAGGTGACATCCCACCAAATTTATGGAGCACTATCTTCATTGTTTCCTACAAAAATTTAAATACTATAAGCATACACAATAATGATATTTTATGAAGTTACATCTACATATATATTTAGCCTCAATTCATTCACTTGAAAGGATTCAAATAAATTTTATGTTATTGGTGGTTAGCTATAAACTCTCTTACTTACATAGGAATTTGATAAATTCAATAACATGAGTAAGTATAAATAACATACCTGAAATCAATCACAACCACAAACAAAAAAATTGTACAAAAAGAAAATATAGTATATCTTCTCATGACACAAATTATAATCTCAATATGTTGTATGTTAATGAATGATGAACATATAAGCTGGCGATTTAATTTGGAAAACAGTAAGTTGTTTTTGTTTTGTGGAGAGAAATAGATTGCTAAAGAAGGAAGAGAGAAAGAAATTTGGAGTGAGTTATTTTGTTTTTCCAGAAAAGGGATGATTAGGAAGTTAGAGGGATGATTAGGAAGTTTTTTTCTAGAATGATGTACAATGTCTATGTTGATAGATCTAGATGAAAGAGGAACCAGTTATATAATCATCAAAAGAAGAGAAAAGAACATTTAGATCATTCTAGGACCATCTAAAACCATCTAACATCTACTTATATAATCATGAAAAGAAGAAAAAAAACTTTTAGAACATTTTAGGACTATCTAAAACCATCTAACATCTAGAATGATCATGAAAGGAGCACATGTGACGGTCTGGATTATGGGCTATTAACATGTAGAATTTTCTTTATTATGGGCTATATAGGTAGGCCCAAAAATATTAAAGTTTATCAAGTATTTTACAATATATAATATAAGGATCATGAGGTAGGCCCAAAAGTATATTATTAAGCCATCATCAAGTTATAAAATGATTTAAAATGCTATATCATTTGAAATAAATTATTTTAACAAAATATTTATTTTTAACTTTTATTGATTTTCATTAATAAAAATTGTTTATATCATTTTCAAATTCGTTAATAAAATTTTATTGT
This sequence comes from Apium graveolens, assembly GCF_009905375.1. NCBI lineage: Eukaryota > Viridiplantae > Streptophyta > Magnoliopsida > Apiales > Apiaceae > Apium > Apium graveolens. The sequence continues at coordinate 203,739,718 of NC_133657.1, read as the reverse complement.
ACTACTTTGACATCAATATTAATATTACTTATAAGTGCAAAGGTACCATTAAATTGATGTTTGTATTTGAAAAGTATATAACATATTAATTTTATCATTTGAAAAACTCGTATTTTGAAAATTATTTGTTACAAAATGTACGAATTTTTTAATATTTTTTATTTATGATTAAAAGTTATAATAGTTCGTATTTTAAGTGTGTATTAATGGGTTTTCGTATATTTTATTGAACTAAAGATATGATTTATTTATTTTTACCATTGTTTTCATGGTTAGACTATATAGTTTGATTAGAATTTTTCAGATATTTATGAGAAAGTGATATAATTTAATTAAAAGATAATAATATTTTTTAAATTATATTATAATATTAGGTGTGAATGAAGATATATTTATTTTATTTATCGATTTGATATAATTGTTAGAGATTTAGGTTAATAATTTGGAATAGTCGAATAAAATATTAAAGAATATTTTTTATTTCATTATCCAAATTACTCTCTTTCGTGGTTGAAAATATATTTTGTGAATCTAAACTATTCATAGATCGAGATACAAAATCTTAAAAAATAATTAATATAAAAATTAAAAAATCGGATAAAAGTCCGGCCCCACCCACGGGAAAGACCCGGTCCGATTTTTATACAAGTCTGGAACGATTCTTTTTTAAAAAAGGGGGTTTATGGCGAAAATAAAACTTGTCCCAATAAACTTTTTGTGCATCTCTAGTTCAAGTTATAAAAGTATCGATATAAAATATGAGGACAGAGAGGGCATATGTATTATAAACATTAAACTATGTAGTTTTTTAATGTAGTAAATAAAGTCATGTTGAAATAATTGTTCATGTCTATATAAATCATTGATTTATCGATTATAACTCAACAAAATATTTACTAATTTTATAACGGGATCCGAACCAAATAATTGATATCCAACCATAATGGAGCAAGCTTGTTGCAATACGAAAAATGATGAAGATGAAAAGAAGATTTCTTTTATGTATCGTTTCTCAATTATTATTCAAAGTCTGGTTTTCTCAACCTCCTAGTTAGACTTTTCTAATGCCAACTTGTTATTTTTTATTAGATTATTATATATTTATAAGCTTATCGTTAGTTCAAATATAGATGCGCTCATATTACGATGCCATCATTGTTTACTAAAATTCTATACTGGTCCGCCGCCTCTTTACATTTGAACTATATAAATTTGTGGCATTCACAAATGTAATCTAGCCAAGATCGAACTCGTTAATCTAAGCTTAGCTCTAAGTATGAACACTAATTAGAACTAATTTATTTAAACAAGTTGTGCGCGATATTTATATGATTATTTGGTTATTGCATCACGGGGAGATAGTCGGTTTCTGAATGAACATGGGACTAGCAGGGTTATATTATTATGGCACCCAGGGTCATATTATTAATATTAGAAGATAACCCGTGCCAAAATACGGGCTGAGAAAATTCATTAAATTTATTTATAATACAATAATTAACGTAATATATTTATAATAAGGTGTAATTAAACATAGTGAAATCAAGTATTATATGGTTAAATAATACAAACTTCTAAGGAATATAGAAATAATTTAATTATTATGCAATCTGAACAAATATATTATTTTAATAAAATATAAAATAAAATTATACGAGAAGTAAAAGTATTTTAATTATAATATGATTCAGCAATTTTATTGTTTCATTAAAAAGTAAAATATAATTCTACATAAAATATGAATTCAGTCGTGGATTCAAAATACAGTAAACGAAACTATGATGAAAAGGTACACCTAGAATGGGTCGGGGTGAGACGAAAATATGGTGAAATAAAATATTGTATCATTAAGAAATAATACAGAGTCAAAGTATTTTGATAAATCTTTTCAGATTTACGATGGACCTCTATTTTAACAAAAATCTTATATAATCTAACAAAATTGATAAATGTTAATTGTCAACATAGTGTCACCGTGGTCCAGCTATACACAAATATTAAGCCGCTGGTGACAACAATTTAACCTCACGGTGATATTTATCAAAGTTGTTGGTCATCATCGTGATGGAATAGCTAGGATATTTTTAGTGGAGTATCATTTTATTATATTATATTATATTATACACCAGATATTTACACTACGCCATAGATGTCCTATCGCAATGGTTTAATCATGCGTGTTACAAAATTATGTTACCTTAGGTATGCTCATCTAAACCTACCGCAACGTAGTATTTTTGATGTTACCATTACCTTTATAACATGTTACTATAGCTTCAAAATGTTACATACGAGTAACATTTGGAAGCTTATGTTACAATAGGGTGTTAATGGATAAAAAGTAACATTTTACAAAAAATTAAATATATATAAATATTTGAATTGAAAATTAATCAATTTTGATAATATAATTAAGCAATAATATTAATATTAGCTAAGATTGATAAAATAATTTTTTTAAAAAAAAATTTGTAAACTGTACTAATTAATAACTGATAATTTTTTTATTAATAAAAGATTTGAACACTATTTAAACTTAAAATTTTATTAAAAAATAAAAAAGGTGAAATTAGCCAGCAGTTATTTGGGATGTCATTGGGCTCTCCATCACACAGGCTAAAACAGGCTCAAAAGTTTTGGAGAAGCGGGAATTTTCTGGAGAAGCGGTAGTTTTTTGTCAAAATTTCAATGTCCTCTCTAAACATCTCTCTCTCTCTCTCTCTCTCAAACAATCGCTCTCCCACACTCTCAATATCTCTCTCTCGGTCGCCTCCCACACACTCTCTCTCAGCTTTCAATTGAACCAAATCATCCTAAAGTACTACCTCACAAATTTATGATTAGATTAGCTAGGGTTTTATATTAGTAAAATCTTACAGATTCGAGCTAGGGTTTTTAATTGGAATCGGGGTTTTTAATTAAAATTGGGGGTCGAAGGAACATCATATTATTTCAGTCTTCACAGTCCTAGTAAGTAGTAACTCTCTCTCTCTCTCTCTCTCGCCCCCAATTCGTTTATGTATATCTATACTTATGTACACACAAATAATTGAATTATCGCAATCCCCTATTTAGTTTCGTTGTTTTGTGTTTCTATTATCACTTGATCTTATTTTAGGGCTTTGTATTTCTCATTTCTAGTATGTAATTATTTCTTTTATCACTTATATTTATTATTATCATGTGTTATACTGTGATATATTCTTGTAGTATCAATACTAGTTATGATTTTTAATCCAAGTTTATTTCAATTTAGTGCAGTTTTGTTTGTTTGCTGAAATAATTAGTTTTTATTTTGTTTCTGTGTGTATATCTATGTTTATAATTATGCCGTTTAATTGAAATCCAGTTATTAATTTACGCAGCGGAATTATGGCTGAATCTAAAGCTTCGCCTGTTGTTCCGAGTAGCAAGTTGTTGGAATGGCCTAAAAAGTATAAGCGCAGGTTCTTACATGTTATGTATCGTGTTGGTGACCTTGTTCACACTTTCAAGTATGTGGTTTACTGTTTAATTGTAAGAAATTATGTCAAATATGTGCTAGTTGTGATGAATTTATTGCTAAATGGTGTTTTATTTGATGTTTACAGGTTTTATACTGAAGGTTTTGGGATGAAGCTTTTGAGAATAAGAAATATTCCAGAATAGAAGTACTCAAATGCCTTTCTCGGGTTTGGTCCTGAGGAGTCAAAGTTTGTTGTGGAGCTAACTTACAGTATGTTTAACCCGTATTATGTTACATGGACTTTAATCTTTTTACTCTATTTTGTTTTGTTACTTAGGTGTGATAATTCTGGGTATTTTGTTCGTATTGTTATTTAGCTATGATGATAAATGATACTCTGTATAAGTAACTAGGTTGATTTAACTCTCCTCCTACCACCTAAGAAATACATGTACCTTACGGTCATCTAATGTAATTAATTCCACTTTTTTTGTTTTACACGTAAAATCTTTAAAGAAAAAGATTATCACTGTATCTATAAGTTTAATTAACCTTCTTTCAAGTAAACAAAGATGTACTATTCACATCAACATGTTTGGGGCAGTAGCTTTATGGAATCAATTAAAAGTGCTCCTTGTTATTGTTTGAGGGTTTTATTGTACTTAATGCTTACCAGAGAGCTTGTTTAGTTGATGTGAAAGATACTTTGAATAACAGATAATAGTTTAAAATCTAGGAAGTTCATAGGATGTTAAGTCTGAACAAAGCGCACGTATTTGGGACGTTGGCTATGGATACTATAGTTGCTTATCTTTGAGGGAAGGACTTCAACAGAAGAGATGGGAGTAGTAAGTTCCTCCTCCCTTCTTAACATTTTTGCCAAAAATAAGTGTCAATCCTATGGATCTATCTGGGGATTGTTCTCTTTGGTATATAAACCTCACAACTTTCTTTCCTCTTCTCATACTGAATAAGCAGAGGAGTTTGCAAATTTTACGCATCTATACTAGTAAACTTAATTACACTTAAAAGTGCTGAGAAATTGGATTATGTTAAATGTCAGACAATCTATCAGCTAGAGTGGAACCATATGAAAGAGTAATGCTTATAACACTATCAGCTAGAATTGCCTGGGCTAAAACAGCAGCTCTGTTTGAGACAGTTAGATTATACTTTGCTAACATTGAGAAGTCGTGCGAGCTAAGGAAAGCCTTTATTCATGACTTCAACAACACTTCTGAAAATTCTATCTATGCCAATCATGGAAGGTAACAGTTCAGATTATACTGAGCAATTACGACAAGCAATTCAATATTTTTTTGCTAAGGTAAACTCACACACACCCTGAAGTCGGACCCTTGATCTCCTTCAGAGGAGTTAAGAGCTCAACCACCACACTAACCCTTTGTTGGCTTTTAACTCATCTTTAAAAAAAGACATTTATATGATTGATTTTACTGGTATTCGGCAGGTAAGAAGCTCCTTGGGACACTAGTAGAAGCCTTGAAGATGCAGAGAATGCACTAGGAAAAGACATCTACCCCCAATTCCATCAGGTAGTGAGTCTTTTAATTAATTAATTAAAAATTATTTTTATATTTTTTGTAAATTGGAACTCTAATTGATTGTGAAATGAATTGTATCTCTGTTTATCTATTTTGTTGAGATAGGTTGATTTTAAAAGTTCAATTTTATTTTTGTTACCTGCCTCAAATTGGTAAGGGCATACCCTCAAATTGGTAGACGCTCATACAAAATTTTTCAAGTTCTAATATAAAATTTATCAACATCCAATAACAAATATGCAAAAATCATGCATGACCCTTACTTGAATTCTTTAGAAGGAAATCTAGGTACAGGGGCACTCAGGTTGTTGAAAGAGAAATCATGACCATAATGTCCTTTTTGTAGTTAATTATTTAATATGGTTTGATGAATGATTTTATAGGGCCTGGGGTACTTGACTGTTGCTATCTCGAATTCCAGTTTTCTGTGATGTTTATTTGATTTTATGTTGCCTGCTAATTCATTGACAAAAAAGTTTAGAGTTTTATTTGATTCTCGTGACCTTTATATATGATACATAAGTAACTATTACTTACATCCATGCAATATTGCCACTCAGTTGATTAGTCAGATGGATACTCTGCTACCCTCTGAACCTCCAGGGCAACAACGAAGAAGAGTAGATGGGTTATATAAGTTATAGAATGTTATTAATTGGATGTTGTCTTGTAGACTAATAATATATGTGTATATATGAGGATGGTTGCTTGGTTTGGTGGTAAGATGTTTGTGATCAGCATATTCCTTTTTTTAAAAAAAAAATCTACTTATAGCTATTTTCTTTTATAAACTGTTGTATGTCCTAGTTACTCGTAAACATATACTGTAAAGAACATGAAATGTTAAACCCTTTTATTCTTCTTAAATTTCTTGTTTAAGTACTTGTTTTAATTAAAGATATATCATGTGAGGCTGATTATGTTTCTGGTGTATATTATTAAAGAGTTTTGATTGTATAAAGTTTTTTGGGTCTAGTTCCACTGCAAAAGGTAACGAGCAAAAAAAGAAAAGAATAAAGGGAGATTAAGATATATCAAGAGTTTCCCCTTGGATGCGGAACCACCTAGATGCCCTTGCATGTTTAAAGGGTGAACAGGTATGCATTGCCTTGTGTAATCTAGCGCATATATGTCTGTAAATATCACACAGTGTACTGTATCACTATTATTGTATGGTTTGTTTGCTTTACAACGCAGAGACTATTACTACAATCTTTAGCCGAAATCCTAATTTTATTTCTGTTTGAAGCAGTTAAGTATATTGTTTCAGGTAGCAACTAGGGTCAGGCTAGAGGATGCAGATAAAGATGATTGGTTCATTGTTAAAGTAATTCATTTTGATAGAGAGTCAAAAGTGTAAGCTTACTCTTACAGTTCTACCAATATGGCTCAATAAATGTAATTTAAGTTTTAACTTCCGTTTTCCCGTTAGTGCTTCCTGCCAATGACACCATTGCACATGAATTGCAAACTGATGCCTAATAGGGGAAAACCTCCTTGCACGGTAGGTTTTATGTGGTTCCATATTTTACATGACCATCATGTCCTTTTTCTTGTTAGCCCCCGTTGATATATATATTTGTGATACTTATGGCTATTCTTGTACACTTCTAGACTGTAATTACAACTTCAACTGGTATAAATATGTATATTTTTTCCAAACTAAATAATAATGGTAGAGTTGTTGCGGTCCATTTCAATACCTTGTAAGTGAACTGGTATAGTGATAAAATATTCAAATTTTACTTATATATATGTGTTTAAGTCCAGAAGTTTGGCCTCAAATTAATATGCATAGTATGCATTATTTAATGTATACTTATATATAGCAACCTTAAACCTTATCAATTATGGCACTAGTGTTGCTGAAGCTGTCCAGTTAATGGCCAAACATAAAATTCTGAGTGTGCCTGTTGTTCATGTTGATGCAGCAAAAAATGCTAGCTAGATGGAGAGATACATTGGCATCATTGAGTTTGCAGGCATTGTTGTATGTATATATGCATGAGGTATGTAAAATAGTAGTTGTTATAGAATATAGAAGTACAATACTTTTGCATGGGGTATATATAGGGTATTGTATGACCTAACCTTTGTTTCTTTCTCATTTCAGCTGTAACAACTATATATTTGTTGATGAATGCATACGTGTCAAGTTCTCGACAGCTACTAGCAAGAAGTGGATTAAGTTTTGGGATGTAGATTAGTTGGTTGTATTGGTTAAATTTATTGTGATTTAAGTAGATGGTAAACTGGTTATGAATGTAGTTGAGATTATGAAATTTGGAATGTATTAGATTAATGTAATATATTTTCAAATTTTGCAGTCGATTTTACACTTTATAATATTAGTTTTTCATTTTTCTTCCTGGTAAATTGTTACAGTAGCTTCATAAAGTATTAGAGTAGGTTGTTCAAAGTGTTACCCCAGGTACAAATATGATGCTAGCACTATGGGACGCATATGCCACGTCACCACTACGGAACCTACATGTCACGTCACCACTGTGGGCCCCACTGGTGGGCCCCATTTTTTTTCAAAATTCTGAGTTCAAAGGTAACATACATATTGTGATACTATAGATATAGATTAATGTTACCTTTGACGGCTATTGTAACACAAAAGTGAATGTTATACGAGGGCAAAAGTAATGTTACCTTAGGGGCCAAAGGTAACTCGAAAAAAAGCAACTTAATTTTTATGTTACCTTAGACCTTTTTCTGGCTGTGGTAACACTTTTTTGGGCCTGTTGTAACATTTTCTTGGTGTTGCTGTAGGCCATTTATGGTGTAGTGTTAGTTTTTTTCTCATTAAAAAAATACTCAGTGTTTTTTGGATTTTTTGTTATTTTTCGTTTCACTTATTTCTCCGATGGATATTGGTAACAAGTATATTAATCGTCATTTCAATAAGTTTGATAATTGTACTAATGGTGGTGTTGAAGGTAGAGTGCTTACGCATACTTATTTTGTCACTCACCTCTGTGAACATTACTTTCACTCTAATTCACAAATTGCTTTTAGTAAAGAGTTGATTAGTAAAGACCTGAGTATTTTTAGAACGTTTGATGTTGCTCTTCATCAAGTTGAGCAATGGATTAGTGTTGAGTGCATGTCTATACATTCACTTTGCAAGCATTGTAAATATGCTAATGGACAATCTTTTTCACCCCCTGCGGAGTCAAGCGGTTCAATTTCTTGTTATTTCAAAGTATTTTTTGCCTACATGCATTGTCAGAAGTATTGTGGATGTTTCAGATCCTGAATCTGTTGCATATTCTCATATTTTGGATGTCATAATACTTGAGAAAGTTTTCCAGTGCTCATTTCGTACAGTGAAAGGTATTCACCCTATAGGTTTGCTTTTTCAAGAGCTCTGAAGAATGTTTTGGCTACAATTGTAAGTGGCCCTTCCTCTTGTGATTTTTGGATACGTCTTCTCATTCTACCTCCATATACCCTTAGAGAATACATTCCACGTGAACGTCAACAAAAAATATCTGGAAATAGAAAGGCGCTGGCAACTTTTAGTGATCTTGGAGGTCCTTTAAATTTACTTAACACTCTATTTAAAAAGACATCACAAACTAGTGTTTTACTTGAAGAGAACCACCCATATGCATCTGCTCTGACATTGTCTACCTCTCCAAGTACTAAAGACCATCCTTTGGTTAATAATGAAATTGTTCTTCGCTGTATTAAATTTTTTCCACAAGGGACTTCTTGAGGACAAGTTGGTTTTAGAACTCAACATCTACATGAATTTTCTTTTTTGTGGTTTCGAGTCTGTCATGGCTAGCGATCTTATAGTAATCCTAACACCGATTATAAACTTGTGGCTAAATGGTAAATGTCCTGCATTTTTAGCGGAATTTCTTACAAGCTCACCTTTGACGCCGCTTCTCAAGCCTGATGGTAGAGTAAGAACAATTACAATAGATACTATATAGAGATGTTTAATTTCAAGTGTGGTTATAGATTAAGAATTGATCCATGTACCTCAATAAACCGGCTAACCGTGTGTAAAATAGCCTCTGCTACTCCTGAAATTCCTTCATCAAAGAATTTCGTGAGTAGTCAAGGCTATTTTACACGAAGTTTATCAGTTTGTTGAGGTACATAGATCAAATTCTAATATAGATATGATTTTGATATACTTCAAGTGTGCCTTTAGTATGATCAGTAAAAGAAAAATTCTTGAAGAAGTTAGAGGTAGATGTTCGTCTATATCTTCTAGGGTGGGGTTTCTTTATTGGTCAGCTCGTGGTATATAGCAAGAGGATCCATTGGGACATCTCCTCTTTGCACTGACTTTACATCTGTTATTTCTTAGAATATGTGAGGTAAGTGCTCTTTCTCTTCAATTTAAGGTCTCTAAGGCCTTGACTATTATTCAATTTGATGGGTCAGGACTGGGTTTAGAGCTTAATATAGGTAAGACGGGAGTTTTTTTGGCCTGATTCTAACCCATGCATTTCTCAAGATGAAATTTTTTCGCCTAATATTGGTAGGCCTCAAGTAGGGTTCAAACTTCTTGGTGGTTATATTAGCATGGACGAAGAATTTGTAGAGGAATTTATTAAAAAGAAAGTGGTAAAGTATGTAGAGCTTATGGGTGCTTTGGAGAAACATACGGATCCTCCATGTGAGATTATGTTATTTAGGGTTTGTATGGGACTAAGTAAACTCTATTATACCTTATGCACCTGCACACCAAAATTTTTTGGAGAAACTTCTGCTCAGTTTGATACTGTATTGAGAAAGAAATTGGACAATATTGTAATGTCGGAAGGGCATGACTTTGGTGACCTTCAGTGGAGGTTAGCGACTTTGCCTATTCGTTCAGGTGGTCTGGGTGTGTATGCTCCAAACAGCGCTAGATAATTTACATTTGTGGCTTCTCGCATCCAATCTGTTGACTTGCAGGATCATATTTTACGAGGATGTGAGATGATTACAATCGATGATCATTTTACTTTAGCATAAGAATTGATGCAAACTGTACTCTCTGATATAGATTTACTTAAATTATCCACTAAAGGGTTTGTCCCCTAAAAATCAATGCATAATTTGGCAAACCTTTACTTTAGTGGTATTTTGATAATCTACCTAATAAATTTAAGTTTTCTGAGAGACAAATAGCAATTTTCTGGTGCTTGGGAGCCACACATACTCAGGATTTCCTATTAGCCACTCTCGTTGAGTGATTAGGATAGTGTATAATGTCAATACAATATCATATGATACTGGGGTACTGGCTCATGATTCCTTTATTTTCAAGTGGAGTTCAGTGTCCCTTGTGCACGTCTCCGATGGATGTATTTGAACACGATGTTCATTGTCAAACACAACCATGGTACAAATATGGACATTACTTGATAAGAGATGTGTTATATGATGTATTATGAAAATATGGATTTCAGTTTAAGAGAAAGCACATATTAGCTTTCTTACTCCTTCATGTGAAGTCAGATCAGGTTTATGAATTGACCACTACCCCAAACAACGCTGAGGATAAAACTCAAAACCAGAACCAGAATTAAAACCAAGACACCCTTGAGATGAATTAATTTCTCAAACTTCTACGACAACAAACAACTGTGTTTTCTCAACAGCAACTCCCAACACCCAGAACTGGTAATTTCAAAACCTTACAATCTGTACATCCCCCAGAGTTTGTAGTTTATTAGATCTAATTAAAGTCAAGTCTTAGTTAAAAGAAATGGAGAAAGTCTTTGAATTAGCTGAAGTTAAGGATGATAAAAAGATGAAGTATGCAAGTTATTATCTAAAGTTTGAGGCAAATTTTTGATGGGAGTCTACAAAATCGGTACATAAAGAAGAAGTTATATCATGGAAGAAATTCACAAATTTGTTTTAAGAAAAGTACTTAGTTTTCTAGAGTTGAAGCAGGAAAATATGTCAGTATCCGAGTACGAGGTTAAGTTTCAGATTTGGCAAGGTTTGTACTAGTATATGTGAACATAGAAGCCAAGAAGGCAAAGAGATTCCAACAAGGACTTAAATTATTGATACCAAGTCAGGTGGCTCTTCTTGAGCTACGAACGTATGGTGCATTGTTGAAGGAGAAAGAGAGGCAACTAAAAAGGAAAATAAAGGGAAGAAAAGGAAAATGGAAGATACAGATCAAGACCAGAGAAGTTTGAAGTTCAACGGAGAGCTTGGAAGGAATGTTGAGAATCTGAGTCAGAAATTTCAGAAGTTTATGTCAGGAAATGGGAATCAAATGAAACATTTTTAAAGATCAGGTCAACCGGTGAGAGACAATATGCCTCCAATTCCAAAGTGTAAGTTTTATGGGAAAAGACACCCGCGAAATGCAACAATAACAATGTTACATGTTTCAAGTCCAATCAAAAAGGCCATTTTTCATCCGAATGTATAAACGACGCGGGAAAATCAAAAGTGACTTATTTTAAATACGAAAAAGTTGTTCATAAGGCGAGAAATTACAAGGCATCCATTTAGAAGGCCAATATTTTTAAAATTGCTGGACCATCGCCTCGATCAACACAACCAGCTCAACCAAGGGCCCGAAGTTTTAATATGACAATGAAAGATGTTTTCCAGGATGCGGATGTTGTAGCAGATACACTGACTATAAATACTATAGAGGCCAAAGTGTTAATGGATTCTAAAGCTACCAGATCTTTTATATCCTCTACCACGAATTGATGATTTGTTTGATCAATTGAAAGGAGCAACGTATTTTTTGGAAATTTATCTAAGATCTGGTTACCATTAATTAAAGATTAAGATAGAGAATATACCTAAAATGGCATTTCAGACGAGATATGGACATAATGAGTTCCTAGTAATTGTATTTGAACTAACAAATGCACCTACTACATTCATGAATCTTATGAATCGAGTCTTTAAAAAATATCTAATAAGTTCGTGACTGTGTTCATCGATGACATCTTGATTTATTCCAAGTCAGAAGCGGAACATGTGGAACATTTAAGGATTTCTTTGGAAACCATGAGAAAATAAAAGTGAAAGCACGTGGAACATTTAAGGATTTAAGGATTTCTTTAGAAACCTTGAGAAAAAAAAACCGGAATATGTGGAATATTTAAGGATTTATAAAGGACAAGGTTTTGTACTATTGCAACATGAAAAAGTGATAGCATATGCTTCTAGTCAGTTAAAACCTCATGAGCAATGGTACTCTACGCATGATTTGGAACTGGCAGTGATTGTGTTTACACCTAAGACTTGGAGACATTATTTATACGAAGAGAGGTGTGAGATTTATACGGATCATGAGAGTTTAAAGTATATTTTTATTCAAAAAAAATTGAATATTAGACAAAGGCGATGGTGGAAACTAATAAAAGATTATGGTGTACTATACCTTACCATCCTGAAAAGGCGAATGTTATAGGGGATGCATTGAGCCGCAAAGAAAGATTGAATATGTTAATCACGTCAGCAGAATTGGCTAAAGAATTTGATATAATGATAATTGAGATACGAGTACCTGATTTAACAGATGATGTGGTATACGCGATGATATTTTAGCCCAAAATACTAGAAAAGATTTGACGCTGTCAGGAGTAGTTGATGGATCATGAACAGGATAAACTGTCTGATGAAGATATCAAGGCTCAAAAGGATGATAAAAGGTATTAAGTTTTAGAAAAATGAATGTTTTCCCAATATAAAGCTTTTCACTGAAGTCCTAATGATTGGATGTTGCGTAAGAGGCAAGCGAAGTTAGTCCAGTATTAAAGGCCAATATAGTGTCTTAGGTAGCTTATGACCAGATGGAGGACAGTACGGGCTGATTACCCGTATTATTAAAAGATGGATATTCTAATCGAAGATTTTAATTTTTATAAAAAATTAAAGTAATGATTTAATTTGTGTTTTAAGCATTATTTCTATATCATGTTTTGATTTGAAGTTTGAAAATAAGTATGTATAAGCTTTCCAAAGTTCTGATGAATCCTAACCATTAAAACATTGATTGTTCGAGTTACTGAACTTTTCAGAACTATAACCTTGAGCCCTTGAAACCCTAATTCAAAAATCCTTTCTAATAATGTTAAGTTACTTTAACACATACAAAATTGATATCTAGAACTATTTTATTAGTTACCTGTTGAGCCCTTTTAGCTCATATTGTTTGTATTCATCTAACCTTGACAGTTAAGCAAGAGGATGACCAGACTTAGACGCACCGCTCGTAAGAGTGTTCGTAGAGGTGCCTTCCGCACAGTTAGATTTCAGGTGTCAGATCAGGTAGAAGATGGTGTGAGGAAGCGTTGGTTAACTTTTGAGAAATGTAATAGGATGTGATTAGATACAATCAAGTTATCTGACAATTCCAAGCAGGAATTGTGTTTTAAATAATTTGAAAAAGAGTTGTGTAATAATTATTATCCTCGTTGGTAGTTGTAGTCTTATTTATTTTATTATTATTATTGTACTTTGGTGGTTATAAAGGTTTCGTGGGTCTTCATTCTTAACCCCGAGTTTGAGGGCGTCACATTTTATTCGATTGGAAGATATGATGTAGTTATTCTTGGAGTTGTTTTCAAGATTACATATAGTTTGGTTAGATTTTTAGATATTTATAATAAGTTATATGATTTAATTAAAAAAAACATCTTTTTTATAATGTATATTAGATGTGAAACAATTGTTAGATATTTTGGTTAATAATTTATAATTGTTCAATAAAATATTAAACAATTTTTTTTATTTCAGTATCTCAACGACTCTCTCTCATAGTTGAAAATATATTTCTTTGAGTATTTAAACTATTCATAGATCGAGACACAAAATATTAATTGATATATAATGTATAAATGAAAAAATCAAATAAAATTTCGGCTCGGCCCGAGGACCTAAAGACACCTCATACTTTCGAGGAAGTAGGGCCAAACCGGATTTTTATTAAAACCCGGTCTGATCCATTTATCAAGTAGAGGGTTTTTATGGCCCCAATAAAACCTGGTGCAAAGAACTTTTTGTGCATGTCTATTCCAAGTTAGAAAAAAGAGGTTATCCATATTATGAATATTAAACTATGTAGGTTTTTAATATAGTAAATAAAATTTAAAATTTTGTTGAAATAATAATTCATGTCTATATTAATCACTGTTTTATCCGTTATAAATAAAAAAAATAGTTACTAATTATAAGAGGAATCGAATGGAATAATGGTTTCTAAGTAACCATAATGGAGCAAGTTTGTTGCAATACAAACAATGATGAAGATAAAAAGAAAATTTCTTTTATGTAACATTTCTCAATTAATGTTCAAAGTCTCTTTCTCTTAACTTCCTAGTTAGAATCTTCCAAATGTCAATTTTTTTTAATTATATTATTAAATATCCACAAGCTTATCGTTAGTTGAAGTATGGATCTATGCGCTCGCATTAATATGCCATAATTGTTTCCTAAAATTTTTTACTATAATGAATGGTCGGGTCTTTACATTTGAACTATATACATTTATGGTATTCACAACTACTCCCTTCGTCCTAATTTATCTGTCTTGTTTGACTTTTGATGGTCAAATTGACTCAACTTTGACCGTAAATAAAAACTCATTTTTTTATTATTTTGAAAAATTAAAATATACATATAAAAGTAGATTAAACATACTTTCTAATGATATAAATTTTATAAAAAATTTCGATATTATACTATGTGAAATTTTCAGCCAAAGTTGGGTCAATTTGACCGTAAAAAGTCAAACAAGATAGATAAATTGGGACGGAGGGAGTATTATTCGAACAAACATAAAATGTGTCAATCTATGCTCAGCTCTGAGTACAAACACGAATGGAAACTGGTTTATTTAAACAAGTTGAGCCGGATATTTGGATGATTATTTGATTATTGAAGTACCACGAGCTAGTCGATTTCTGAACATGGCACCCAAATGGTCATATTATGAATATATCATGAATAGCTCATAATTTTTTTCCTGATAAATTTGTCATTTTTAAGTGAATAATTGTGCAGTTATGAGCTGATCGATATTTAAACTATGTACGTACATGCTCAGAAAATAAACTACAATGGTCACTTGTCTAACGATTCTCTGGTATCAGCTACATTTGTTGTTTAAATAAAGAAGTAGACAAGGACCTTTATAGGGATGGAGTAATTGTGTATATTATTGTAGGAAGTGTGACTGGTCTACAAATTAGAGAGGCTCAACTTCTTCACGAGCTTATGATGAAATCGAACAAGTGGTGACAAAGCTCAGGAAAAAAAATTCTTGCCATATGTTGATTCAAGTATAAGTGACCACAAAATTCATATTTTTCTTTCTGACATACAAGAGCTTACAAGTGATGGTCAACATGTTGTTGAAAGTTTTATTCTCAAAGCTTAATTTATCCACCGGAAACAATTGAGTGGATAAACGAAGTAAAGTGATTCAACATATCCCCTTGGTGACTAAATGGATATATGATATTCACTTTATTGACCACTTTGATCTGAAAATATCCATCATGTTTGATTGATCTCCTGATTATAATATCAGATCAACTACAGAATCTCTGGAAATCATCAACTTTCTGGTACAAATAACTCAAAAAACAAAAGCAATTTTACTTTTACACAACTGTTGAACGTGATATATTTGTTTGATTTCACTCAGATGTTGATCAACTGGTCGGATATATTTGTTTGATTTCACTCAGATGTTGATCAACTGGTCGGACATTTGGAGAACAACAGTGATGTTTGTAACATGCTTGTCTCTATTTATGGAATGGGAGATTTGGGTAAGATTACTCTCGCTCAAAAAATTTTATCCTCATTCCACATATATCTTACACTACCTAGACCTTGCTTTTAAATGGGATTTAGTTGTTACTTGCAATCTGAATGAAGGAAGAATGATGGAAAAGAGTAACATGCCCAAGAATTGTTTTAACAAAATAATTAAGTAACTTATAAAAAAAAATCAAATATGACATATATTGATTTATTACAAATCTTGAGCTAAAATCATCAAATGAACAATAACCCCTCTTATTCACTATACTAATCTAAGACACCTTAATATAAATTTATCTCTTTAACAATCATTATAGTTTTTAGGGAGGCTTATGATGGAGCAACAACCAACACCTGCAAAATAAAAGAAATTGAGAATAGACTTGATGTAGGCTATATTGATGATATACTTTGAAAATATAGATGATTAAAAAATTATAAATTTTATGCAACTTACTGTAATATTTTTAATTTAAAATAATTTATTGGAGCACCCTCTCCATTGTTTCCTGCAATTATCCAAAAAGCATATAAATTATCATAAAATAGCTTTATATATGTAAAATTGATATATTTTTTAAAACCCCAATACTTGAATCTGAACCAGGAGAAAATTTTCAAATTAAAGAGACAAGTAAATACCGAAGTTTATTGGATTTAAACATAGAAAACTAGTTATAGGCTACCTGATATTCCAAGTCCATGCCATTAATCACTTTGGATGGAACATAAGAAATCACCTCCTCACACATGAGTTGGGTGAGTAATGCCTAGGTCTTGTTCCCCTCTCCATCTTTTTCTTGAAATCATCTCCGTGTTCGCTGACATAAGTCCGGTGTATAATTCTTGGATGGTGGAAACTGATGCAAATAAAAACCAATGATTAAGGGATGCCATTTAGGAGCTTAGTGAACAAGTGAAAGATGAAAAAGCAGCAAAGACAAACCTGATTGGAAAGACAACCCTTTCCCAAGAAATAAAGGCAGCAGCCTGCCACAGTCAGCTGGTAGAGAAAAAGAGAGCTACACCAGGGATTCATGTATTGAGTCATCTGATTCCACAAAAAGAAACACTCTTAAATCTCTTATTAATGGATAAAGAAAAATATATATGCTACAAAACAATCTACCAAGGCTAGAAAGCTGATCCTAATTAAAAGGTTGACTTAAAATCAGCAGCAGCTGTAGAGATTAAAGCTCATAAAAGTAAAATGCAAAATATGAAACAAGCCAAAAAGAAATGAAAATATAAACATAATTATATAATAAAAATTGATCATTGATATTATCGAATTACGTGGGTTCCCCTGACATCCCACCAAATTTATGGAGCACTATCTTCATTGTTTCCTACAAAAATTTAAATACTATAAGCATACACAATAATGATATTTTATGAAGTTACATCTACATATATATAGCCTCAATTCATTCACTTGAAAGGATTCCAATAAATTTTATGTTATTGGTGGTTAGCTATAAACTCTCTTACTTACATAGAAATATGATAAATTCAATAACATGAGTAAGTATAAATAACATACCTGAAATCAATCACAACCACAAACAAAAAAATTGTAGAAAAAGAAAATATAGTATATCTTCTCATGACAGAAATTATAATCTCAATATGTTGTGTGTTAATGAATGATGAATGATGAACATATAAGCTGGCGATTTAATTTGGAGAACAGTAAGTTGTTTTTGTTTTGTGGAGAGAAATAGATTGCTAAAGAAGGAAGAGAGAAAGAAATTTGGAGTGAGTTATTTTGTTTTTCTAGAAAAGGGATGATTAGGAAGTTAGAGGGATGATTAGGAAGTTTTTTTCTAGAATGATGTACAATGTCTATGTTGATAGATCTAGATGAAAGAGGAACCAGTTATATAATCATCAAAAGAAGAGAAAAGAACATTTAGATCATTCTAGGACCATGTAAAACCATCTAACATCTAGTTATATAATCATGAAAAGAAGAAAAAAACATTTAGAACATTTTAGGACTATCTAAAACCATCTAACATCTAGAATGATCATGAAAGGAGCACATGTGACAGTCTGGATTACGGGCTATTAACATGGAGAATCTTCTTTATTATGGGCTATATAGGTAGGCCCAAAAATATTAAAGTTTATCAAGTATTTTACAATATATAATATAAGGATCATGAGGTAGGCCCAAAAGTATATTATTAAGCCATCATCAAGTTATAAAATGATTTAAAATGCTATATCATTTGAAATAAATTATTTTAACAAAATATTTATTTTTAACTTTTATTGATTTTCATTAATAAAAATTGTTTATATCATTTTCAAATTCGTTAATAAAATTTTATTGTACTACTTTGACATCAATATTAATATTACTTATAAGTGCAAAGGTACCATTAAATTGATGTTTGTATTTGAAAAGTATACAACATATTAATTTTATCATTTGAAAAACTCGTATTTTGAAAATTATTTGTTACAAAATGTACGAATTTTTTAATATTTTTTATTTATGATTAAAAGTTATAATAGTTCGTATTTTAAGTGTATATTAATGGGTTTTCGTATATTTTATTGAATTAAAGATATGATTCAGTTATTTTTACAATTGTTTTCATGGTTAGACTATATAGTTTGATTAGAATTTTTCAGATATTTATGAGAAAGTGATATGATTTAATTAAAAGATAATAATATTTTTTTAAATATATTATAATATTAGGTGTGAACGAAGATATATTTGTTTTATTTATCGATTTGATATAATTGTTAGAGATTTAGGTTAATAATTTGGAATAGTCGAATAAAATATTAAAGAATATTTTTTATTTCATTATCCAAATTACTCTCTTTCGTCGTTGAAAATATATTTTGTTCGAATCTAAACTATTCATAGATCGAGATACAAAATCTTAAAAAATAATTAATATAAAAATTAAAAAATCGGATAAATGTGCGGCCCCACCCACGGGAGAGACTCGGTCCGATTTTTATACAAGTCTGGATCGATTCTTTTTTAAAAAAGGGGTTTTATGGCGAAAATAAAACTTGTCTCAATAAACTTTTTGTGCATCTCTAGTTCAAGTTATAAAAGTATCGATATAAAATATGAGGATAGAGAGAGCATATGTATTATAAACATTAAACTATGTAGTTTTTTAATGTAGTAAATAAAGTCATGTTGAAATAATTGTTCATGTCTATATAAATCATTGATTTATCGATTATAAGTCAACAAAATATTTACTAATTTTATAACGGGATCCGAACCAAATAATTGATATCCAACCATAATGGAGCAAGCTTGTTGCAATACGAAAAATGATGAAGATGAAAAGAAGATTTCTTTTATGTATCGTTTCTCAATTATTATTCAAAGTCTGGTTCTCTCAACCTCCTAGTTAGACTTTTCTAATGCCAACTTGTTATTTTTTGTTAGATTATTATATATTTATAAGCTTATCGTTAGTTCAAATATAGATGCGATGCCATCATTGTTTACTAAAATTCTATCCGCCGCCTCTTTACATTTGAACTATATAAATTTGTGGCATTCACAAATATAATCTAACCAAGATCGAACTCGTTAATCTAAGCTTAGCTCTAAGTATGAACACTAATTAGAACTAATTTATTTAAACAAGTTGTGCGCGATATTTATATGATTATTTGGTTATTGCATCACGGGGAGATAGTCGGTTTCTGAATGAACATGGGACTAGCAGGGTTATATTATTATGGCACCCAGGGTCATATTATTAATATTAGAAGATAACCCGTGCCAAAATACGGGCTGAGAAAATTCATTAAATTTATTTATAATACAATAATTAACGTAATATATTTATAATAAGGTGTAATTAAACATAGTGAAATCAAGTATTATATGGTTAAATAATACAAACTTCTAAGGAATATAGAAATATTTTAATTATTATGCAATCTGAACAAATATATTATTTTAATAAAATATAAAATAAAATTATATGAGAAGTAAAATTATTTTAATTATAATATGATTCAGCAATTTTATTGTTTCATTAAAAAGTAAAATATAATTCTACATAAAATATGAATTCAGTCGTGGATTCAAAATACAGTAAACGAAACTACGATGAAAAGGTACACCTAGAATGGGTCGGGGTCAGACAAAAATATGGTGAAATGAAATATTATATCATTAAGAAATAATACAAAGTTAAAGTATTTTGATAAATCTTTTCAGATTTACGATGGACCTCTATTTTAACAAAAATCTTATATAATCTAACAAAATTGATAAATGTTAATTGTCAACATTGTGTCATCGTGGTCCAGCTATAGACAAATATCAAGTCGCTGGTGATAACAATTTAACCTCACGGTGATATTTATCAAAGTTGTTGGTCATCATCGTGATGGAATAGCTAGGATATTTTTAGTGGAGTATCATTTTATTATATTATATTATATTATACACCAGATATTTAGTTTTTTTCTCATTAAAAAAATACTCAGTTTTTTTTGGATTTTTTGTTATTTTTCGTTTCACTTATTTCTCCGATGGATATTGGTAACAAGTATATTCATCGTCATTTCAATAAGTTTGATAATTGTACTAATGGTGGTGTTGAAGGTAGAGTGCTTACGCATACTTATTTTGTCACTCACCTCTGTGAACATTACTTTCACTCTAATTCACAAATTGTTTTTATTAAAGAGTTGATTAGTAAAGACCTGAGTATTTTTAGAACGTTTGATGTTGCTCTTCATCAAGTTGAGCAATGGATTAGTGTTGAGTGCATGTCTATACATTCACTTTGCAAGCATTGTAAATATGCTAATGGACAATCTTTTTCACCCCCTGCGGAGTCAAGCGGTTCAATTTCTTGTTATTTCAAAGTATTTTTCGCCTAGATGCATTGTCAGAAGTATTGTGGATGTTTCAGATCCTGAATCTGTTGCATATTCTCATATTTTGGATGTCACAATACTTGAGAAAGTTTTTCGGTGCTCATTTCGTACAGTGAAAGGTATTCACCCTATAGGTTTGCTTTTTCAAGAGCTCTGAAGAATGTTTTTGCTACAATTGTAAGTGGCCCTTCCTCTTGTGATTTTTGGATACGTCTTCTCATTCTACCTCCATATACCCTTAGAGAATACATTCCATGTGAACGTCAGCAAAAAATATTTGGAAATAGAAAGGCGCTGGCAACTTTTAGTGATCTTGGAGGTCCTTTAAATTTACTTAACACTTTATTTAAAAAGACATCACAAACTAGTGTTTTACTTGAAGAGAACCACCCATATGCATCTGCTCTGACATTGTCTACCTCTCCAAGTACTAAAGACCATCCATTGGTTAGTAATGAAATTGTTCTTCGCTGTATTAAATTTTTTCCACAAGGGACTTCTTGAGGACAAGTTGGTTTAGAAACTCAACATCTACATGAATTTTCTTTTTTGTGGTTTCGAGTCTGTCATGGCTAGCGATCTTATTGTAATCCTAACACCGATTATAAACTTGTGGCTAAATGGTAAATGTCATGAATTTTTAGCGGAATTTCTTAGAAGCTCACCTTTGACGCCGCTTTTCAAGCCTGATGGTAGAGTAAGAACAATTACAATAGATACTATATAGAGACGTTTAATTTCAAGTGTGGTTATAGATTAAGAATTGATCCATGTACCTCAACAAACCGGCTAACCGTGTGTAAAATAGCCTCTGCTACTCCTGAAATTCCTTCATCAAAGAATTTCGTGAGTAGTCAAGGCTATTTTACAAGAAGTTTATCAGTTTGTTGAGGTACATAGATCAAATTCTAATATAGATATGATTTTGATATACTTCAAGAGTGCCTTTAGTATGATCAATAAAAGAAAAATTCTTGAAGAAGTTAGAGGTAGATGTTCGTCTATATCTTCTAGGGTGGGGTTTCTTTATTGGTCAGCTCGTGGTATATAGCAAGAGGATCCATTGGGACATCTCCTCTTTGCACTGACTTTACATCTGTTATTTCTTAGAATATATGAGGTAAGTGCTCTTTCTCTTCAATTTGAGGTCTCTAAGGCCTTGACTATTATTCAATTTGATGGGTCAGGACTGGGTTTAGAGCTTAATATAGGTAAGACGGGAGTTTTTTGGCCTGATTCTAACCCATGCATTTCTCAAGATGAAATTTTTCCGCCTAATATTGGTAGGCCTCAAGTAGGGTTCAAACTTCTTGGTGGTTATATTAGCATGGACGAAGAATTTGTAGAGGAATTTATTAAAAAGAAAGTGATAAAGTATGTAGAGCTTATGGGTGTTTTGGAGAAACATACTGATCCTCCATGTGAGATTATGTTATTTAGGGTTTGTATGGGACTAAGTAAACTCCATTATACTTTATGCACCTGCACACCATAATGATTTTGGAGAAACTTCTGCTTAGTTTGATACCGTATAGAGGAAGAAACTGGACAATATTGTAATGTCGGAAGGGCATGACTTAGATTATTATATATTTATAAGCTTATCGTTAGTTCAAATATAGATGCGCTCATATTACGATGCCATCATTGTTTACTAAAATTCTATACTGGTCCGCCGCCTATTTACATTTGAAGTATATAAATTTGTGGCATTCACAAATATAATCTAGCCAAGATCGAACTCGTTAATCTAAGCTTAGCTCTAAGTATGAACACTAATTAGAACTAATTTATTTAAACAAGTTGTGCGCGATATTTATATGATTATTTGGTTATTGCATCACGGGGAGATAGTCGGTTTCTGAATGAACATGGGACTAGCAGGGTTATATTAATATGGCACCCAGGGTCATATTATTAATATTAGAAGATAACCCGTGCCAAAATACGGGCTGAGAAAATTCGTTAAATTTATTTATAATACAATAATTAACGTAATATATTTATAATAAGGTTTAATTAAACATAGTGAAATCAAGTATTATATGGTTAAATAATACAAACTTCTAAGGAATATAGAAATATTTTAATTATTATACAATCTGAACAAATATATTATTTTAATAAAATATAAAATAAAATTATACGAGAAGTAAAAGTATTTTAATTATAATATGATTCAGCAATTTTATTGTTTCATTAAAAAGTAAAATATAATTATACATAAAATATGAATTCAGTCGTGGATTCAAAATACAGTAAACGAAACTACGATGAAAAGGTACACCTAGAATGGGTCGGGGTGAGACGAAAATATGGTGAAATGAAATATTGTATCATTAAGAAATAATACAGAGTTAAAGTATTTTGATAAATCTTTTCAGATTTACGATAGACCTCTATTTTAACAAAAATCTTATATAATCTAACAAAATTGATAAATGTTAATTGTCAAAATTGTGTCACCGTGGTCCACCTATACACAAATATCAAGCCGCTGGTGACAACAATTTAACCTCCCGGTGATATTTATCAAAGTTGTTGGTCATCATCGTGATGGAATAGCTAGGATATTTTTAGTGGAGTATTATTTTATTATATTATATTATATTATACACCAGATATTTAGTTTTTTTCTCATTAAAAAAATACTCAGTTTTTTTTGGATTTTTTGTTATCTTTCGTTTCACTTATTTCTCCGATGGATATTGGTAACAAGTATATTCATCGTCATTTTAATAAGTTTGATAATTGTACTAATGGTGGTGTTGAAGGTAGAGTGCTTACGCATACTTATTTTTCACTCACCTCTGTGAACATTACTTTCACTCTAATTCACAAATTACTTTTATTAAAGAGTTGATTAGTAAAGACCTGAGTATTTTTAGAACATTTGATGTTGCTCTTCATCAAGTTGAGCAATGGATTAGTGTTGAGTGCATGTCTATACATTCACTTTGCAAGCATTGTAAATATGCTAATAGACAATCTTTTTCACCCCCTGCGGAGTCAAGCGGTTTAATTTCTTGTTATTTCATAGTATTTTACGCCTAGATGCATTGTCAGAAGTATTGTGGATGTTTCAGATCCTGAATCTGTTGCATATTCTCATATTTTGGATGTCACAATACTTGAGAAAGTTTTTCAGTGCTCATTTCGTACAGTGAAAGGTATTCACCCTATAGGTTTGTTGTTTCAAGAGCTCTGAAGAATGTTTTGGCTACAATTGTAAGTGGCCCTTCCTCTTGTGATTTTTGGATATGTCTTCTCATTCTACCTCCATATACCCTTAGAGAATATATTCCACGTGAACGTCAACAAAAAATATCTAGAAATAGAAAGGCGCTGGCAACTTTTAGTGATCTTGGAGGTCCTTTAAATTTACTTAACACTTTATTTAAAAAGACATCACAAACTAGTGTTTTACTTGAAGAGAACCACCCATATGCATCTGCTCTGACATTGTCTACCTCTCCAAGTACTAAAGACCATCCTTTGGTTAATAATGAAATTGTTCTTCGCTGTATTAAATTTTTTCCACAAGGGACTTCTTGAGGACAAGTTGGTTTTAGAACTCAACATCTACATGAATTTTCTTTTTTGTGGTTTCGAGTCTGTCATGGCTAGCGATCTTATTGTAATCCTAACACCGATTATAAACTTGTGGCTAAATGGTAAATGTCATGCATTTTTAGCGGAATTTCTTACAAGCTCACCTTTGACGCCGCTTCTCAAGCCTGATGGTAGAGTAAGAACAATTACAATAGATACTATATAGAGACGTTTAATTTCAAGTGTGGTTATAGAAGAAGAATTGATCCATGTACCTCAACAAACCGGCTAACCGTGTGTAAAATAGCCTCTGCTACTCCTGAAATTCCTTCATCAAAGAATTTCGTGAGTAGTCAAGGCTGTTTTACACAAAGTTTATCAGTTTATTGAGGTACATAGATCAAATTCTAATATAGATATGATTTTGATATACTTCAAGAGTGCCTTTAGTATGATCAGTAAAAGAAAAATTCTTGAAGAAGTTAGAGGTAGATTTTCGTCTATATCTTCTAGGGTGGGGTTTCTTTATTGGTTAGCTCGTGGTATATAGCAAGAGGATCCATTGGGACATCTCCTCTTTGCACTGACTTTACATCTGTTATTTCTTAGAATATGTGAGGTAAGTGCTCTTTCTCTTCAATTTTAGGTCTCTAAGGCCTTGACTATTATTCAATTTGATGGGTCAGGACTGGGTTTAGAGCTTAATATAGGTAAGACGGGAGTTTTTTTGGCCTGATTCTAACCCATGCATTTCTCAAGATGAAATTTTTCCGCCTAATATTGGTAGGCCTCAAGTAGGGTTCAAACTTCTTGGTGGTTATATTAGCATGGACGAAGAATTTGTAGAGGAATTTATTAAAAAGAAAGTGGTAAAGTATGTAGAGCTTATGGGTGCTTTGGAGAAATATACTGATCCTCCATGTGAGATTATGTTATTTAGGGTTTGTATGGGACTAAGTAAACTCTATTATACTTTATGCACCTGCACACCATAATTTTTTTGGAGAAACTTCTGCTTAGTTTGATACCGTATTGAGGAAGAAACTGGACAATATTGTAATGTCGGAAGGGCATGACTTTGGTGACCTTCAATGGAGGTTAGCGACTTTGCCTATTCGTTCAGGTGGTCTGGGTGTGTATGCTCCAGACAGCGCTAGATAATTTGCATTTGTGGCTTCTCGCATCTAATCTATTGACTTGCAGGATCATATTTTACGAGGATGTGAGATGATTACAATCGATGATCATTTTAATTTAGCATAAGAATTGATGCAAACTGTACTCTCTGATATAGATTTGCTTAAATTATCCACTAAAGGGTTTCTCCCCTAAAAATCAATGCATTATTTGGCAAACCTTTACTTTAGTGGTATTTGTGATAATCTACCTAATAAATTTAATTTTTCTGAGAGATAAATAGATATTTTCTGGTGCTTGGGAGCCACACATACTCAGGATTTCCTATTAGCAACTCTCGTTGAGTGATTAGGATAGTGTATAACGTCAATACAATATCAGATGATACTGCGGTACTGGCTCATGATTCCTTTATTTTCAAGTGGAGTTCAGTGTCCCTTGTGCACGTGTCTGATGGATGTATTTGAACACGATGTTCATTTTCAAACACAACCATGGTTCAAATATGGACATTACTCGGTAAGAGATGTGTTATATGATGTACTATAAAATCTGGGATTTCAGTTTAAGAGAAAGTACATATTAGCTTTCTTACTCCTTCATGTGAAGTCAGATCAACTCTTAGGCCATCTAATTTGTTAATTTACATTTGGAATGGGGGAAAATATACTTGTGTTGATCTAACGAGAGTTTCTCCTCTGAGTGGATTTAGAAATGCACTGTTTGTAATTGGTCAGATGGCTACAAAAGCAGTTGAGGCAAAAGTGCATAAACATGATCATACATGCAAAGATAATCAACACATATTCATGCCTTTTTCTTTTGACAAATTTGGATTCATAGCACCTGATAATGTTGAGTTTCATAGGAGAGTGCGGAAGATCATGAATAAAAATGTTATGACTATAGGATCAGCTAATTAAATATGTTTTTCATAAGATAGGATTTGTTATTAAATGAGGTATTGTCGCATAATTTGCTGCTCGCTTAACTCGTATACTTGAATAAACTTTAATTATTGTTTTTATCAAATTTGAGATCAGAATGAAATGTAAAAAGTTGAACTCTACATGAAATAGGAATATAGGAGTGAAACAAGAAATATGGTTTTACCCTTATACGATGAGATCAAACATCCTGTCAAAAAATAATATAGAGTACTACGAGAAATAGAATTTTAATCATAATATGGCTTGAACAATTTTATTATTTAAATAAAAACTAACATAAAATTCTATATGAAATAAAAGTATAATATTAGTAATACGATTTTAACTAACATGGAATTCTATGTAACATAGGAATCTAGGAGTGAAATATATCAAATAAATATATAGTAATAATAGTATAATTTTAGCTATTTTGTACTTATTTGAAATTAACATAGAGTTCTACGTAAAACAGGAATTTAGGGCTAAAACCAGAATACGGTGAAATCAAAATATAGTGAAATCAAGTACCATTGGGTTCTCTTATTAACAAAGGTTATAGATGCCATGATTAGCTGCCAATTGTTTTACTAATAACTTTTTTATTTTTTAATTGACTTATTGTGTAGCTATGAGCTAATAGATGTTTGAATTTTGGACCTACGTGCTCAGAAAATAAACTATAATAGTTACTTCTATACCGACTCTCTCAGCTACATATTTTGTTTCAATTGAACAAGTAGACAATGACTTTCATAAAGCTGAATTAATTGTGTCAAAGATATAGAAAGAAAAAATATCCTTCCTATTTGATTTCCTGTCGTGATTATAATATCAGAGCAACAATAGAATCCCCAGAATCATCAACGTTTGCGTACAAAAAAAACTCAAAAAATTAGAGCTATTTTACTCTTACACAACTGTTGAACTGGAAATATTTGTTGGATTTCACGTATTTGTTAATCAATTGATCGGACATTTGGCAAATAACAGTGATGTTGGTTATCCGCTTGTCTCGGTGAGATTACTCTCGCTCAAAAAATTTAAAATCATTTCAATGTGAAGAGTTACTTTTCTGGTTTAGCATGGGCATCGATTTCACAAAAATGATAAAAAAAACTCATGTTGAAGCAAATTCTTATATGTCTTATCCCACGGAAGAAAAAATCTATCATTACCTTTGATGAGGACAAACTAGTGGAGCATCTAGTACATATTCAGCAAAGGAAAATATGATTTATTATCCTTGATGACACATGGTCAACTAGTGCATGGAATTCTTCACAAGCGGCCTTTATACCTAAAAATTATGTCATCAAATTAATGCTCACAAGTCTGAATGTTAGTGTTGCTAAGCATGTAAATCCAAATGGGCTCATTCACCAACCAGTATGATGTCCTTTTCTTAAAAGTTGCCCAACACTTAAAAGATTATGCTTAAGATTGGGAACATAATAAATACTAGAGATATAGTTTGTACTTTACTTTATTTGAATTGGAACATCTTTACACCCTTTGGCGAAGAGCCTATTATTTTTACCCTTCTTCACTTCTCGTTGGACAGTTTTACCAAAATTCACTAAGCAGTTTTTATTTTCGGTCATGTGGTTGCTACAACCACTATCGATACACCAAACAGCATTCAGCGACTCTTCTTGAACATTGCAAACAAGAAGCATACTTTCATCTTTCTCCTTAACATCCTTATGTAAAAAATTGGAATCATCTTTTTCATCATTAATTCTTCTATAACAATATTTTTTCATATGCCCAATTTTATGACAATAATGGCATTTAAAAATAAAAGAATTACCTCTTCCTCTTCCATTGAAACCTCCACCAGCTCTTCCTCTTTCTATTTAATATGAGTTAAAATTTTCACTTTGCATATTTCCTCTTTCTTGCCTCCGACCACGGAATGATCCTTTTCCACCTCTTCCTCTAAAATCACCAGGACTAGTGTCTTGAACTTGAAAAACTTGCTCGAAAAGAGATGAGTCAAATTACTTGATGCGGAGTTCGTGAGATTGTAGTGAGCCCAATAATTCTTCAAGAGAGGAAGTATTCAAATCTTTTGATTCTTCTATGGCCACAACAACATGCTCATATTTTCGTGTCATACTACGAAGAATATTTTCCAAGACTCTTTTATCCAAAATATCTTCACCATTAATACGAAATTGATTAACAACTAAAATTGTTCGATTATAAAATTCCTCCACCGTTTCACTTTCTTTCATCTTTAGTAAATCAAACTCACCTCTTAGAAGTTGAAATCTAACCAAGATAAAATGCGTCAATCTAGGCTCAGCTCTGAGTACAAACATGAATGGAAACTGGTTTATTTAAACAAGTTGAGCCCGATATTTGGATGATTATTTGATTATTGAAGTACCAGGAGCTAGTCGATTTCTGAACATGGCACCCAAATGGTCATATTATGAATATATCATGAATAACTCATAATTTTTTTCCTGATAAATTTGTCATTTTTAAGTGAATAATTGTGCAGTTATGAGCTGATCGATATTTGAACTATGTACGTACATGCTCAGAAAATAAACTACAATGGTCACTTGTCTAACGATTCTCTGGTATCAGCTACATTTGTTGTTTAAATAAAGAAGTAGACAAGGACCTTTATAGGGATGGATTAATTGTGTATATTATTGTAGGAAGTCTGACTGATCTACAAATTAGAGAGGCTCAACTTCTTCACGAGCTTATGATGAAATCGAACAAGTGGTGACAAAGCTCAGGAAAAAAAAATTCTTGCCATATGTTGATTCAAGGATAAGTGACCACAAAATTCATATTTTGCTTTCTGACATACAAGAGCTTGCAAGTGATGGTCAACATGTTGTTGAAAGTTTTATTCTCAAAGCTTTATTTATCCACCGGAAACAATTGAGTGGATAAACAAAGTAAAGTGATTCAACATATCCCCTTGGTGACTAAATGGATATATGATATTCACTTTATTGACCACTTTGATCTGAAAATATCCATCATGTTTGATTGATCTCGTGATTATAATATCAGATCAACTGTAGAATCCCTGGAAATCATCAACTTTCTGGTACAAATAACTCAAAAAACAAAAGCAATTTTACTTTTACACAACTGTTGAACGTGATATATTTGTTTGATTTCACTCAGATGTTGATCAATTGGTCGGATATATTTATTTGATTTCACTCAGATGTTGATCAACTGGTCGGACATTTAGAGAACAACAGTGATGTTTGTAACATGCTTGTCTCTATTTATGGAATGGGAGATTTGGGTAAGATTACTCTCGCTCAAAAAATTTACCCTCATTCCACCTATATCTTACACTACCTAGACCCTGCTTTTAAATGGGATTTACTTGTTACTTGCAATCTGAATGATGGAAGAATGATGGAAAAGAGTAACATGCCCAAGAATTGTTCTAACAAAATAATTAAGTAATTTATAAAAAAAAATCAAATAAGACATATATTGATTTATTACAAATCTTGAGCTAAAATCATCAAATGAACAATAAACTCTCTTATTCACTATACTAATCTAAGACACCTTAATATAAATTAGTCTCTTTAACAATCATTATAGTTATTGGGGAGGCTTATGATGGAGCAACAACCAACACCTGCAAAATAAAAGAAATCGAGAATAGACTTGATGTAGACTATATTGATGATATACTTTGAAAATATAGATGATAAAAAAAATTATAAATATTATGCAACAACCTGTAACAATTTTTAATTTAATATAATTTATTGGAGCACTCTCTCCATTGTTTCCTGCAATTATCCAAAAAGCATATAAATTATCATAAAATAGCTTTATATATGTAAAATTGATATATTTTTTAAAACCCCAATACTTGAACCTCGGAGAAAATTTCCAAATTAATGAGACAAGTAAATACCGAAGTTTATTGGATTTAAACATAGAAACTAGTTATAGGCCACGTGATATTCCAAATCCATGCCATTAATCACTTTGGATGGAACATAAGAAATCACCTCCTCAGACATGAGTTGGGTGAGTAATGCCTAGGCCTTGTTCCCCTCTCCATCTTTTTCTTGAAATCATCTCCGTGTTGGCTGACATAAGTCCGGTGTATAATTCTTGGATGGTGGAAACTGATGCAAAAAAAAACCAATGATTAAGGGATGCCATTTAGGAGCTTAGTGAATAAGTAAAAGACAAGCCTGATTTGAAAGACAGCCCTTTCCCAAGAAAGAAAGGCACCAGCCTGCCACAGTCAGATGGTAGAGAAAAAGAGAGCTACACCGGGGATTCATGTATCGAGTCATCTGATTCAAAAAAAGAAAGACTCTTCGATCTCTTATTGATGGATAAAGAAAAATATATATGCTACAAAACAATCTACCAAGGCTAGAAAACTGATCCGAATTAAAAGGTTGACTTAAAATCAGCAGCTGTAGAGATTAAAGCTCATAAAAGTAAAATATAAAATATTTTATTATTAAAATTATATATATTTATGAGAATAATTAGTTAGAGAAAATTGTGTTTAGAAATGCCAAATTATTTTTGTATTAAATCAAAGTTAAATATTTTACTTTTAAACTAATTCAAAATACTATTTCAAAATATGAAACAAGCCAAAAAGAAATGAAAATATAAACATAATTATATAATAAAGAATGATCTATGATATTATCGAATCACCTCGGTTCCCCTGATTTCAGGTGACATCCCACCAAATTTATGGAGCACTATCTTCATTGTTTCCTACAAATATTTAAATACTATGAGCATACACAATAATAATATTTTATGAAGTTACACCTACATATATATAGCCTCAATTCATTCAATTGAAAGGATTCCAATAAATTTTATGTTATTGGTGGTTAGCTATAAACTCTCTTACCATTACATAGGAATATGATAAATTCAATAACATGAGTAAGTATAAATAACATACCTGAAATCAATCACAACCACAAACAAAAAAATTGTACAAAAAGAAAATACAGTATATTTTCTCATGAGAGAAATTATAATCTCAATATGTTGTATGTTAATGAATGATTAATGATGAACATATAAGCTCCCGATTTAATTTGGAAAACAGTAAGTTGTTTTTGTTTTGTGGAGAGAAATAGATTGCTAAAGAAGGAAAAGACAAATAGATTGCTAAAGAAGGAAGAGACAAAGAGAAATTTGGAGTGAGTTATTTTGTTTTGCCAGAAAAGGGATGATTAAGAAGTTAGAGGGATGATTAGAAAGATTTTTTCTAGAATGCTATACAATGTCTGTCTGTGTTGATAGATCTAGATGAAAGAGGAATCAGTTATATAATCATCAAAAGAAGAAAAAAGAATATTTAGATCATTCTAGGACCATCTAAAACCATCTAACATCTAGTTATATAATCATGAAAAGAAGAAAAAAGAACACTTAGAACATTCTAGGACTATCTAAAACCATCTAACATCTACAATGATCATGAAAGGAGCACATGTGACAGTCTGGATTATGGGCTATTAACATGTAGAATTTTCTTTATTATGGGCTATATAGGTAGGCCCAAAAATATTAAAGTTTATCAAGTATTTTACAATATATAATATAAGGATCATGAGATAGGCCCAAAAGTATATTATTAAGCCATCATCAAGTTATAAAACGATTTAAAATGCTATATCATTTGAAATAAATTATTTTTACAAATTATTTATTTTTAACTTTTATTGATTTTCATTAATAAAAATTGTTTATATCATTTTCAAATTCGTTAATAAAATTTTATTGTACTACTTTGACCTCAATATTAATATTACTTATAAGTGCAAAAGTACCATTAAATTGATGTTTGTATTTGAAAAGTATACAACATATTAATTTTATCTTTTGAAAAACTCGTATTTTGAAAATTATTTGTTACAAAATGTACGAATTTTTTAATATTTTTTATTTATGATTAAAAGTTATAATAGTTCGTATTTTAAGTGTGTATTAATGGGTTTTCGTATATTTTATATGATTCAGTTATTTTTACGATTGTTTTCATGGTTAGACTATATAGTTTGATTAGAATTTTTCAGATATTTATGAGAAAGTGATATGATTTAATTAAAAGATAATAATATTTTTTAAAATATATTATAATATTAGGTGTGAACGAAGATATATTTGTTTTATTTATCGATTTGATATAATTGTTAGAGATTTAGGTTAATAATTTGGAATAGTCGAATAAAATATTAAAGAATATTTTTTATTTCATTATCCAAATTACTCTCTTTCGTCGTTGAAAATATATTTTGTTCGAATCTAAACTATTCATAGATCGAGATACAAAATCTTAAAAAATAATTAATATAAAAATTAAAAAATCGGATAAATGTCCGGCCCCACCCACGCGAAAGACCCGGTCCGATTTTTATACAAGTCTGGATCGATTCTTTTTTAAAAAAGGGGTTTTATGGCGAAAATAAAACTTGTCCCAATAAATTTTTTGTGCATCTCTAGTTCAAGTTATAAAAGTATCGATATAAAATATGAGGATAGAGAGAGCATATGTATTATAAACATTAAACTATGTAGTTTTTTAATGTAGTAAATAAAGTCATGTTGAAATAATTGTTCATGTCTATATAAATCATTGATTTATCGATTATAAGTCAACAAAATATTTACTAATTTTATAACGGGATCCGAACCAAATAATTGATATCCAACCATAATGGAGCAAGCTTGTTGCAATACGAAAAATGATGAAGATGAAAAGAAGATTTCTTTTATGTATCGTTTCTCAATTATTATTCAAAGTCTGGTTCTCTCAACCTCCTAGTTAGACTTTTCTAATGCCAACTTGTTATTTTTTGTTAGATTATTATATATTTATAAGCTTATCGTTAGTTCAAATATAGATGCGCTCATATTACGATGCCATCATTGTTTACTAAAATTCTATACTGGTCCGCCGCCTATTTACATTTGAACTATATAAATTTGTGGCATTCACAAATGTAATCTAGCCAAGATCGAACTCGTTAATCTAAGCTTAGCTCTAAGTATGAACACTAATTAGAACTAATTTATTTAAACAAGTTGTGCGCGATATTTATATGATTATTTGGTTATTGCATCACGGGGAGATAGTCGGTTTCTGAATGAACATGGGACTAGCAGGGTTATATTATTATGGCACCCAGGGTCATATTATTAATATTAGAAGATAACCCGTGCCAAAATACGGGCTGAGAAAATTCATTAAATTTATTTATAATACAATAATTAACGTAATATATTTATAATAAGGTGTAATTAAACATAGTGAAATCAAGTATTATATGGTTAAATAATACAAACTTCTAAGGAATATAGAAATATTTTAATTATTATACAATCTGAACAAATATATTATTTTAATAAAATATAAAATAAAATTATACGAGAAGTAAAAGTATTTTAATTATAATATGATTCAACAATTTTATTGTTTCATTAAAAAGTAAAATATAATTCTACATAAAATATGAATTCAGTCGTGGATTCAAAATACAGTAAACGAAACTACGATGAAAAGGTACACCTAGAATGGGTCGGGGTGAGACGAAAATATGGTGAAATGAAATATTGTATCATTAAGAAATAATACAGAGTTAAAGTATTTTGATAAATCTTTTCAGATTTACGATGGACCTCTATTTTAACAAAAATCTTATATAATCTAACAAAATTAATAAATGTTAATTGTCAACATTGTGTCACCGTGGTCCACCTATACACAAATATCAAGCCGCTGGTGACAACAATTTAACCTCACGGTGATATTTATCAAAGTTGTTGGTCATCATCGTGATGGAATAGCTAGGATATTTTTAGTGGAGTATCATTTTATTATATTATATTATATTATACACCAGATATTTAGTTTTTTTCTCATTAAAAAAATACTCAGTTTTTTTTGGATTTTTTGTTATCTTTCGTTTCACTTATTTCTCCGATGGATATTGGTAACAAGTATATTCATTGTCATTTCAATAAGTTTGATAATTGTACTAATGGTGGTGTTGAAGGTAGAGTGCTTACGCATACTTATTTTTCACTCACCTCTGTGAACATTACTTTCACTCTAATTCACAAATTGCTTTTATTAAAGAGTTGATTAGTAAAGACCTGAGTATTTTTAGAACATTTGATGTTGCTCTTCATCAAGTTGAGCAATGGATTAGTGTTGAGTGCATGTCTATACATTCACTTTGCAAGCATTGTAAATATGCTAATAGACAATCTTTTTCACCCCCTGCGGAGTCAAGCGGTTTAATTTCTTGTTATTTCAAAGTATTTTTCGCCTAGATGCATTGTCAGAAGTATTGTGGATGTTTCAGATCCTGAATCTGTTGCATATTCTCATATTTTGGATGTCACAATACTTGAGAAAGTTTTTCAGTGCTCATTTCGTACAGTGAAAGGTATTCACCCTATAGGTTTGCTTTTTCAAGAGCTCTGAAGAATGTTTTGGCTACAATTGTAAGTGGCCCTTCCTCTTGTGATTTTTAGATACGTCTTCTCATTCTACCTCCATATACCCTTAGAGAATATATTCCACGTGAACGTCAACAAAAAATATCTAGAAATAGAAAGGCGCTGGCAACTTTTAGTGATCTTGGAGGTCCTTTAAATTTACTCAACACTTTATTTAAAAAGACATCACAAACTAGTGTTTTACTTGAAGAGAACCACCCATATGCATCTGCTCTGACATTGTCTACCTCTCCAAGTACTAAAGACCATCCTTTGGTTAATAATGAAATTGTTCTTCGCTGTATTAAATTTTTTCCACAAGGGACTTCTTGAGGACAAGTTGGTTTTAGGACTCAACATCTACATGAATTTTCTTTTTTGTGGTTTCGAGTCTGTCATGGCTAGCGATCTTATTATAATCCTAACACCGATTATAAACTTGTGGCTAAATGGTAAATGTCATGCATTTTTAGCGGAATTTCTTACAAGCTCACCTTTGACGCCGCTTCTCAAGCCTGATGGTAGAGTAAGAACAATTATAATAGATACTATATAGAGACGTTTAATTTCAAGTGTGGTTATAGATTAAGAATTGATCCATGTACCTCAACAAACCGGCTAACCGTGTGTAAAATAGCCTCTGCTACTCCTGAAATTCCTTCATCAAAGAATTTCGTGAGTAGTCAAGGCTCTTTTACACAAAGTTTATCAGTTTATTGAGGTACATAGATCAAATTCTAATATAGATATGATTTTGATATACTTCAAGAGTGCCTTTAGTATGATCAGTAAAAGAAAAATTCTTGAAGAAGTTAGAGGTAGATTTTCGTCTATATCTTCTAGGGTGGGGTTTCTTTATTGGTCAGCTCGTGGTATATAGCAAGAGGATCCATTGGGACATCTCCTCTTTGCACTGACTTTACATCTGTTATTTCTTAGAATATGTGAGGTAAGTGCTCTTTCTCTTCAATTTGAGGTCTCTAAGGCCTTGACTATTATTTAATTTGATGGGTCAGGACTGGGTTTGGAGCTTAATATAGGTAAGACGGGAGTTTTTTTGGCCTGATTCTAAGCCATGCATTTCTCAAGATGAAATTTTTCCGCCTAATATTGGTAGGCCTCAAGTAGGGTTCAAACTTCTTGGTGGTTATATTAGCATGGATGAAGAATTTGTAGAAGAATTTATTAAAAAGAAAGTGGTAAAGTATGTAGAGCTTATGGGTGCTTTGGAGAAATATACTGATCCTCCATGTGAGATTATGTTATTTAGGGTTTGTATGGGACTAAGTAAACTCTATTATACTTTATGCACCTGCACACCATAATTTTTTTGGAGAAACTTCTGCTTAGTTTGATACCGTATTGAGGAAGAAACTGGACAATATTGTAATGTCGGAAGGGCATGACTTTGGTGACCTTCAATGGAGGTTAGCGACTTTGCCTATTCGTTCAGGTGGTCTGGGTGTGTATGCTCCAGACAGCGCTAGATAATTTGCATTTGTGGCTTCTCGCATCTAATCTATTGACTTGCAGGATCATATTTTACGAGGATGTGAGATGATTACAATCGATGATCATTTTACTTTAGCATAAGAATTGATGCAAACTGTACTCT
Organism: Apium graveolens; assembly: GCF_009905375.1. Classification (NCBI taxonomy): domain Eukaryota; kingdom Viridiplantae; phylum Streptophyta; class Magnoliopsida; order Apiales; family Apiaceae; genus Apium; species Apium graveolens. The sequence continues at coordinate 203,703,322 of NC_133657.1, read as the reverse complement.
CTGATATAGATTTGCTTAAATTATCCACTAAAGGGTTTCTCCCCTAAAAATCAATGCATTATTTGGCAAACCTTTACTTTAGTGGTATTTGTGATAATCTACCTAATAAATTTAATTTTTCTGAGAGATAAATAGATATTTTCTGGTGCTTGAGAGCCACACATACTCAGGATTTCCTATTAGCAACTCTCGTTGAGTGATTAGGATAGTGTATAACGTCAATACAATATCAGATGATACTGCGGTACTGGCTCATGATTCCTTTATTTTCAAGTGGAGTTCAGTGTCCCTTGTGCACGTGTCCGATGGATGTATTTGAACACGATGTTCATTGTCAAACACAACCATGGTTCAAATATGGACATTACTCGGTAAGAGATGTGTTATATGATGTACTATGAAAATCTGGGATTTCAGTTTAAGAGAAAGCACATATTAGCTTTCTTACTCCTTCATGTGAAGTCAGATCAACTCTTAGGCCATCTAATTTGTTAATTTACATTTGGAATGGGGGAAAATATACTTGTGTTGATCTAACGAGAGTTTCTCCTCTGAGTGGATTTGGAAATGCACTGTTTGTAATTGGTCAGATGGCTACAAAAGCAGTTGAGGCAAAAGTGCATAAACATGATCATACATGCAAAGATAATCAACACATATTCATGCCTTTTTCTTTTGACAAATTTGGATTCATAGCACCTGATAATGTTGAGTTTCATAGGAGAGTGCGGAAGATCATGAATAAAAATGTTATGACTATAGGATCAGCTAATTAAATATGTTTTTCATAAGATAGGATTTGTTATTAAACGAGGTATTGTCGCATAATTTGCTGCTCGCTTAACTCGTACACTTGAATAAACTTTAATTATTGTTTTTATCAAATTTGAGATCAGAATGAAATGTAAAAAGTTGAACTCTACATGAAATAGGAATATAGGAGTGAAACAAGAAATATGGTTTTACCCTTATACGATGAGATCAAACATCCTGTCAAAAAATAATATAGAGTACTACGAGAAATAGAATTTTAATCATAATATGTTTTGAACAATTTTATTATTTAAATAAAAACTAACATAAAATTCTATATGAAATAAAAGTATAATATTAGTAATACAATTTTAACTAACATGGAATTCTATGTAACATAGGAATCTAGGAGTGAAATATATTAAATAAATATATAGTAATAATAGTATAATTTTAGCTATTTTGTACTTATTTGAAATTAACATAGAGTTCTACGTAAAACAGGAATTTAGGGCTAAAACCAGAATACGGTGAAATCAAAATATAGTGAAATCAAGTACCATTGGGTTCTCTTATTAACAAAGATTATAGATGCCATGATTAGCTGCCAATTGTTTTACTAATAACTTTTTTATTTTTTAATTGAATTATTGTGTAGCTATGAGCTAATAGATGTTTGAATTTTGGACCTACGTGCTCAGAAAATAAACTATAATGTTTACTTTTATACCGACTCTCTCAGCTACATATTTTTTTTCAATTGAACAAGTAGACAATGTTTTTGGTAAACAGTGGCCCGGGCCTGGTCACTGCGACCCCCTTTGTGAGGAGGCACCCCTTCGGGAGTCAAAGATATAGAAAGAAAAAATATCCTTCCTATTTGATTTCTGTCGTGATTATAATATCAGAGCAACAATAGAATCCCCAGAATCATCAACGTTTGCGTACAAAAAAAACTCAAAAAATAGAGCTATTTTACTCTTACACAACTGTTGAACTGGAAATATTTGTTGGATTTCACGTATTTGTTAATCAATTGATCGGACATTTGGTAAATAACATTGATGTTGGTTATCCGCTTGTCTCGTTAGATTACTCTCGCTCAAAAAATTTAAAATCATTTTAATGTGAAGAGTTACTTTTCTGGTTTAGCATGGGCATCGATTTCACAAAAATGATAAAAAAAAACTCATGTTGAAGCAAATTCTTATATTTCTTATCCCACGGAAGAAAAAATCTATCATTACCTTTGATGAGGACAAACTAGTGGAGCATCTAGTACATATTCAGCAAAGGAATATATGATTGATTATCCTTGATGACACATGGTCAACTAGTGCATGGAATTCTTCACAAGCGGCCTTTATACCTAAAAATTATGTCATCAAATTAATGCTCACAAGTCAGAATGTTACTATTGCTAAGCATGTATATCCAAATGGGCTCATTCATCAACCAGTATGATGTCCTTTTCTTAAAAGTTGCCCAACACTTAAAAGATTATGCTTAAGATTGGGAACATAATAAATACTAGAGATATAGTTTGTACTTTACTTTATTTGAATTGGAACATCTTTACACCCTTTGGCGAAGAGCCTATTGTTATTACCCTTCTTCACTTCTCGTTGGACAGTTTTACCAAAATTCACTAAGCAGTTTTTATTTTTGGTCATGTGGTTGCTACAACCACTATCGATACACCAAACAGCATTCACTGACTCTTCTTGAACATTGCTAACAAGAAGCATACTTTCATCTTTCTCCTTAACATCCTTATGTAAAAAATTGGAATCATCTTTTTCATCATTAATTCTTCTATAACAATATTTTTTCATATGCCCAATTTTATGACAATAATGGCATTTAAAAATAAAAGAATTACCTCTTCCTCTTCCATTGAAACCTCCACCAGCTCTTCCTCTTTCTCTTTAATATGAGTTAAAATTTTCACTTTGCATATTTCCTCTTCCTTGCCTCCGACCACGGAATGATCCTCTTCCACCTCTTCCTCTAAAATCACCAGGACTAGTGTCTTGAACTTGAAAAACTTGCTCGAAAAGAGATGAGTAAAATTACTTGATGCGGAGTTCGTGAGATTGTAGTGAGCCCAATAATTCTTCAAGAGAGGAAGTATTCAAATCTTTTGATTCTTCTATGGCCACAACAACATGCTCATATTTTCATGTCATACTACGAAGAATATTTTCCAAGACTCTTTTATCCAAAATATCTTCACCATTAATACGAAATTGATGAACAACTAAAATTGTTCGATTATAAAATTCCTCCACCGTTTCACTTTCTTTCATCTTTAGTAAATCAAACTCACCCCTTAGAAGTTGAAATCTCACCATTTTTACATTTTCTTCACCTTTGTAGGCCTTTTTTAGCATGTCACATGCCTCCTTTGATGTTTATGATGTTGAAATTTTTTTAAAAATTACTTCATCCACTGCTTGACAAATAAAGTGAAGGGCCTTCTTGTCCTTTGTTATGCAAGACATGTCTGTATCATAACAAAACTAAGTCAAATTGACAGCCCTAAGAATAAGTTGTATGGTAATTTAAATTTGTATTTTGTATTTTATTATTAAAGTTTATAAAAATGTCAAAGATTAGACTGGAGTAATTTTCTGTAAACAGTCTCAAGCCTAAGAATCAACTCTAGAAGAAGTTCAAGAAGATAATGCCTTAGAAAAATTGTGAAAAAGCTTGGAGTTGAATTAATCTATTTTGGAAAAAATATTTTAAGTCAAGATATCTACAAGTCACATATCAAGTTATATAGAGAAGTCATTCAAGAACTCCAGAATGACTTATCGAGAAGTACAAATTGGTCTATCGAGAAGTCCAAATTGGTCATTCGAGAAGTCCCAGAGATATCGACAAGTCAAATGAAGATTGGAGATATTGACAAGTTATTTTTGCATATCGAGAACTAAGAGATATCGACAAGATAAATAAAAATATTAAGATTAGAGATTTCGACAAGTTACTTCTATATGGAGAGATTTGGAATATTGTGTGCACTATATTAATTTCAGTTAGCATAATATTACTGCATTTATAATCTGCTTTGTTCACCAAGTAATAAACATTCAAAAAGCCTTAAAAATATATTAAACACATTCACCCCCTATGTGTTGTATTCATTACCTAACAAGTGGTATCAGAGCAAAATCTGAAAGCAAACAGATTAAGATCTTAGAAGAATGAATACACTGAAGATTAGAAGTATCAAGATTCCTGCCTTTGACAGATCTAGCTACACATTATGGAAAAAGAAGATGTTGCTGTTTATAAGATGACCAACCCATGATATGTTCAGATTTTCAAAAATGGCCCTTTCACCCCCATAGAAAGAGTTGAGGAATCTATAGATGGAGACATGGTTATTTCAGCTCATTATGCCCCTAAAGATCCCTCAAACTATAGTGAACCTGAAAAGGAGAAAGTCTCCCTAGACAGTGGGTTGTAGTTGATTTTAATAGAGTCACTTGACAATGTAATGTACAATAATATTATCAACTGTGACACAGCCAAACAAATATGGGAGAAGATAGAGATTCTATGTGAGGGAACAGAGGAGGTTAGGTCAAACCAAAGGAGAATTTTGGTATCTCCGTATGAGGGTTTCATGGCTAAACCAATGGAGAGTATAATGATGTTTTTGAAACATTCAATAGGTTGATTAATGACTTGCAGCTTCATGATAAATACTATGAAGCTGAGGAGGTTAACTTAAATTTTTTGCTCACTCTTCCTGACCATTTAGAACAGAAGATCTCAGCTATAAGAGAAGGGAGAGACTTAAGCAGGATGATATTGGAGGTTTTATATGGTATCTTGAAAACCTATGAACTGGAAATGATTCAAAGAAAGTCTTTAAGAGTTGGTCTAGGGTACATTGTTGATGGATCAAGTGCTCTAGTGCCAGTCATCTGATGATGAACAAGAAATCTAGAATTCAGTTGTTTCAATTAATGAGCAAAAGAACAAGGAACCACAGAAGCAAGTTATTCTTGAACTTGAGGAGGATGAATTTTATACCTTAGATGAACTGGATGAGTTAGATCAGTCCATGGCTTACTTAGCAAGAAAATTTTCTAAAATTAGAGTAAAAAAGCCAAAGTTTTTCGCAAATAAGGGACAAACATCCAACAAGGACAATTGCTGGAAAGGAAAAACACAATACAACTCTGGTGGCAAAAGTGGCTATAGAACTGGGTCTATTGATAGATCAAAAATTAGATGTTTCAATTGTGATGAATTGGGTCATTTTGCTAAAGAATGTAGGAAGCCAAAGAAAGTAAAAAAGGACAAGTCTTATCTTGAATTGGAAGCGAAATATGAAGCTCTTCTAAGAAAGCAATAGGGTAAAGCTTATATTGCAAAAGTAAAGAGTTGGGATGATTCTGACAATGATGAAGATGAGGAGTTTGGAAACTATGCACTCATGACCTTGGAGCAAGGAAAGTCATCCTCGTCAAAAAAAAGGTACCAACTCTTACTACTATTGATTTGAATGCTAGTAAATATAAGGAAACTTATTCACATGGACTTATTTTGACCAGTTAATGTCTTATCAATTTCAAGAAAGATGTATGCACTTATGATGGTGGATGACTACTCAAGGTACACATGGGTAGAATTTATCCATTCAAAGGATGAAACTCTACACATCATAATTGAGCACATCAAGAAAATTAAGAAGCAGGCTGGAGATCAGAAATGTATGAAAAGATTGAGGAGCGACAATGGCACAGAATTCAGAAGTACAATTTTAATTGAATTCTGCAAAGATAAGGGGATTGTTCAAGAATTCTCAACAGCTAGGACACCTCAACAAAATGGTGTTGTTGAGAGAAAAATAGAACATTAATGGAAGCTGCTAGAACAATGCTGCAAGATGCCAAATTGCTAAACAGTTTGTGGGAAGAAGCTGTCAAAACTGTATGATATACTCAAAACAGATATCTCATCAACAAAAATCTTGGAAAATCACCCTACTCAATCTTATCTAAAAGAAGGCCTATTGTGAAGCCCTTTCATGTGTTTGGAAGCAAGTGTTATGTTTTGAAAAACAACTCTGAATATGTGGGAAAATTTGACTCTAAAGTTTTTGAACCAATTTTTCTGGGATACTCATTATAGAGAACTGCCTACAAATTTTATGTGCTTGATCAAAGAAAATTATGGAAAGCACAGATATAAGTTTTGATAATGACAAGTGTCCACGCTTGAAATGCCTTGATAAAAATGAAGCTGAGGCCCTGAAATTTGAAAATCTCAACATTGATAGTGATTCTGAGGATAAAGCTGAAATCAACACAAATAATGGAATGGATGAAGGGACAACTGAACAAGTGAATCATGTGAATGGAAGCTCATCTCGAACACCTGAATTTAATAGCACAAACTCGGGGGGAGAAAGAGAAGAAGATTCTGAAAGTCATGCCAATGGTGAAGAAAATACAGAAAACTTAAGTCAGCAAACTCACACCATAAAATAGGATATGAGTCACATAAGAGAAGCAATTATTGGTGACCCAACTATTAGAGTAAGTACTAGAAGTGCAACTGCAAATGAATGTCTTCATGCATATTTTCTTTCAGAAGTTGAGCCTAAAAAATTGAGAAAGCTCTACTTGATCCTGATTGGATATCTACTATGCAAGAGGAGCTAAATCAGTTTGAAAGAAACAAAGTTTGGAAATTGGATCCTGCAGTAATGAACATAAGAGTAATTGGAATAAAGTGGGTGTTTAGGAACAAAATGGATGAAAATGGAATTGTAATAAGGAACAAAGCAAGGTTGGTTATAAAAGGCTACTCACAGGAAGAAGAAATTGAATATGATGAAACTTTTACTCCAGTTGCAAGGTGTATCAAATGGATGTAAAGAGTGCATTCCTTAATGGTGAGTTGCAAGAAGAAGTTTATGTGCAACAGCCACCTGGCTTTGAAGATCCAGAATTTCCAAAATTTGTATACAAATTACTTAAGGCTCTCTATGGACTAAAACAAGCAGCTAAAGCTTGGTATGACACTCTGTCAGAATTCTTGATCAAACATGGTTTCACTAGAGGTACAATTGACAAGACTCTCTTCTACAAGCAACATGGTATTGATATGATCCTAGTTCAAATCTGTGTGGATGATATCAATTTTGGTTCATCAAATGAAAAGTTATGTCAAAGATTCTCAAAACTCATGCAGAGTGAATATGAAATGAGTATGATGGGAGAATTAAGTTACTTTCTTGGACTTCAAGTTAGTCAAAGGAGTGATGGAATCTTCATTAGCCAATCTAAGTATGACAAGGATTTATTGAAAAAATTTGGCATGGTTGATTGTTCATATGCATCTACACTTATGTCTACAGCTACTAAGTTGGATGAAGATAAAAAAGGAAAAGTGTATACATTTCAGGTTATAGAGGAATGATTGGATCTTTACTGTATTTAACTGGTAGTAGACCAGATATTATATTTACAACATGTATGTGTGCAAGATTTCAAACCAATACAAAGTAATCACATTTGATGGCTGTGAAGAGAATTTTTAGATACCTAAAGGGACTCCAAACTTGAGATTATGGTATCCTAAGAGAACAGGTTTTGAAGCTGTTGGATACATAGATGTAGATTTTGCTGGATACAGGGTTGACAGAAAAAGTACTAGTGGAAGATGTCAATTTCTTGGACAAAGACTTGTATCCTGGTATAGCAAAAAAAAAATATGTGTCAGCTTTCACAACTGAGGATGAATATATAGTTGCTGGAAGTTGATGTGCTCAAGTGCTTGGATTAAAAATCAGCTAATAGATTATGGCCTAGTGTTACACAAAATTCCTATTATATGTGACAATACTGGTGATATATCTATTATGGCTAATCCAGTTAATCATTCTAGAACAAAGCGCAAGGATGTGAGATACCATTTTATTAGAGAACATGTTGCAAATGCTACCATTGAGCTAATTTTTGCTCCAACAGAAAATCAATTAGCTGACATTTTTACTAAACCTTTGGATGAAGCTACTTTCACTAGACTTGTAGGTGAAATTGGTATGCTTAATTCTTCATCCTAAAGGAAAGAACTCAGCTAATGTTTTGTAGCAGATTAATTTCTGATAAATCAAAATTCATTTGATTAATTAGAAATTAACTGAAATATGAATTATAAATATTTCAGATTTCTCTGCATATTTATTTTTCATTTTACTTATTGTCAACTTGGAATTTTTTAAATTATAAGTAAACTGTTTTTTTGTTAATTCATATTCCCAATATATGAAGATAATAAAAGACAGATCTCAAAAGCAGCAAAAGTATATTGAGAACTGAGTTCTCGATAAGTATAAATGACTTCGCGATAAATCATTTTGAGACTTCTCGAAGTAGTTCTCGATAAGTCAGTTTTGGACTTCTCGAGTTAGAGATCTCGATAAGTCATTTTGACTTCTCGATAGAGTTCTCGATAAATCTCTGTTAGACTTCTCGTGGACATCTCGATAAGTTATTATGACTTCTCGAATAACTTCTCGAACAAGGCCATTATTATACTTCTCGAATGAACATCTCAACAAGTCACTCTATGACTTCTCGACAAGTATTATAGAGTTCACAAGTAATCTACTTTGAGTTCTATACAAGTTCAATTTAAACTTATCTTTAACTCAGACTGGGATAATTTTATTTAATAAATTATTTTCATAATGATACTTTTGATAAAATTTATTCTGATTTTATTTTGATTTATTCATATAAAATTGGAAACAATTCAGTCCAGTCACGACAAACTGGGTATTTATTTGACATCTCGAAAAGACATTTTCTAGTTCTCGGTAAGAGTCAGAAAATGACATATCGATGTGTATCTATTCTCTAAATATGACTTCTCGATAAGCAAATTCCAAACGTCCATTTTTAGTTCTCGATAAGTCATTTACCTTTTACTATAAATACCCAGACATCTTGACATACACGTTTTTATGCTTTCGAGATCTCTAAGTGACCTAATTTTTCCAATTCTCAACCGCTCTCTCTCATTTCAAACTCTTTCTCTCTAATTGTTCTTACCCACTAAAATTTACTCCTCTAAAATGGCACTAAATAATGTTAGAACTGTAATCCCCAAGGATGGAACCAACTATCTCGCTTTCACATATGTTAATCAAGCTCCTAACAATTTCAAGGGCTCTGTATCTATGATGGTGAACTGAACTATTGGAGGCCAACAGGTGGAGTTTAATGAGCAAGATGTGAATCAAGGTTTGGGCATTCCAACTGAAAATTTGGTGGAGGTTCCAACACGGGATGAGCTAGCTGAGTTCATGGACTTCATCAACTATAGTGAAAGAATCAAGTTGTCTAGCCTGAACAAGAAGTACCTAAGGAGGGAATAGTTTTTCTTGTTTGATTCTATCATAAGGGCTTTCACTTGTAGAAAGACGGGATATGACAACATATCAACTATGGTCCAGAAGCTGATGTTCTCCGTAGCTCACAACAGACACTTGAATGTTGGTTTATTGATCCTAGAAGAATTGAGCACCTGGCTAACAATGCCCCTACTACAAGAGGTAAGAAAATTTTCCTTCCTAGATTTATAATGTCTGCTTTAAATCATAAAGTGCATGGCATTCATATGTTAAATGGTATAGATAGAAACAAATAGGAAACTGTAAGCAAGTGTCCAAAGTGCTATTTGGTTCACTTATTACTAAAAATAAGGTACCGGTAAGTCTTAGAATCACTCCATTTATGTTGGAGAGATTCCGTACTTACCTTTACCCTATGCCTGACATGAGGTCTAATATTAAACCTAGTACAGCCATGGTGCCTTTCCCTATGGAAGTACAAACACTGGACAACCAACAGGGGCCTTCCCAAGCTGAGACCCTTTCTTCTTTACCACTAGAAGCTAGGAAACTAACCACTTCATCCTCTCAAAAGGGTGAAGTGAGTAAGAAGAAGAGAAAGCAGGCACCCTTAATAATAATCAATGAGAGTGGTGAGGACCAAACAGAACAAGAGTCACCCTTGGTCAAAAAAATAAAGAAGATGAAACAAACTGAGCTGACCACTTAAGCCACCTCTCCATCCTCCCAAAAGGTTGTAGTTGTAAAATAAGGATTAAAACAGACTCTGGCTGCATCCTCTCAATAGGGTATCTCTATTGAACAAAGCATTCGCCCAAATGCTCCTTGTAAAGAGTCTGCACAAATACTTGAATAAATTCAAGTGTATGGAAGGAGAAATAAGGATGGTATACACAATGAGAGCACATCTCTTGAAGCTCCCTCATCTACTCAGTGGGAGCTGTCAACACTCAATTCTGAGATTCTAAATCTAATTTCTCAAATTTTTTCTTCATTTAATCAAACTTTGAATCTGATTCTCAAGAGTTTCCAACATCAAGTGGCATGGTTCTAGAAAGTATGCTCACCACCCAGGAACCAAATTTTGTGGGTGAGAGGCTACATGTTGGGGTAGACCTTGATGACACCAACATAAATACATGGGTTTCATTAGTTTTCACTGAATACCCTGTGGTAGTTAAAAATGCACCTTCATGTGTAAATCAACCTTCACTGGTTGAAAGGTTTGAGGGTAGTACTCCTATGGGGGAGCTATCTAAATCCTCTCCAATTCAATTGGAGGTTCCTCTTACAGGGACAACTTCCCCCAAAACCCTAGCTGAGATTGCACTCACAATTGAAGCTAGGAGTTCAATTTCCAATGATCCTTCTATGGGGGAGGCAAGTACATCACATTCAAGAGACAGTGTTTTGAGAAAAACTCAAGGATTTGAGACTATAGTACATGACAGTAATCTAGTTAACTCCCCTCTAATTCCAATGGAGGTTCCCACCACAAGTGGAGAACAACAAACTGTCACAACCACAGTTCAACCTATGAGTCAGACTGTGACTTCTGTCATAGGTGGTTATATTGAAAATCTACCATCCACCTCAAATCCAAATGACCAACCATCAACATTCAACCCTACACAACAACCATCTCACACAATCCAAAAGTGGTTACAAAGTGCTAAATCCCAACCAAACATTGTAGATGATCTTCTAGTTGATCAAATTTTAGGCCTTGCAAACATCACACAGTATCTGCTTACTGACAGATATGACAAATCAAGACTATCAGACAATTATGCTCACTTATAATAAAGATGTTGAGAAGCAAAAGCAGAAGATAGTGAATGAAATTGAGTAGGATGTTAATGTGGATGTTTGGCTTCCTAAAGACTTCACATTGGAGATAGATCAGGTCTTGGAAAGATTCAGAGAGGAATATATAACCATTTTGGAAAGTAATGCCAAGGTCCTCACTCCATAAGAACTGTATTATGCAGTCAATGAAGTCTACAAGGTCAAATCAAAGTTTTTCAGCTCTTTGGTAAAGCACTACAAGTGACTTTAACTAGTCATCAAGACAAAATCGGTAAGATGGTAAGGGAGAAAATGGATGAGATTATACCTTCACAGGTTGAGATCAAATCAAAATTCAAGACTTTTACATAACAAATGGGATGATTTGATCTAACTACAATGGATGCCAGTGTCAAAAATCTAAGGCAGTATTTTTTGGCTATGCATAAAGTGGTTCAGCAGCACATTACAAATTCTAATGACACCAGACTCAAGTTGAATCAACTTCATCAAAGCAGATATGAGCCTTCACCTCTTTTGATGAAAGGCATAAGGGAAGCTATGCAAGCCACATTTGGCACTTCATTATCTACAAGCTCTCCGTCACAATCATCAACATCATCAAATCTCCAACTTCAATCTCTACAACATCAAGTTTCAACTTTATAGTCCTCTAATGATTCACTCACAACCCAGGTACAAGCTCTCACTTCTCTAGTGCAGAGTCAACAAAATGACATCAGGACTCAGTTCATGTGGGAGCTATCATTGGTGTCTTGAATGTTCCTCTACCTGCTCTTCCTGAAGTTGTGAGGCCAAAACTTCCCACTCCACTATTCCTGCCTGCCAACAAGACTAAGGGGGAGATAGAAGTTAGGATTCAACAATCTAAAGAAACTGGCAAATTGACATCAACTCACACTGGTCAAAGATCTTCACAAGCTCAATTATCTAAAGATGTTGGGAAAGATAGACTTCTAAAAGCTGCAGAAGGACCTTGTCAAGATCAAGAATCAATGAACTTCTAACAGTCTTAAGAGTGTCTCTTCACAACAACTATATCACCTTCAAAAGAGCATTAGCCAAAAACATCAATTTCATAAAAGTAAAAAGTAATTTTACTTTTTCACAACTGTTGAACGTGATATATTTGTTTGATTTCGTTGAGATGTTGATCAATTGGTCGGACATTTGGAGAACAATGATGTTTGTAACATGCTTGTCTCTATTTATGGAATGGGAGGTTTGGGTAAGATTACTCTTGCTCAAAAAATTTACCCTCATTCCATCTATATCTTATACTACCTAGACCCTACTTTTAAATGGGATTTACTTGTTGGAATCTGAATGATGGAAGAATGATGGAAAAGAGTAACATGCCCAAGAATTGTTCTAACAAAATAATTAAGTAATTTATAAAAAAAATCAAATAAGACATATATTGATTTATTACAAATCTTGAGCTAAAATCATCAAATGAACAATAAACTCTCTTATTCACTATACTAATCTAAGACACCTTAATATAAATTAGTCTCTTTAACAATCATTATAGTTATTGGGGAGGCTTATGATGGAGCAACAACCAACACCTGCAAAATAAAAGAAATCGAGAATAGACTTGATGTAGGCTATATTGATGATATACTTTGAAAATACAGATGATAAAAAAATTATAAATATTATGCAACTTACTGTAATATTTTTTAATTTAATATAATTTATTGGAGCACTCTCTCCATTGTTTCCTGCAATTATCCAAAAAGCATATAAATTATCATAAAATAGCTTTATATATGTAAAATTGATATATTTCTTAAAACCCCAATACTTGAATCTGGGAGAAAATTTCCAAATTAATGAGACAAGTAAATACCGAAGTTTATTGGATTTAAACATAGAAACTAGTTATAGGCCACGTGATATTCCAAATCCATGCCATTAATCACTTTGGATGGAACATAAGAAATCACCTCCTCAGACATGAGTTGGGTGAGTAATGCCTAGGCCTTGTTCCCCTCTCCATCTTTTTCTTGAAATCATCTCCGTGTTGGCTGACATAAGTCCGGTGTATAATTCTTGGATGGTGGAAACTGATGCAAAAAAAAACCAATGATTAAGGGATGCCATTTAGGAACTTAGTGAATAAGTAAAAGATGAAAAAGTAGCAAAGACAAACCTGATTTGAAAGACAGCCCTTTCCCAAGAAAGAAAGGCACAAGCCTGCCACAGTCAGCTGGTAGAGAAAAAGAGAGCTACACCAGGGATTCATGTATCGAGTCATCTGATTCAAAAAAAGAAAGACTCTTCGATCTCTTATTGATGGATAAAGAAAAATATATATGCTACAAAACAATCTACCAAGGCTAGAAAACTGATCCGAATTAAAAGGTTGACTTAAAATCAGCAGCTGTAGAGATTAAAGCTCATAAAAGTAAAATGTAAAATATTTTATTATTAAAATTATATATATTTATGAGAATAATTAGTTAGAGAAAATTGTGTTTAGAAATGCCAAATTATTTTTGTATTAAATCAAAGTTAAATATTTTATTTTTAAACTAATTCAAAATACTATTTCAAAATATGAAACAAGCCAAAAAGAAATGAAAATATAAACATAATTATATAATAAAGAATGATCTATGATATTATCAATCACCTGGTTCCCCGTGACATCCCACCAAATTTATGGAGCACTATCTTCATTGTTTCCTACAAATATATAAATACTATGAGCATACACAATAATAATATTTTATGAAGTTACACCTACATATATATAGCCTCAATTCATTCAATTGAAAGGATTCCAATAAATTTTATGTTATTGGTGGTTAGCTATAAACTCTCTTACCATTACATAGGAATATGATAAATTCAATAACATGAGTAAGTATAAATAACATACCTGAAATCAATCACAACCACAAACAAAAAAATTGTACAAAAAGAAAATACAGTATATCTTCTCATGAGAGAAATTATAATCTCAATATGTTGTATGTTAATGAATGATTAATGATGAATATTTAAGCTCCCGATTTAATTTGGAGAACAGTAGGTTGTTTTTGTTTTGTGGAGAGAAATAGATTGCTAAAGAAGGAAGAGACAAATAGATTGCTAAAGAAGGAAGAGACAAAGAGAAATTTGGAGTGAGTTATTTTGTTTTGCCAGAAAAGGGATGATTAGGAAGTTAGAGGGATGATTAGAAAGATTTTTTCTAGAATGTTGTACAATGTCTGTGTTGATAGATCTAGATGAAAGAGGAACCAGTTATATAATCATCAAAAGAAGAAAAAAGAACATTTAGATCATTCTAGGACCATCTAAAACCATCTAACATCTAGTTATATAATCATGAAAAGAAGAAAAAAGAACATTTAGAACATTCTAGGACTATCTAAAACCATCTAACATCTAGAATGATCATGAAAGGAGCACATGTGACAGTCTGGATTATGGGCTATTAACATGTAGAATTTTCTTTATTATGGGCTATATACGTAGGCCCAAAAATATTAAAGTTTATCAAGTATTTTACAATATATAATATAAGGATCATGAGATAGGCCCAAAAGTATATTATTAAGCCATCATCAAGTTATAAAACGATTTAAAATGCTATATCATTTGAAATAAATTATTTTGACAAATTATTTATTTTTAACTTTTATTGATTTTCATCAATAAAAATTGTTTATATTATTTTCAAATTCTTTAATAAAAATTTATTGTACTACTTCGACATTAATATTAATATTACTTATAAGTTCAAAGGTACCATTAAATTGATATTTGTTGTTTATAGGTAATTTGTTATTTTGCAGGGCTTATTGGCTGCACACCGTGGGGGATATATGGATTCTCAAAAAGAGGAAGGACCTGCCCCTCTGCTTTGGAGATTTTCAGACTTTCTTAAGTGGGCAAATCTCTGTCCTTCAGAACCTGAAATTGGCCATGCTCTGATGCGATTAGTGATTACTGGGCAGGAAATACCACATGCATGTGAGGTACATTATTTGTGACCTTGAAATAATAAATGGTGTCATATATCATGAGATGAAGTGAATTGTAAAACTGTCTTAAGTTTGTATTTGTTGCACATTATGATTTTTTTTTGGAAAATTCTTGTTTTGGGCATGGATCTGATATAATAGAATAATATACTTAGCTCTAACAATGGAGCTTCCTAGTAATCGATGAGTAGACTCCTGAATCGAGTTAAATTATTGATTCTCTTCACTTTGTAGAGTTAAGTTCTCACTCATTTTTATGATCTTTTAGGTTGAACTTCTAATACTTTCCTTTTAGGTTGAACTTCTAATACTGTCCCACCACTTTTACAAGTCATCAGCTTGTCTTGACAGAGTTGATGTTTTAGTAGCCCTTGCAGCCACCAGGGTTGAAGCTTATGTGTTAGAAAGTGATTTTTCATGTTTGGCTCGTCTTATAACTGGTGTTGGGAGCTTTCATGCGCTCAACTTCATACTAGGAATTCTTATTGAGAACGGGCAACTAGATCTTCATTTTCAAAAGTATTCAGCTGTTGCAGACTCGAACTCCAGCACTGCTGAGGCTGTTAGAGGGTTTCGAATGGCTGTTCTGACATCACTGAAGCAGTTTAATCTGAATGACCTTGTTGCATTTGCTATGGTTAGTATCCTAGGTTATAGATATTTACTACTTTCATGCATTATTGAAATGGAAACATTAAACATAGGCCAATCTAATGTCCTGATCGTCTGATAGACTATGTAGAGTATAAATCCAGTCTATTGTATATCATACTAGTCTTTCTAAATAGCAAGCTCAATAAAATATTATTGAATCTCTACAGATTGTTAGACCTTTGCAAAAAAATATTCTTTGTCCACTTCTTATTTTGTCCTAAATTCATACAAAAGTGAAAAATACCCGTGAATTAGCTATTTTAGAGCTATAATATGGTCCTACAAGTTTGTATGAAATAAAACTGTTGCAGTGTTAAATTATTGGTACACTGTAAGACGGAAATTCTTCAGGTTCTCAGAAATTCACATGCATGGAAGGTTTTACATTTAACAAAGTTTTCTTGATGTTACAGGTTTATAATCATTTTGACATGAAGCATGAGACTGCTTCTCTTCTGGAGTCGAGAGCTCAGTAATCATCTCAGCAGTGGTTCTATCGCTACGACAAGGATCAGAATGATGACCTCCTAGAGTCGATGCACTATTATATTGAAGCTATTGAAATTCACTCCTTCATTGACGCTTGCAACAAAACGCATGCTGCCTATTCTTGGGCTTCCCTCGTGTCCCTCCAGCTCCGAATGCCAGATTTCAAGTGGCTAAATCTATCGGAAACTAATGCAAGACATGTTCTGGTCGAGCAATCCCGTTTTCAGGAGGCACTAATTGTTGTTGAGGCTTATGGTCTTAACCAACCTAGTGAATGGGCTTTGGTACTCTGGAATCAAATGCTCAAGGCGAAACTCACAGAACAGTTTGTTGCTGAATTTGTTGTTGTGCTCCCTCTCCACCCAATGATGCTTGCTGAACTCGCACGATTCTATATGGCTGAGGTTACAGCGAGAGGGGACCTCTCCACTCGCATGAAAGGGGATGACTTGAGTACTAGAAATAGAAATATGGCTGATTTTACACATTAGTTGTACTTTATTTAGAATGATAAACATATTTGATATTAGTTGTACACATTGAGAATTTGTTGATCTTGAATTCAATTGAGTAATAATGTACATGTATTGGTTGAGTTTTGAGAATTAAGGTTTTTCAATAATGTGGTTAATACATTGTTTAATATTCGATGTTAATAAAGGGATATTAGCACATATAAACAAGGCAATAACATCAATTCAAAAATAAATACCTGATGTCTATTTATCATATTAACATCGGTTATTTAAAAAACAATCGATGTCTATTGTTCAAATTGACATCGCTTATTTAGAAAACAATCAATGTCTATTGTTCAAATTAACATCGGTTCTTTAAATACAACCGATGTCTAATAGGTTATAGACATCGGTTTTTTATTTGTAATCGATGTTATTTTATAAATATTGCTTGTGTGTTATAGTTTTAAATAGGCCTAATCGTTCTAATATTACATTTCTGAACTTGACATTACACAATTATATAACATCAATATGAATTAGACATCAGAAATTTTCCAGAAATGCTGTGTAATATTATATAGACGTCGGTTTTTAACCGATGTCTATGAGAAAATACATTTAACATCAGTCGCGAAGACATCATACATTTTTTACATAGACATCGGTTTTTAACCGATGTCTAAGATCTTTTTTCTAGTAGTGTTAGTATGATTGATAAAAGAAAAATTCTTGAAGAAGTTAGAGGTAGGTGTTCGCTTATATCTTCTTGGGTGGGGCTTCTTTAAAGGTCAGCTCGTGGTATATAGCAAGAGGATACATTGGGACATCTCCTCTTTGCACTGACTTTACATCTGTTATTTCTTAGAATATGTGAGGTAAGCGCTCTTTCTCTTCAATTTGAGGTCTCTAAGACCTTGACTATTATTCAATTTGATGGGCCAGTACTGGGTTTAGAGCTTAATATAGGGAAGATGGGAGTGTTTTTGGCCTGATTCTAAACCACGCATTTCTCGAGATGGAATTTTTCCGCCTAATATTGGTAGGCCTCAAGTAGAGTTCAAACTTCTTGGTGGTTATACTAGCATGGAGGAAGAGTTTGTAGAGGAATTTATTAAAAAGAAAATGGTAAAGTATGTAGAGCTTATGGGTGCTTCGGAGAAATATAATGATCTCAATGTGAGATTATGTTATTTAGGTTTTGTATGGGACTAAGTAAACTCTATTATACTTTTATGCACCTGCACACCAAAAGTTTTTGGAGAAACTTCTGCTCAGTTTTATACCGTATTGAGAAAGAAATTGGACAATATTGTAATGTCGGAAGGGCCTGACTTTGGTGACCTTCCGTGGTGGTTAGCGACTTTGCCTATTCGTTCAGGTGGTCTGGGTGTGCATGATGCAGGCAACGCTAGATAATTTATATTTGTGACTTCTCCCATCCAATCTATTGACTTGTAGGATCATATTTTACGAGGATGTGAGATGATTACAATCGATGATCATTTTACTTTAGCATAAGAATTGATGCAAACTGTACTCTCTGATATAGATTTGCTTAAATTATCCACTAAAGGGTTTGTCCCCTAAAAATCAATGCATAATTTGGCAAACCTTTACTTTAGTGGTATTTTGATAATCTACCTAATAAATTTAAGTTTTATGAGAGACAAATAGCAATTTTATGGTGCTTGAGAGCCACACATACTCAGGATTTCCTATTCGCCACTCTCGTTAAGTAATTAGGATAGTGTATAATGTCAATACAATATCAGATGATACTGGGGTACTGGCTCATGATTCCTTTATTTTCAAGTGGAGTTCAGTGTCCCTTGTGCACGTCTCCGATGGATGTATTTGAACACGATGTTCATTGTCAAACACAACCATGGTACAAATATGGACATTACTTGATAAGAAATGTGTTATATGATGTATTATGAAAATCTGGATTTCAGTTTAAGAGAAAGCACATATTAGCTTTCTTACTCCTTCATGTGAAGTCAGATCAGGTTTATGAATTGACCACTACCCCAAACAACGCTGAGGATAAAACTCAAAACCAGAACCAGAATCAAAACCAAGACACCCTTGAGATGAATTAATTTCTCCAACTTCTACGACAACAAACAACTGTGTTTGCTCAACAGCAACTCCCAACACCCAGAACTGGTAATTTCAAAACCTTACAATCTGTACATCCCCCAGAGTTTGTAGGAGTATTAGATCTGATTAAAGTCAAGTCTTAGTTAAAAGAAATGGAGAAAGTCTTTGAATTAGCTGAAGTTAAGGATGATAAAAAGATGAAGTATGCAAGTTATTATATAAAGTTTGAGGCAAATTTTTGATGGGAGTCTACAAAATCGGTACATGAAGAAGAAGTTATATCATGGAAGAAGTTCACAAATTTGTTTTACGAAAAGTACTTAGATTTCTAGAGTTGAAGCAGGAAAATATGTCAGTATCCGAGTACGAGGTTAAGTTTCAGATTTGGAAAGGTTTGTACTAGTATATGTGAACATGGAAGCCAAGAAGGCAAAGAGATTCCAACAAGGACTTAAATTATTGATACCAAGTCAGGTGGCTCTTCTTGAGCTACGAACGTATGATGCGTTGTTAAAGGAGAAAGAGAGGCAACTAAAAAGGAAAATAAAGGGAAGAAAAGGAAAATGGAAAATGCAGATCAAGACCAGAGAAGTTTGAAGTTCAACGGAGAGCTTGGAAGGAATGTTGAGAATCTGAGTCAGAAATTTCAGAAGTTTATGTCAGGAAATGGGAATCAAATGAAACATTTTTAAAGATCAGGTCAACCGGTGAGAGACAATATGCCTCTAATTCCAAAGTGTAAGTTTTATGGGAAAAGACACCCGCGAAATGCAACAATAACAATGTTACATGTTTCAAGTCCAATCAAAAAGGCCATTTTTCATCCGAATGTATAAATGACGCGGGAAAATCAGAAGTGACTTATTTTAAATACGAAAAAGTTGTTCATATGGCGAGAAATTACAAGGCATCCATTTAGAAGGCCAATGTTCTTAAAATTGCTGGACCATCGCCTCGATCAACACAACCAGCTCAACCAAGGGCCCGAAGTTTTAATATGACAATGAAAGATGTTTTCCAGGACGCGGATGTTGTAGCAGATACACTGACTATAAATACTATAGAGGCCAAAGTGTTAATGGATTCTAAAGCTAGCAGATCTTTTATATCCTCTACCACGAATTGATGATTTGTTTGATCAATTGAAAGAAGCAACGTGTTTTTTGGAAATTGATCTAAGATCTGGTTACCATTAATTAAAGATTAAGATAGAGAATATACCTAAAATGGCATTTCAGACGAGATATGGACATAATGAGTTCCTAGTAATTGTATTTGAACTACCAAATGCACCTACTACATTCATGAATCTTATGAATCGAGTCTTTAAAAAATATCTATTAAGTTCGTGACTGTGTTCATCGATGACATCTTGATTTATTCCAAGTCAGAAGCGGAACATGTGGAACATTTAAGGATTTCTTTGGAAACCATGAGAAAATAAAAGTGAAAGCACGTGGAACATTTAAGGATTTAAGGATTTCTTTGGAAACCTTGAGAAAAAAAAACCGGAATATGTGGAACATTTAAGGATTTATAAAGGACAAGGTTTTGTACTATTGCAACATGGAAAAGTGATAGCATATGCTTCTGGTCAGTTAAAACCTCATGAGCAAAGGTACTCTACGCATGATTTGGAACTGGCAGTGATTGTGTTTGCACCTAAGATTTGGAGACATTATTTATACGAAGAGAGGTGTGAGATTTATACGGATCATGAGAGTTTAAAGTATATTTTTAGTCAAAAAAAATTGAATATTAGACAAAGGTGATGGTTGAAACTAATAAAAGATTATGGTGTACTATACCTTACCATCCTGGAAAGGCGAATGGTTTAGGGGATGCATTGAGCCGCAAAGAAAGATTGAATATGTTAATCACGTCAGCAGAATTGGCTAAAGAATTTGATATAATGATAATTGAGATACGAGTACCTGATTTAACAGATGATGTGGTATACGCGATGATATTTTAGCCCAAAATACTAGAAAAGATTCGACGCTGTCAGGAGTAGTTGATGGATCATGAACAGGATAAATTGTCTGATGAAGATATCAAGGCTCAAAAGGATGATAAAAGGTATTAAGTTTTAGAAAAATGAATGTTTTCCCAATATAAAGCTTTTCACTGAAGTCCTAATGATTGGATGTTGCGTAAGAGGCAAGCGAAGTTAGTCCAGTATTAAAGGCCAATATAGTATCTTAGGTAACTTATGACCAGATGGAGGACAGTACGGGCTGATTACCCGTATTATTAAAAGATGGATATTCTAATCGAAGATTTTAATTTTTATAAAAAATTAAAGTAATGATTTAATTTGTGTTTTAAGCACTATTTCTATATCATGTTTTGATTTGAAGTTTGAAAATAAGTATGTATAAGCTTTCCAAAGTTCTGATGAATCCTAACCATTAAAACATTGATTGTTCGAGTTACTGAACTTTTCAGAACTATAACCTTGAGCCCTTGAAACCCTAATTCAAAAATCCTTTCTAATTATGTTAAGTTACTTTCACACATACAAAATTGATATCTAGAACTATTTTATTAGTTACCTGTTGAGCCCTTTTAGCTCATATTGTTTGTATTCATCTAATATTGACAGTTAAGCAAGAGGATGACCAGACTTAGACGCACCGCTTGTAAGAGTGTTCATAGAGGTGCCTTCCGCACAGTTAGATTTCAGGTGTCAGATCAGGTAGAAGATGGTGTGAGGAAGCGTTGGTTAACTTTTGAGAAATGTAATAGGTTGTGAATAGATACAATCAAGTTATCTGACAATTCCAAGCAGGAATTGTGTTTTAAATAATTTGAAAAAGAGTTGTGTAATAATTATTATCCTCGTTGGTAGTTGTAGTCTTATTTATTTTATTATTATTATTGTACTTTGGTGGTTATAAAGGTTTCATGGGTCTTCATTCTTAACCCCGAGTTTGAGGGCGTTACATTTTATTCGATTGGAAGATATGATGTAGTTATTCTTGGAGTTGTTTTCAAGATTACATATAGTTTGGTTAGATTTTTAGATATTTATAATAAGTTATATGATTTAATTAAAAAAAACATCTTTTTTATAATGTATATTAGATGTGAAAAAATTGTTAGATATTTTGGTTAATAATTTATAATTGTTCAATAAAATATTAAACAATTTTTTTTATTTCAGTATCTCAACGACTCTCTCTCATAGTTGAAAATATATTTCTTTGAGTATTTAAACTATTCATAGATCGAGACACAAAATATTAATTGATATATAATGTATAAATGAAAAAATCAAATAAAATTTCGGCTCGGCCCGAGGACCTAAAGACACCTCATACTTTCGAGGAAGTAGGGCCAAACCGGATTTTTATTAAAACCCGGTCTGATCCATTTATCAAGTACAGGGTTTTTATGGCCCCAATAAAACCTGGTGCAAAGAACTTTTTGTGCATGTCTAATCCAAGTTAGAAAAAAGAGGTTATCCATATTATGAACATTAAACTATGTAGGTTTTTAATGTAGTAAATAAAATTTAAAATTTTGTTGAAATAATAATTCATGTCTATATTAATCACTGTTTTATCCGTTATAAATAAAAAAAATAGTTACTAATTATAAGAGGAATCGAATGGAATAATGGTTTCTAAGTAACCATAATGGAGCAAGTTTGTTACAATACAAACAATGATGAAGATAAAAAGAAAATTTCTTTTATGTAACATTTCTCAATTAATGTTCAAAGTCTCTTTCTTTTAACTTCCTAGTTAGAATCTTCCAAATGTCAATTTTTTTAAATTATATTATTAAATATCCACAAGCTTATCGTTAGTTGAAGTATGGATCTATGCGCTCGCATTAATATGCCAGAATTGTTTCCTAAAATTTTTTACTATAATGAATGGTCGGGTCTTTACATTTGAACTATATACATTTATGGTATTCACAACTACTCCCTCCGTCCTAATTTATTTATCTTGTTTGACTTTTGATGGTCAAATTGACTCAACTTTGACCGTAAATAAAAACTCATTTTTTTATTATTTTGAAAAATTAAAATATACATATAAAAGTAGATTAAACATACTTTCTAATGATATAAATTTTATAAAAAATTTCGATATTATACTATGTGAAATTTTCAGCCAAAGTTGGGTCAATTTGACCGTAAAAAGTCAAACAAGACAGATAAATTGGGACGGAGAAAGATAAAATGGTCAATCTAGGCTCAGCTCTGAGTACAAACACAAATGGAAACTGGTTTATTTAAACAAGTTGAGCCCGATATTTGGATGATTATTTGATTATTGAAGTACCAGGAGCTAGTCGATTTCAGAACATGGCACCCAAATGGTCATATTATGAATATATCATGAATAGCTCATAATTTTTTTCCTGATAAATTTGTCATTTTTATGTGAATAATTGTGCAGTTATGAGCTGATCGATATTTGAACTATGTACGTACATGCTCAGAAAATAAACTACAATGGTCACTTGTCTAACGATTCTCTGGTATCAGCTACATTTGTTGTTTAAATAAAGAAGTAGACAAGGACCTTTATAAGGATGGAGTAATTGTGTATATTATTGTAGGAAGTCTGACTGATCTACAAATTAGAGAGGCTCAACTTCTTCACGAGCTTATGATGAAATCGAACAAGTTGTGACAAAGCTCAGGAAAAAAAAATCTTGCCATATGTTGATTCAAGGATAAGTGACCACAAAATTCATGTTTTGCTTTCTGACATATAAGAGCTTGCAAGTGATGGTCAACATGTTGTTGAAAGTTTTATTCTCAAAGCTTTATTTATCCACCGGAAACAATTGAGTGGATAAACAAAGTAAAGTGATTCAACATATCCCCTTGGTGACTAAATGGATATATGATATTTACTTTATTGACCACTTTGATCCGAAAATATCCATCATGTTTGATTGATCTCGTGATTATAATATCAGATCAACTATAGAATCCGTGGAAATCATCAACTTTCTGGTACAAATAACTCAAAAAACAAAAGTAATTTTACTTTTACAACTGTTGAACGTGATATATTTGTTTGATTTCACTCAGATGTTGATCAATTGGTCGGATATATTTGTTTGATTTCACTCAGATGTTGATCAACTGGTCGGGCATTTGGAGAACAACAGTGATGTTTGTAACATGCTTGTCTCTATTTATGAAATGGGAGATTTGGGTAAGATTACTCTGGCTCAAAAAATTTACCCTCATTCCACCTATATCTTACACTACCTAGACCCTGCTTTTAAATGGGATTTACTTGTTACTTGCAATGTGAATGATGGAAGAATGATGGAAAAGAGTAACATGCCCAAGAATTGTTTTAACAAAATAATTAAGTAACTTATAAAAAAAAATCAAATAAGACATATATTGATTTATTACAAATCTTGAGCTAAAATCATCAAATGAACAATAACCCCTCTTATTCACTATACTAATCTAAGACACCTTAATATAAATTTGTCTCTTTAACAATCATTATAGTTTTTAGGGAGGCTTATGATGGAGCAACAACCAACACCTGCAAAATAAAAGAAATTGAGAATAGACTTGATGTAGGCTATATTGATGATATACTTTGAAAATATAGATGATTAAAAAATTATAAATTTTATGCAACTTACTGTAATATTTTTAATTTAAAATAATTTATTGGAGCACCCTCTCCATTGTTTCCTGCAATTATCCAAAAAGCATATAAATTATCATAAAATAGCTTTATATATGTAAAATTGATATATTTTTTAAAACCCCAATACTTGAATCTGAACCAGGAGAAAATTTTCAAATTAAAGAGACAAGTAAATACCCAAGTTTATTGGATTTAAACATAGAAAACTAGTTATAGGCTACCTGATATTCCAAGTCCATGCCATTAATCACTTTGGATGGAACATAAGAAATCACCTCCTCAGACATGAGTTGGGTGAGTAATGCCTAGGTCTTGTTCCCCTCTCCATCTTTTTCTTGAAATCATCTCCGTGTTCGCTGACATAAGTCCGGTGTATAATTCTTGGATGGTGGAAACTGATGCAAATAAAAACCAATGATTAAGGGATGCCATTTAGGAGCTTAGTGAACAAGTGAAAGATGAAAAAGCAGCAAAGACAAACCTGATTGGAAAGACAACCCTTTCCCAAGAAATAAAGGCAGCAGCCTGCCACAGTCAGCTGGTAGAGAAAAAGAGAGCTACACCAGGGATTCATGTATTGAGTCATCTGATTCCACAAAAAGAAACACTCTTAAATCTCTTATTAATGGATAAAGAAAAATATAAATGCTACAAAACAATCTACCAAGGCTAGAAAGCTGATCCTAATTAAAAGGTTGACTTAAAATCAGCAGCTGTAGAGATTAAAACTCATAAAAGTAAAATGCAAAATATGAAACAAGCCAAAAAGAAATGAAAATATAAACATAATTATATAATAAAAATTGATCATTGATATTATCGAATTACCTGGGTTCCCCTGATATCAGGTGACATCCCACCAAATTTATGGAGCACTATCTTCATTGTTTCCTACAAAAATTTAAATACTATAAGCATACACAATAATGATATTTTATGAAGTTACATCTACATATATATAGCCTCAATTCATTCACTTGAAAGGATTCCAATAAATTTTATGTTATTGGTGGTTAGCTATAAACTCTCTTACTTACATAGAAATATGATAAATTCAATAACATGAGTAAGTATAAATAACATACCTGAAATCAATCACAACCACAAACAAAAAAATTGTACAAAAAGAAAATATAGTATATCTTCTCATGACAGAAATTATAATCTCAATATGTTGTGTGTTAATGAATGATGAATGATGAACATATAAGCTGGCGATTTAATTTGGAGAACAGTAAGTTATTTTTGTTTTGTGGAGAGAAATAGATTGCTAAAGAAGGAAGAGAGAAAGAAATTTGGAGTGAGTTATTTTGTTTTTCCAGAAAAGGGATGATTAGGAAGTTAGAGGGATGATTAGGAAGTTTTTTTCTAGAATGATGTACAATGTCTATGTTGATAGATCTAGATGAAAGAGGAACCAGTTATATAATCATCAAAAGAAGAGAAAAGAACATTTAGATCATTCTAGGACCATCTAAAACCATCTAACATCTAGTTATATAATCATGAAAAGAAGAAAAAAACATTTAGAACATTTTAGGACTATCTAAAACCATCTAACATCTAGAATGATCATGAAAGGAGCACATGTGACAGTCTGGATTATGGGCTATTAACATGGAGAATTTTCTTTATTATGGGCTATATAGGTAGGCCCAAAAATATTAAAGTTTATCAAGTATTTTACAATATATAATATAAGGATCATGAGGTAGGCCCAAAAGTATATTATTAAGCCATCATCAAGTTATAAAATGATTTAAAATGCTATATCATTTGAAATAAATTATTTTAACAAAATATTTATTTTTAACTTTTATTGATTTTCATTAATAAAAATTGTTTATATCATTTTCAAATTCGTTAATAAAATTTTATTGTACTACTTTGACATCAATATTAATATTACTTATAAGTGCAAAGGTACCATTAAATTGATGTTTGTATTTGAAAAGTATACAACATATTAATTTTATCATTTGAAAAACTCGTATTTTGAAAATTATTTGTTACAAAATGTACGAATTTTTTAATATTTTTTATTTATGATTAAAAGTTATAATAGTTCGTATTTTAAGTGTATATTAATGGGTTTTCGTATATTTTATTGAATTAAAGATATGATTCAGTTATTTTTACAATTGTTTTCATGGTTAGACTATATAGTTTGATTAGAATTTTTCAGATATTTATGAGAAAGTGATATGATTTAATTAAAAGATAATAATATTTTTTTAAATATATTATAATATTAGGTGTGAACGAAGATATATTTGTTTTATTTATCGATTTGATATAATTGTTAGAGATTTAGGTTAATAATTTGGAATAGTCGAATAAAATATTAAAGAATATTTTTTATTTCATTATCCAAATTACTCTCTTTCGTCGTTGAAAATATATTTTGTTCGAATCTAAACTATTCACAGATCGAGATACAAAATCTTAAAAAATAATTAATATAAAAATTAAAAAATAGGATAAATGTCCGGCCCCACCCACGGGAAAGACCCGGTCCGATTTTTATACAAGTCTGGATCGATTCTTTTTTAAAAAAGGGGTTTTATGGCGAAAATAAAACTTGTCCCAATAAACTTTTTGTGCATCTCTAGTTCAAGTTATAAAAGTATCGATATAAAATATGAGGATAGAGAGAGCATATGTATTATAAACATTAAACTATGTAGTTTTTTAATGTAGTAAATAAAGACATGTTGAAATAATTGTTCATGTCTATATAAATCATTGATTTATCGATTATAAGTCAACAAAATATTTACTAATTTTATAACGGGATCCGAACCAAATAATTGATATCCAACCATAATGGAGCAAGCTTGTTGCAATACGAAAAATGATGAAGATGAAAAGAAGATTTCTTTTATGTATCGTTTCTCAATTATTATTCAAAGTCTGGTTCTCTCAACCTCCTAGTTAGACTTTTCTAATGCCAACTTGTTATTTTTTGTTAGATTATTATATATTTATAAGCTTATCGTTAGTTCAAATATAGATGCGATGCCATCATTGTTTACTAAAATTCTATCCGCCGCCTCTTTACATTTGAACTATATAAATTTGTGGCATTCACAAATATAATCTAGCCA
Source organism: Apium graveolens (assembly GCF_009905375.1). Taxonomy (NCBI): domain Eukaryota; kingdom Viridiplantae; phylum Streptophyta; class Magnoliopsida; order Apiales; family Apiaceae; genus Apium; species Apium graveolens. The sequence goes on along the minus strand of NC_133657.1, from coordinate 203,675,917 downwards.
AGATCGAACTCGTTAATCTAAGCTTAGCTCTAAGTATGAACACTAATTAGAACTAATTTATTTAAACAAGTTGTGCGCGATATTTATATGATTATTTGGTTATTGCATCACGGGGAGATAGTCGGTTTCTGAATGAACATGGGACTAGCAGGGTTATATTATTATGGCACCCAGGGTCATATTATTAATATTAGAAGATAACCCGTGCCAAAATACGGGCTGAGAAAATTCATTAAATTTATTTATAATACAATAATTAACGTAATATATTTATAATAAGGTGTAATTAAACATAGTGAAATCAAGTATTATATGGTTAAATAATACAAACTTCTAAGGAATATAGAAATATTTTAATTATTATGCAATCTGAACAAATATATTATTTTAATAAAATATAAAATAAAATTATACGAGAAGTAAAAGTATTTTAATCATAATATGATTCAGCAATTTTATTGTTTCATTAAAAAGTAAAATATAATTCTACATAAAATATGAATTCAGTCGTGGATTCAAAATACAGTAAACGAAACTACGATGAAAAGGTACACCTGGAATGGGTCGGGGTGAGACGAAAATATGGTGAAATGAAATATTGTATCATTAAGAAATAATACAGAGTTAAAGTATTTTGATAAATCTTTTCAGATTTACGATGGACCTCTATTTTAACAAAACTCTTATATAATCTAACAAAATGATAAATGTTAATTGTCAACATTGTGTCACCGTGGTCCAGCTATACACAAATATCAAGCCACTGGTGACAACAATTTAACCTCACTTTGATATTTATCAAAGTTGTTGGTCATCATCGTGATGGAATAGCTAGGATATTTTTAGTGGAGTATCATTTTATTATATTATATTATATTATACACCAGATATTTAGTTTTTTTCTCATTAAAAAAATACTCAGTTTTTTTTGGATTTTTTGTTATTTTTCGTTTCACTTATTTCTCCGATGGATATTGGTAATAAGTATATTCATCGTCATTTCAATAAGTTTGATAATTGTACTAATGGTGGTGTTGAAGGTAGAGTGCTTACGCATACTTATTTTGTCACTCACCTCTGTGAACATTACTTTCACTCTAATTCACAAATTGCTTTTATTAAAGAGTTGATTAGTAAAGACCTGAGTATTTTTAGAACGTTTGATGTTGCTCTTCATCAAGTTGAGCAATGGATTAGTGTTGAGTGCATGTCTATACATTCACTTTGCAAGCATTGTAAATATGCTAATGGACAATCTTTTTCACCCCTGCGGAGTCAAGCGGTTCAATTTCTTGTTATTTCAAAGTATTTTTCGCCTAGATGCATTGTCAGAAGTATTGTGGATGCTTCAGATCCTGAATCTGTTGCATATTCTCATATTTTGGATGTCACAATACTTGAGAAAGTTTTTCAGTGCTCATTTCGTACAGTGAAAGGTATTCACCCTATAGGTTTGCTTTTTCAAGAGCTCTGAAGAATGTTTTTGCTACAATTGTAAGTGGCCCTTCCTCTTGTGATTTTTGGATACGTCTTCTCATTCTACCTCCATATACCCTTAGAGAATACATTCCACGTGAACGTCAACAAAAAATATCTGGAAATAGAAAGGCGCTGGCAACTTTTAGTGATCTTGGAGGTCCTTTAAATTTACTTAACACTTTATTTAAAAAGACATCACAAACTAGTGTTTTACTTGAAGAGAACCACCCATATGCATCTGCTCTGACATTGTCTACCTCTCCAAGTACTAAAGACCATCCATTGGTTAATAATGAAATTGTTCTTCGCTGTATTAAATTTTTTCCACAAGGGACTTCTTGAGGACAAGTTGGTTTAGAAACTCAACATCTACATGAATTTTCTTTTTTGTGGTTTCGAGTCTGTCATGGCTAGCGATCTTATTGTAATCCTAACACCGATTATAAACTTGTGGCTAAATGGTAAATGTCATGAATTTTTAGCGGAATTTCTTACAAGCTCACCTTTGACGCCGCTTCTCAAGCCTGATGGTAGAGTAAGAACAATTACAATAGATACTATATAGAGACGTTTAATTTCAAGTGTGGTTATAGATTAAGAATTGATCCATGTACCTCAACAAACCGGCTAACCGTGTGTAAAATAGCCTCTGCTACTCCTGAAATTCCTTCATCAAAGAATTTCGTGAGTAGTCAAGGCTATTTTACACGAAGTTTATCAGTTTGTTGAGGTACATAGATCAAATTCTAATATAGATATGATTTTGATATACTTCAAGAGTGCCTTTAGTATGATCAGTAAAAGAAAAATTCTTGAAGAAGTTAGAGGTAGATGTTCGTCTATATCTTCTAGGGTGGGGTTTCTTTATTGGTCAACTCGCGGTATATAGCAAGAGGATCCATTGGGACATCTCCTCTTTGCACTAACTTTACATCTTTTATTTCTTAGAATATGTGAGGTAAGTGCTCTTTCTCTTCAATTTGAGGTCTCTAAGGCCTTGACTATTATTCAATTTGATGGGTCAGGACTGGGTTTAGAGCTTAATATAGGTAAGACGGGAGTTTTTTTGGCCTGATTCTAACCCATGCATTTCTCAAGATGAAATTTTTCCGCCTAATATTGGTAGGCCTCAAGTAGGGTTCAAACTTCTTGGTGGTTATATTAGCATGGACGAAGAATTTGTAGAGGAATTTATTAAAAAGAAAGTGGTAAAGTATGTAGAGCTTATGGGTGTTTTGGAGAAACATACTGATCCTCCATGTGAGATTATGTTATTTAGGGTTTGTATGGGACTAAGTAAACTCCATTATACTTTATGCACCTGCACACCATAATGATTTTGGAAGAAACTTCTGCTTAGTTTGATACCGTATTGAGGAAGAAACTGGACAATATTGTAATGTCGGAAGGGCATGACTTTGGTGACCTTCAGTGGAGGTTAGCGACTTTGCCTATTCGTTCAGGTGGTCTGGGTGTGTATGCTCCAGACAGCGCTAGATAATTTGCATTTGTGGCTTCTCGCATCCAATCTATTGACTTGCAGGATCATATTTTACGAGGATGTGAGATGATTACAATTGATGATCATTTTACTTTAGCATAAGAATTGATGCAAACTGTACTCTCTGATATAGATTTGCTTAAATTATCCACTAAAGGGTTTCTCCCCTAAAAATCAATGCATTATTTGGCAAACCTTTACTTTAGTGGTATTTGTGATAATCTACCTAATAAATTTAATTTTTCTGAGAGATAAATAGATATTTTCTGGTGCTTGGGAGCCACACATACTCAGGATTTCCTATTAGAAACTCTCGTTGAGTGATTAGGATAGTGTATAACGTCAATACAATATCAGATGATACTGCGGTACTGGCTCATGATTACTTTATTTTCAAGTGGAGTTCAGTGTCCCTTGTGCACGTGTCTGATCGATGTATTTGAACACGATGTTCATTGTCAAACACAACCATGGTTCAAATATGGACATTACTCGGTAAGAGATGTGTTATATGATGTATTATGAAAATCTGGGATTTCAGTTTAAGAGAAAGCACATATTAGCTTTCTTACTCCTTCATGTGAAGTCAGATTAACTCTTAGACCATCTAATTTGTTAATTTACATTTGGAATGGGGGAAAATATACTTGTGTTGATCTAACGAGAGTTTCTCCTCTGAGTGGATTTGGAAATGCACTGTTTGTAATTGGTCAGATGGCTACAAAAGCAGTTGAGGCAAAAGTGCATAAACATGATCATACATGCAAAGATAATCAACACATATTCATGCCTTTTTCTTTTGACAAATTTGGATTCATAGCACCTGATAATGTTGAGTTTCATAGGAGAGTGCGGAAGATCATGAATAAAAATATTATGACTATAGGATCAGCTAATTAAATATATTTTTCATAAGATAGGATTTGTTATTAAACGAGGTATTGTCGCATAATTTGCTGCTCGCTTAACTCGTACACTTGAATAAACTTTAATTATTGTTTTTATCAAATTTGAGATCAGAATGAAATGTAAAAAGTTGAACTCTACATGAAATAGGAATATAGGAGTGAAACAAGAAATATAGTTTTACCCTTATACGATGAGATCAAACATCCTGTCAAAAAATAATATAGAGTACTACGAGAAATAGAATTTTAATCATAATATGGTTTGACCAATTTTATTATTTAAATAAAAACTAACATAAAATTCTATATGAAATAAAAGTATAATATTAGCAATACGATTTTAACTAACATGGAATTCTATGTAACATAGGATTCTAGGAGTGAAATATATCAAATAAATATATAGTAATAATAGTATAATTTTAGCTATTTTGTACTTATTTGAAATTAACATAGAGTTCTACGTAAAACATGAATTTAGGGCTAAAACCAGAATACGGTGAAATCAAAATATAGTGAAATCAAGTACCATTGGGTTCTCTTATTAACAAAAGTTATAGATGCCATGATTAGCTGCCAATTGTTTCACTAATAACTTTTTTATTTTTTAATTGAATTATTGTGTAGCTATGAGCTAATAGATGTTTGAATTTTGGACCTACGTGCTCAGAAAATAAACTATAATGGTTACTTTTATACCGACTCTCTCAGCTACATATTTTGTTTCAATTGAACAAGTAGACAATGACTTTCATAAAGCTGAATTAATTGTGTCAAAGATATAGAAAGAAAAAATATCCTTCCTATTTGATTTCTGTCGTGATTATAATATCAGAGCAACAATAGAATCCCCAGAATCATCAACGTTTGCGTACAAAAAAAACTCAAAAAATAGAGCTATTTTACTCTTACACAACTGTTGAACTGGAAATATTTGTTGGATTTCACGTATTTGTTAATCAATTGATCGGACATTTGGTAAATAACAGTGATGTTGGTTATCCGCTTGTCTCGTTAGATTACTCTCGCTCAAAAAATTTAAAATCATTTTAATGTGAAGAGTTACTTTTCTGGTTTAGCATGGGCATCGATTTCACAAAAATGATAAAAAAAAACTCATGTTGAAGCAAATTCTTATATTTCTTATCCCACGGAAGAAAAAATCTATCATTACCTTTGATGAGGACAAACTAGTGGAGCATCTAGTACATATTCAGCAAAGGAATATATGATTGATTATCCTTGATGACACATGGTCAACTAGTGCATGGAATTCTTCACAAGCGGCCTTTATACCTAAAAATTATGTCATCAAATTAATGCTCACAAGTCAGAATGTTACTGTTGCTAAGCATGTATATCCAAATGGGCTCATTCACCAACCAGTATGATGTCCTTTTCTTAAAAGTTGCCCAACACTTAAAAGATTATGCTTAAGATTGGGAACATAATAAATACTAGAGATATAGTTTGTACTTTACTTTATTTGAATTGGAACATCTTTACACCCTTTGGCGAAGAGCCTATTGTTATTACCCTTCTTCACTTCTCGTTGGACAGTTTTACCAAAATTCACTAAGCAGTTTTTATTTTTGGTCATGTGGTTGCTACAACCACTATCGATACACCAAACAGCATTCACTGACTCTTCTTGAACATTGCTAACAAGAAGCATACTTTCATCTTTCTCCTTAACATCCTTATGTAAAAAATTGGAATCATCTTTTTCATCATTAATTCTTCTATAACAATATTTTTTCATATGCCCAATTTTATGACAATAATGGCATTTAAAAATAAAAGAATTACCTCTTCCTCTTCCATTGAAACCTCCACCAGCTCTTCCTCTTTCTCTTTAATATGAGTTAAAATTTTCACTTTGCATATTTCCTCTTCCTTGCCTCCGACCACGGAATGATCCTCTTCCACCTCTTCCTCTAAAATCACCAGGACTAGTGTCTTGAACTTGAAAAACTTGCTCGAAAAGAGATGAGTCAAATTACTTGATGCGGAGTTCGTGAGATTGTAGTGAGCCCAATAATTCTTCAAGAGAGGAAGTATTCAAATCTTTTGATTCTTCTATGGCCACAACAACATGCTCATATTTTCGTGTCATACTACGAAGAATATTTTCCAAGACTCTTTTATCCAAAATATCTTCACATTAATACGAAATTGATTAACAACTAAAATTGTTCGATTATAAAATTCCTCCACCGTTTCACTTTCTTTCATCTTTAGTAAATCAAACTCACCTCTTAGAAGTTGAAATCTCACCATTTTTACTTTTTCTTCACCTTTGTAGGCCTTTTTTAGCATGTCACATGCCTCCTTTGATGTTTATGATGTTGAAATTTTCTTAAAAATTACTTCATCCACTGCTTGACAAATAAAGTGAAGGGCCTTCTTGTCCTTTGTTGTGCAAGACATGTCTGTATCATAACAAAACTAAGTCAAATTGACAGCCCTAAGAATAAGTTGTATGATAATTTAAATTTGTATTTTTTATTTTATTATTTAAGTTTATAAAAAATGTCAAAGATTAGACTGGAGTAATTTTCTGTAAACATTCTCAAGCCTAAGAATCAACTCTAGAAGAAGTTCAAGAAGATAATGCCTTAGAGAAATTGTGAAAAAGCTTGGAGTTGAATAAATCTATTTTGGAAAAAATATTTTAAGTCAAGATATCTACAAGTCACATATCAAGTTATATAGAGAAGTCATTCAAGAACTCCAGAATGACTTATCGAGAAGTACAAATTGGTCTATCGAGAAGTCCAAATTGGTCATTCGAGAAGTCCCATAGATATCGACAAGTCAAATGAAGATTGGAGATATTGACAAGTTATTTTTGCATATCGAGAACTAAGAGATATCGACAAGACAAATAAAAATATTAAGATTAGAGATTTCGACAAGTTACTTCTATATGGAAAGATTTGGAATATTGTGTGCACTATATTAATTTCAGTTAGCATAATATTACTGCATTTATAATCTGCTTTGTTCACCAAGTAACAAACATTCAAAAAGCCTTAAAAATATATTAAACACATTCACCCCCTATGTGTTGTATTCATTACCTAACAAGTGGTATCAGAGCAAAATCTGAAAGCAAACAGATTAAGATCTTGGAAGAATGAATACACTGAAGATTAGCAGTATCAAGATTCCTGCCTTTGACAGATCTAGCTACACATTATGGAAAAAGAAGATGTTGCTGTTTATAAGATGACCAACCCATGATATGTTCAGATTTTCAAAAATGGCCCTTTCACCCCCATAGAAAGAGTTGAGGAATCTATAGATGAGACATTGTCATTTCAGCTCATTATGCCCCTAAAGATCCCTCAAACTATAGTGAACCTGAAAAGGAGAAAGTCTCCCTAGACAGTGGCTTGCAGTTGATTTTAATAGAGTCACTTGACAATATAATGTACAATAACATTATCAACTGTGACACAGCCAAATAAATATGGGAGAAGATAGAGATTCTATGTGAGGGAACAGAGGAGGTTAGTTCAAACCAAAGGAGAATTTTGGTATCTCCGTATGAGGGTTTCATGGCTAAACCAATGGAGAGTATAACTGATATTTTTGAAACATTCAATAGGTTGATTAATGACTTGCAGCTTCATGATAAATACTATGAAGCTGAGGAGGTTAACTTAAATTTTTTGCTCACTCTTCCTGACCATTTAGAACAAAAGATCTCAGCTATAAGAGAAGGGAGAGACTTAAGTAGGATGATATTGGAGGTTTTATATGGTATCTTGAAAACCTATGAACTGGAAATGATTCAAAGAAAGTCTTTAAGAGTTGGTCTAGGGTACATTGTTGATGGATCAAGTGCTCTAGTTCCAGTCATCTGATGATGAACAAGAAATCTAGAATTCAGTTGTTTTAATTAATGAGCAAAAGAACAAGGAACCACAGAAGCAAGTTATTCTTGAACTTGAGGAGGATGAATTTTATACCTTAGATGAACTGGATGAGTTAGATCAGTCCATGGCTTACTTAGCAAGAAAATTTTCTAACATTAGAGTAAAAAAGCCAAAGTTTTCGCAAATAAGGGACAAACATCCAACAAGGACAATTGCTGGAAAGGAAATACACAATACAACTCTGGTGGCAAAAGTGGCTATAGAACTGGGTCTATTGATAGATCAAAAATTAGATGTTTCAATTGTGATGAATTGGGTCATTTTGCTAAAGAATGCAGGAAGCCAAAGAAAGTGAAAAAGGACAATTCTTATCTTGAATTGGAAGCGAAATATGAAGCTCTTCTAAGAAAGCAATAGGGTAAAGAGTTGGGATGATTCTGACAATGATGAAGATGAGGAGTTTGGAAACTATGCACTCATGACCTTGGAGCAAGGAAAGTCATCCTCGTCAAAAAAAAGGTACCAACTCTTACTACTATTGATTTGAATGCTAGTAAATATAAGGAAACTTATTCACATGGACTTATTTTGACCAGTTAATGTCTTATCAATTTCAAGAAAGATGTATGCACTTATGATGGTGGATGACTACTCAAGGTACACATGGGTAGAATTTATCCATTCAAAGGATGGAACTCTACACATCATAATTGAGCACATCAAGAAAATTAAGAAGCAGGCTGGAGATCAGAAATGTATGAAAAGATTGAGGAGCGACAATGGCACAGAATTCAGAAGTACAATTTTAATTGAATTCTGCAAAGATAAGGGGATTGTTCAAGAATTCTCAACAGCTAGGACACCTCAACAAAATGGTGTTGTTGAGAGAAAAATAGAACATTAATGGAAGCTGCTAGAACAATGCTGCAAGATGCCAAATTGCTAAACAGTTTGTGGGAAGAAGCTGTCAAAACTGTATGATATACTCAAAACAGATATCTCATCAACAAAAATCTTGGAAAATCACCCTACTCAATCTTATCTAAAAGAAGGCCTATTGTGAAGCCCTTTCATGTGTTTGGAAGCAAGTGTTATGTTTTGAAAAACAACTCTGAATATGTGGGAAAATTTGACTCTAAAGTTTTTGAAGCAATTTTTCTGGGATACTCATTATAGAGAACTGCCTACAAATTTTATGTGCTTGATCAAAGAAAATTATGGAAAGCACAGATATAAGTTTTGATAATGACAAGTGTCCACGCTTGAAATGCCTTGATAAAAATGAAGCTGAGGCCCTGTAATTTGAAAATCTCAACATTGATAGTGATTCTGAGGATAAAGCTGAAATCAACACAAATAATGGAATGGATGAAGGGACAACTGAACAAGTGAATCATGTGAATGGAAGCTCATCTCGAACACCTGAATTTAATAGCACAAACTCGGGGGGAGAAAGAGAAGAAGATTCTGAAAGTCATGCCAATGGTGAAGAAAATACAGAAAACTTAAGTCAGCAAACTCACACCATAAAATAGGATATGAGTCACATAAGAGAAGCAATTATTGGTGACCCAACTATTAGAGTAAGTACTAGAAGTGCAACTGCAAATGAATGTCTTCATGCATATTTTCTTTCAGAAGTTGAGCCTAAAAAATTGAGAAAGCTCTACTTGATCCTGATTGGATATCTACTATGCAAGAGGAGCTAAATCAGTTTGAAAGAAACAAAGTTTGGAAATTGGATCCTGCAGTAATGAACATAAGAGTAATTGGAATAAAGTGGGTGTTTAGGAACAAAATGGATGAAAATGGAATTGTAATAAGGAACAAAGCAAGGTTGGTTATAAAAGGCTACTCACAGGAAGAAGAAATTGAATATGATGAAACTTTTACTCCAGTTGCAAGGTGTATCAAATGGATGTAAAGAGTGCATTCCTTAATGGTGAGTTGCAAGAAGAAGTTTATGTGCAACAGCCACCTGGCTTTGAAGATCCAGAATTTCCAAAATTTGTATACAAATTACTTAAGGCTCTCTATGGACTAAAACAAGCAGCTAAAGCTTGGTATGACACTCTGTCAGAATTCTTGATCAAACATGGTTTCACTAGAGGTACAATTGACAAGACTCTCTTCTACAAGCAACATGGTATTGATATGATCCTAGTTCAAATCTGTGTGGATGATATCAATTTTGGTTCATCAAATGAAAAGTTATGTCAAAGATTCTCAAAACTCATGCAGAGTGAATATGAAATGAGTATGATGGGAGAATTAAGTTACTTTCTTGGACTTCAAGTTAGTCAAAGGAGTGATGGAATCTTCATTAGCCAATCTAAGTATGACAAGGATTTATTGAAAAAATTTGGCATGGTTGATTGTTCATATGCATCTACACTTATGTCTACAGCTACTAAGTTGGATGAAGATAAAAAAGGAAAAGTGTATACATTTCAGGTTATAGAGGAATGATTGGATCTTTACTGTATTTAACTGGTAGTAGACCAGATATTATATTTACAACATGTATGTGTGCAAGATTTCAAACCAATACAAAGTAATCACATTTGATGGCTGTGAAGAGAATTTTTAGATACCTAAAGGGACTCCAAACTTGAGATTATGGTATCCTAAGAGAACAGGTTTTGAAGCTGTTGGATACATAGATGTAGATTTTGCTGGATACAGGGTTGACAGAAAAAGTACTAGTGGAAGATGTCAATTTCTTGGACAAAGACTTGTATCCTGGTATAGCAAAAAAAAAATATGTGTCAGCTTTCACAACTGAGGATGAATATATAGTTGCTGGAAGTTGATGTGCTCAAGTGCTTGGATTAAAAATCAGCTAATAGATTATGGCCTAGTGTTACACAAAATTCCTATTATATGTGACAATACTGGTGATATATCTATTATGGCTAATCCTAGTTAATCATTCTAGAACAAAGCGCAAGGATGTGAGATACCATTTTATTAGAGAACATGTTGCAAATGCTACCATTGAGCTAATTTTTGCTCCAACAGAAAATCAATTAGCTGACATTTTTACTAAACCTTTGGATGAAGCTACTTTCACTAGACTTGTAGGTGAAATTGGTATGCTTAATTCTTCATCCTAAAGGAAAGAACTCAGCTAATGTTTTGTAGCAGATTAATTTCTGATAAATCAAAATTCATTTGATTAATTAGAAATTAACTGAAATATGAATTATAAATATTTCAGATTTCTCTGCATATTTATTTTTCATTTTACTTATTGTCAACTTGGAATTTTTTAAATTATAAGTAAACTGTTTTTTTGTTAATTCATATTCCCAATATATGAAGATAATAAAAGACAGATCTCAAAAGCAGCAAAAGTATATTGAGAACTGAGTTCTCGATAAGTATAAATGACTTCGCGATAAATCATTTTGAGACTTCTCGAAGTAGTTCTCGATAAGTCAGTTTTGGACTTCTCGAGTTAGAGATCTCGATAAGTCATTTTGACTTCTCGATAGAGTTCTCGATAAATCTCTGTTAGACTTCTCGTGGACATCTCGATAAGTTATTATGACTTCTCGAATAACTTCTCGAACAAGGCCATTATTATACTTCTCGAATGAACATCTCAACAAGTCACTCTATGACTTCTCGACAAGTATTATAGAGTTCACAAGTAATCTACTTTGAGTTCTATACAAGTTCAATTTAAACTTATCTTTAACTCAGACTGGGATAATTTTATTTAATAAATTATTTTCATAATGATACTTTTGATAAAATTTATTCTGATTTTATTTTGATTTATTCATATAAAATTGGAAACAATTCAGTCCAGTCACGACAAACTGGGTATTTATTTGACATCTCGAAAAGACATTTTCTAGTTCTCGATAAGAGTCAGAAAATGACATATCGATGTGTATCTATTCTCTAAATATGACTTCTCGATAAGCAAATTCCAAACGTCCATTTTTAGTTCTCGATAAGTCATTTACCTTTTACTATAAATACCCAGACATCTTGACATACACGTTTTTATGCTTTCGAGATCTCTAAGTGACCTAATTTTTCCAATTCTCAACCGCTCTCTCTCATTTCAAACTCTTTCTCTCTAATTGTTCTTACCCACTAAAATTTACTCCTCTAAAATGGCACTAAATAATGTTAGAACTGTAATCCCCAAGGATGGAACCAACTATCTCGCTTTCACATATGTTAATCAAGCTCCTAACAATTTCAAGGGCTCTGTATCTATGATGGTGAACTGAACTATTGGAGGCCAACAGGTGGAGTTTAATGAGCAAGATGTGAATCAAGGTTTGGGCATTCCAACTGAAAATTTGGTGGAGGTTCCAACACGGGATGAGCTAGCTGAGTTCATGGACTTCATCAACTATAGTGAAAGAATCAAGTTGTCTAGCCTGAACAAGAAGTACCTAAGGAGGGAATAGTTTTTCTTGTTTGATTCTATCATAAGGGCTTTCACTTGTAGAAAGACGGGATATGACAACATATCAACTATGGTCCAGAAGCTGATGTTCTCCGTAGCTCACAACAGACACTTGAATGTTGGTTTATTGATCCTAGAAGAATTGAGCACCTGGCTAACAATGCCCCTACTACAAGAGGTAAGAAAATTTTCCTTCCTAGATTTATAATGTCTGCTTTAAATCATAAAGTGCATGGCATTCATATGTTAAATGGTATAGATAGAAACAAATAGGAAACTGTAAGCAAGTGTCCAAAGTGCTATTTGGTTCACTTATTACTAAAAATAAGGTACCGGTAAGTCTTAGAATCACTCCATTTATGTTGGAGAGATTCCGTACTTACCTTTACCCTATGCCTGACATGAGGTCTAATATTAAACCTAGTACAGCCATGGTGCCTTTCCCTATGGAAGTACAAACACTGGACAACCAACAGGGGCCTTCCCAAGCTGAGACCCTTTCTTCTTTACCACTAGAAGCTAGGAAACTAACCACTTCATCCTCTCAAAAGGGTGAAGTGAGTAAGAAGAAGAGAAAGCAGGCACCCTTAATAATAATCAATGAGAGTGGTGAGGACCAAACAGAACAAGAGTCACCCTTGGTCAAAAAAATAAAGAAGATGAAACAAACTGAGCTGACCACTTAAGCCACCTCTCCATCCTCCCAAAAGGTTGTAGTTGTAAAATAAGGATTAAAACAGACTCTGGCTGCATCCTCTCAATAGGGTATCTCTATTGAACAAAGCATTCGCCCAAATGCTCCTTGTAAAGAGTCTGCACAAATACTTGAATAAATTCAAGTGTATGGAAGGAGAAATAAGGATGGTATACACAATGAGAGCACATCTCTTGAAGCTCCCTCATCTACTCAGTGGGAGCTGTCAACACTCAATTCTGAGATTCTAAATCTAATTTCTCAAATTTTTTCTTCATTTAATCAAACTTTGAATCTGATTCTCAAGAGTTTCCAACATCAAGTGGCATGGTTCTAGAAAGTATGCTCACCACCCAGGAACCAAATTTTGTGGGTGAGAGGCTACATGTTGGGGTAGACCTTGATGACACCAACATAAATACATGGGTTTCATTAGTTTTCACTGAATACCCTGTGGTAGTTAAAAATGCACCTTCATGTGTAAATCAACCTTCACTGGTTGAAAGGTTTGAGGGTAGTACTCCTATGGGGGAGCTATCTAAATCCTCTCCAATTCAATTGGAGGTTCCTCTTACAGGGACAACTTCCCCCAAAACCCTAGCTGAGATTGCACTCACAATTGAAGCTAGGAGTTCAATTTCCAATGATCCTTCTATGGGGAGGCAAGTACATCACATTCAAGAGACAGTGTTTTGAGAAAAACTCAAGGATTTGAGACTATAGTACATGACAGTAATCTAGTTAACTCCCCTCTAATTCCAATGGAGGTTCCCACCACAAGTGGAGAACAACAAACTGTCACAACCACAGTTCAACCTATGAGTCAGACTGTGACTTCTGTCATAGGTGGTTATATTGAAAATCTACCATCCACCTCAAATCCAAATGACCAACCATCAACATTCAACCCTACACAACAACCATCTCACACAATCCAAAAGTGGTTACAAAGTGCTAAATCCCAACCAAACATTGTAGATGATCTTCTAGTTGATCAAATTTTAGGCCTTGCAAACATCACACAGTATCTGCTTACTGACAGATATGACAAATCAAGACTATCAGACAATTATGCTCACTTATAATAAAGATGTTGAGAAGCAAAAGCAGAAGATAGTGAATGAAATTGAGTAGGATGTTAATGTGGATGTTTGGCTTCCTAAAGACTTCACATTGGAGATAGATCAGGTCTTGGAAAGATTCAGAGAGGAATATATAACCATTTTGGAAAGTAATGCCAAGGTCCTCACTCCATAAGAACTGTATTATGCAGTCAATGAAGTCTACAAGGTCAAATCAAAGTTTTTCAGCTCTTTGGTAAAGCACTACAAGTGACTTTAACTAGTCATCAAGACAAAATCGGTAAGATGGTAAGGGAGAAAATGGATGAGATTATACCTTCACAGGTTGAGATCAAATCAAAATTCAAGACTTTTACATAACAAATGGGATGATTTGATCTAACTACAATGGATGCCAGTGTCAAAAATCTAAGGCAGTATTTTTTGGCTATGCATAAAGTGGTTCAGCAGCACATTACAAATTCTAATGACACCAGACTCAAGTTGAATCAACTTCATCAAAGCAGATATGAGCCTTCACCTCTTTTGATGAAAGGCATAAGGGAAGCTATGCAAGCCACATTTGGCACTTCATTATCTACAAGCTCTCCGTCACAATCATCAACATCATCAAATCTCCAACTTCAATCTCTACAACATCAAGTTTCAACTTTATAGTCCTCTAATGATTCACTCACAACCCAGGTACAAGCTCTCACTTCTCTAGTGCAGAGTCAACAAAATGACATCAGGACTCAGTTCATGTGGGAGCTATCATTGGTGTCTTGAATGTTCCTCTACCTGCTCTTCCTGAAGTTGTGAGGCCAAAACTTCCCACTCCACTATTCCTGCCTGCCAACAAGACTAAGGGGGAGATAGAAGTTAGGATTCAACAATCTAAAGAAACTGGCAAATTGACATCAACTCACACTGGTCAAAGATCTTCACAAGCTCAATTATCTAAAGATGTTGGGAAAGATAGACTTCTAAAAGCTGCAGAAGGACCTTGTCAAGATCAAGAATCAATGAACTTCTAACCGTCTTAAGAGTGTCTCTTCACAACAACTATATCACCTTCAAAAGAGCATTAGCCAAAAACATCAATTTCATAAAAGTAAAAAGTAATTTTACTTTTTCACAACTGTTGAACGTGATATATTTGTTTGATTTCGTTGAGATGTTGATCAATTGGTCGGACATTTGGAGAACAATGATGTTTGTAACATGCTTGTCTCTATTTATGGAATGGGAGGTTTGGGTAAGATTACTCTTGCTCAAAAAATTTACCCTCATTCCATCTATATCTTATACTACCTAGACCCTACTTTTAAATGGGATTTACTTGTTGGAATCTGAATGATGGAAGAATGATGGAAAAGAGTAACATGCCCAAGAATTGTTCTAACAAAATAATTAAGTAATTTATAAAAAAAATCAAATAAGACATATATTGATTTATTACAAATCTTGAGCTAAAATCATCAAATGAACAATAAACTCTCTTATTCACTATACTAATCTAAGACACCTTAATATAAATTAGTCTCTTTAACAATCATTATAGTTATTGGGGAGGCTTATGATGGAGCAACAACCAACACCTGCAAAATAAAAGAAATCGAGAATAGACTTGATGTAGGCTATATTGATGATATACTTTGAAAATACAGATGATAAAAAAATTATAAATATTATGCAACTTACTGTAATATTTTTTAATTTAATATAATTTATTGGAGCACTCTCTCCATTGTTTCCTGCAATTATCCAAAAAGCATATAAATTATCATAAAATAGCTTTATATATGTAAAATTGATATATTTCTTAAAACCCCAATACTTGAATCTGGGAGAAAATTTCCAAATTAATGAGACAAGTAAATACCGAAGTTTATTGGATTTAAACATAGAAACTAGTTATAGGCCACGTGATATTCCAAATCCATGCCATTAATCACTTTGGATGGAACATAAGAAATCACCTCCTCAGACATGAGTTGGGTGAGTAATGCCTAGGCCTTGTTCCCCTCTCCATCTTTTTCTTGAAATCATCTCCGTGTTGGCTGACATAAGTCCGGTGTATAATTCTTGGATGGTGGAAACTGATGCAAAAAAAAACCAATGATTAAGGGATGCCATTTAGGAACTTAGTGAATAAGTAAAAGATGAAAAAGTAGCAAAGACAAACCTGATTTGAAAGACAGCCCTTTCCCAAGAAAGAAAGGCACAAGCCTGCCACAGTCAGCTGGTAGAGAAAAAGAGAGCTACACCAGGGATTCATGTATCGAGTCATCTGATTCAAAAAAAGAAAGACTCTTCGATCTCTTATTGATGGATAAAGAAAAATATATATGCTACAAAACAATCTACCAAGGCTAGAAAACTGATCCGAATTAAAAGGTTGACTTAAAATCAGCAGCTGTAGAGATTAAAGCTCATAAAAGTAAAATGTAAAATATTTTATTATTAAAATTATATATATTTATGAGAATAATTAGTTAGAGAAAATTGTGTTTAGAAATGCCAAATTATTTTTGTATTAAATCAAAGTTAAATATTTTATTTTTAAACTAATTCAAAATACTATTTCAAAATATGAAACAAGCCAAAAAGAAATGAAAATATAAACATAATTATATAATAAAGAATGATCTATGATATTATCAATCACCTGGTTCCCCGTGACATCCCACCAAATTTATGGAGCACTATCTTCATTGTTTCCTACAAATATATAAATACTATGAGCATACACAATAATAATATTTTATGAAGTTACACCTACATATATATAGCCTCAATTCATTCAATTGAAAGGATTCCAATAAATTTTATGTTATTGGTGGTTAGCTATAAACTCTCTTACCATTACATAGGAATATGATAAATTCAATAACATGAGTAAGTATAAATAACATACCTGAAATCAATCACAACCACAAACAAAAAAATTGTACAAAAAGAAAATACAGTATATCTTCTCATGAGAGAAATTATAATCTCAATATGTTGTATGTTAATGAATGATTAATGATGAATATTTAAGCTCCCGATTTAATTTGGAGAACAGTAGGTTGTTTTTGTTTTGTGGAGAGAAATAGATTGCTAAAGAAGGAAGAGACAAATAGATTGCTAAAGAAGGAAGAGACAAAGAGAAATTTGGAGTGAGTTATTTTGTTTTGCCAGAAAAGGGATGATTAGGAAGTTAGAGGGATGATTAGAAAGATTTTTTCTAGAATGTTGTACAATGTCTGTGTTGATAGATCTAGATGAAAGAGGAACCAGTTATATAATCATCAAAAGAAGAAAAAAGAACATTTAGATCATTCTAGGACCATCTAAAACCATCTAACATCTAGTTATATAATCATGAAAAGAAGAAAAAAGAACATTTAGAACATTCTAGGACTATCTAAAACCATCTAACATCTAGAATGATCATGAAAGGAGCACATGTGACAGTCTGGATTATGGGCTATTAACATGTAGAATTTTCTTTATTATGGGCTATATACGTAGGCCCAAAAATATTAAAGTTTATCAAGTATTTTACAATATATAATATAAGGATCATGAGATAGGCCCAAAAGTATATTATTAAGCCATCATCAAGTTATAAAACGATTTAAAATGCTATATCATTTGAAATAAATTATTTTGACAAATTATTTATTTTTAACTTTTATTGATTTTCATCAATAAAAATTGTTTATATTATTTTCAAATTCTTTAATAAAAATTTATTGTACTACTTCGACATTAATATTAATATTACTTATAAGTTCAAAGGTACCATTAAATTGATATTTGTTGTTTATAGGTAATTTGTTATTTTGCAGGGCTTATTGGCTGCACACCGTGGGGGATATATGGATTCTCAAAAAGAGGAAGGACCTGCCCCTCTGCTTTGGAGATTTTCAGACTTTCTTAAGTGGGCAAATCTCTGTCCTTCAGAACCTGAAATTGGCCATGCTCTGATGCCATTAGTGATTACTGGGCAGGAAATACCACATGCATGTGAGGTACATTATTTGTGACCTTGAAATAATAAATGGTGTCATATATCATGAGATGAAGTGAATTGTAAAACTGTCTTAAGTTTGTATTTGTTGCACATTATGATTTTTTTTTGGAAAATTCTTGTTTTGGGCATGGATCTGATATAATAGAATAATATACTTAGCTCTAACAATGGAGCTTCCTAGTAATCGATGAGTAGACTCCTGAATCGAGTTAAATTATTGATTCTCTTCACTTTGTAGAGTTAAGTTCTCACTCATTTTTATGATCTTTTAGGTTGAACTTCTAATACTTTCCTTTTAGGTTGAACTTCTAATACTGTCCCACCACTTTTACTAAGTCATCAGCTTGTCTTGACAGAGTTGATGTTTTAGTAGCCCTTGCAGCCACCAGGGTTGAAGCTTATGTGTTAGAAAGTGATTTTTCATGTTTGGCTCGTCTTATAACTGGTGTTGGGAGCTTTCATGCGCTCAACTTCATACTAGGAATTCTTATTGAGAACGGGCAACTAGATCTTCATTTTCAAAAGTATTCAGCTGTTGCAGACTCGAACTCCAGCACTGCTGAGGCTGTTAGAGGGTTTCGAATGGCTGTTCTGACATCACTGAAGCAGTTTAATCTGAATGACCTTGTTCCATTTGCTATGGTTAGTATCCTAGGTTATAGATATTTACTACTTTCATGCATTATTGAAATGGAAACATTAAACATAGGCCAATCTAATGTCCTGATCGTCTGATAGACTATGTAGAGTATAAATCCAGTCTATTGTATATCATACTAGTCTTTCTAAATAGCAAGCTCAATAAAATATTATTGAATCTCTACAGATTGTTAGACCTTTGCAAAAAAATATTCTTTGTCCACTTCTTATTTTGTCCTAAATTCATACAAAAGTGAAAAATACCCGTGAATTAGCTATTTTAGAGCTATAATATGGTCCTACAAGTTTGTATGAAATAAAACTGTTGCAGTGTTAAATTATTGGTACACTGTAAGACGGAAATTCTTCAGGTTCTCAGAAATTCACATGCATGGAAGGTTTTACATTTAACAAAGTTTTCTTGATGTTACAGGTTTATAATCATTTTGACATGAAGCATGAGACTGCTTCTCTTCTGGAGTCGAGAGCTCAGTAATCATCTCAGCAGTGGTTCTATCGCTACGACAAGGATCAGAATGATGACCTCCTAGAGTCGATGCACTATTATATTGAAGCTATTGAAATTCACTCCTTCATTGACGCTTGCAACAAAACGCATGCTGCCTATTCTTGGGCTTCCCTCGTGTCCCTCCAGCTCCGAATGCCAGATTTCAAGTGGCTAAATCTATCGGAAACTAATGCAAGACATGTTCTGGTCGAGCAATCCCGTTTTCAGGAGGCACTAATTGTTGTTGAGGCTTATGGTCTTAACCAACCTAGTGAATGGGCTTTGGTACTCTGGAATCAAATGCTCAAGGCGAAACTCACAGAACAGTTTGTTGCTGAATTTGTTGTTGTGCTCCCTCTCCACCCAATGATGCTTGCTGAACTCGCACGATTCTATATGGCTGAGGTTACAGCGAGAGGGGACCTCTCCACTCGCATGAAAGGGGATGACTTGAGTACTAGAAATAGAAATATGGCTGATTTTACACATTAGTTGTACTTTATTTAGAATGATAAACATATTTGATATTAGTTGTACACATTGAGAATTTGTTGATCTTGAATTCAATTGAGTAATAATGTACATGTATTGGTTGAGTTTTGAGAATTAAGGTTTTTCAATAATGTGGTTAATACATTGTTTAATATTCGATGTTAATAAAGGGATATTAGCACATATAAACAAGGCAATAACATCAATTCAAAAATAAATACCTGATGTCTATTTATCATATTAACATCGGTTATTTAAAAAACAATCGATGTCTATTGTTCAAATTGACATCGCTTATTTAGAAAACAATCAATGTCTATTGTTCAAATTAACATCGGTTCTTTAAATACAACCGATGTCTAATAGGTTATAGACATCGGTTTTTTATTTGTAATCGATGTTATTTTATAAATATTGCTTGTGTGTTATAGTTTTAAATAGGCCTAATCGTTCTAATATTACATTTCTGAACTTGACATTACACAATTATATAACATCAATATGAATTAGACATCAGAAATTTTCCAGAAATGCTGTGTAATATTATATAGACGTCGGTTTTTAACCGATGTCTATGAGAAAATACATTTAACATCAGTCGCGAAGACATCATACATTTTTTACATAGACATCGGTTTTAACCGATGTCTAAGATCTTTTTTCTAGTAGTGTTAGTATGATTGATAAAAGAAAAATTCTTGAAGAAGTTAGAGGTAGGTGTTCGCTTATATCTTCTTGGGTGGGGCTTCTTTAAAGGTCAGCTCGTGGTATATAGCAAGAGGATACATTGGGACATCTCCTCTTTGCACTGACTTTACATCTGTTATTTCTTAGAATATGTGAGGTAAGCGCTCTTTCTCTTCAATTTGAGGTCTCTAAGACCTTGACTATTATTCAATTTGATGGGCCAGTACTGGGTTTAGAGCTTAATATAGGGAAGATGGGAGTGTTTTTGGCCTGATTCTAAACCACGCATTTCTCGAGATGGAATTTTTCCGCCTAATATTGGTAGGCCTCAAGTAGAGTTCAAACTTCTTGGTGGTTATACTAGCATGGAGGAAGAGTTTGTAGAGGAATTTATTAAAAAGAAAATGGTAAAGTATGTAGAGCTTATGGGTGCTTCGGAGAAATATAATGATCTCAATGTGAGATTATGTTATTTAGGTTTTGTATGGGACTAAGTAAACTCTATTATACTTTTATGCACCTGCACACCAAAAGTTTTTGGAGAAACTTCTGCTCAGTTTTATACCGTATTGAGAAAGAAATTGGACAATATTGTAATGTCGGAAGGGCCTGACTTTGGTGACCTTCCGTGGTGGTTAGCGACTTTGCCTATTCGTTCAGGTGGTCTGGGTGTGCATGATGCAGGCAACGCTAGATAATTTATATTTGTGACTTCTCCCATCCAATCTATTGACTTGTAGGATCATATTTTACGAGGATGTGAGATGATTACAATCGATGATCATTTTACTTTAGCATAAGAATTGATGCAAACTGTACTCTCTGATATAGATTTGCTTAAATTATCCACTAAAGGGTTTGTCCCCTAAAAATCAATGCATAATTTGGCAAACCTTTACTTTAGTGGTATTTTGATAATCTACCTAATAAATTTAAGTTTTATGAGAGACAAATAGCAATTTTATGGTGCTTGAGAGCCACACATACTCAGGATTTCCTATTCGCCACTCTCGTTAAGTAATTAGGATAGTGTATAATGTCAATACAATATCAGATGATACTGGGGTACTGGCTCATGATTCCTTTATTTTCAAGTGGAGTTCAGTGTCCCTTGTGCACGTCTCCGATGGATGTATTTGAACACGATGTTCATTGTCAAACACAACCATGGTACAAATATGGACATTACTTGATAAGAAATGTGTTATATGATGTATTATGAAAATCTGGATTTCAGTTTAAGAGAAAGCACATATTAGCTTTCTTACTCCTTCATGTGAAGTCAGATCAGGTTTATGAATTGACCACTACCCCAAACAACGCTGAGGATAAAACTCAAAACCAGAACCAGAATCAAAACCAAGACACCCTTGAGATGAATTAATTTCTCCAACTTCTACGACAACAAACAACTGTGTTTGCTCAACAGCAACTCCCAACACCCAGAACTGGTAATTTCAAAACCTTACAATCTGTACATCCCCCAGAGTTTGTAGGAGTATTAGATCTGATTAAAGTCAAGTCTTAGTTAAAAGAAATGGAGAAAGTCTTTGAATTAGCTGAAGTTAAGGATGATAAAAAGATGAAGTATGCAAGTTATTATATAAAGTTTGAGGCAAATTTTTGATGGGAGTCTACAAAATCGGTACATGAAGAAGAAGTTATATCATGGAAGAAGTTCACAAATTTGTTTTACGAAAAGTACTTAGATTTCTAGAGTTGAAGCAGGAAAATATGTCAGTATCCGAGTACGAGGTTAAGTTTCAGATTTGGAAAGGTTTGTACTAGTATATGTGAACATGGAAGCCAAGAAGGCAAAGAGATTCCAACAAGGACTTAAATTATTGATACCAAGTCAGGTGGCTCTTCTTGAGCTACGAACGTATGATGCGTTGTTAAAGGAGAAAGAGAGGCAACTAAAAAGGAAAATAAAGGGAAGAAAAGGAAAATGGAAAATGCAGATCAAGACCAGAGAAGTTTGAAGTTCAACGGAGAGCTTGGAAGGAATGTTGAGAATCTGAGTCAGAAATTTCAGAAGTTTATGTCAGGAAATGGGAATCAAATGAAACATTTTTAAAGATCAGGTCAACCGGTGAGAGACAATATGCCTCTAATTCCAAAGTGTAAGTTTTATGGGAAAAGACACCCGCGAAATGCAACAATAACAATGTTACATGTTTCAAGTCCAATCAAAAAGGCCATTTTTCATCCGAATGTATAAATGACGCGGGAAAATCAGAAGTGACTTATTTTAAATACGAAAAAGTTGTTCATATGGCGAGAAATTACAAGGCATCCATTTAGAAGGCCAATGTTCTTAAAATTGCTGGACCATCGCCTCGATCAACACAACCAGCTCAACCAAGGGCCCGAAGTTTTAATATGACAATGAAAGATGTTTTCCAGGACGCGGATGTTGTAGCAGATACACTGACTATAAATACTATAGAGGCCAAAGTGTTAATGGATTCTAAAGCTAGCAGATCTTTTATATCCTCTACCACGAATTGATGATTTGTTTGATCAATTGAAAGAAGCAACGTGTTTTTTGGAAATTGATCTAAGATCTGGTTACCATTAATTAAAGATTAAGATAGAGAATATACCTAAAATGGCATTTCAGACGAGATATGGACATAATGAGTTCCTAGTAATTGTATTTGAACTACCAAATGCACCTACTACATTCATGAATCTTATGAATCGAGTCTTTAAAAAATATCTATTAAGTTCGTGACTGTGTTCATCGATGACATCTTGATTATTCCAAGTCAGAAGCGGAACATGTGGAACATTTAAGGATTTCTTTGGAAACCATGAGAAAATAAAAGTGAAAGCACGTGGAACATTTAAGGATTTAAGGATTTCTTTGGAAACCTTGAGAAAAAAAAACCGGAATATGTGGAACATTTAAGGATTTATAAAGGACAAGGTTTTGTACTATTGCAACATGGAAAAGTGATAGCATATGCTTCTGGTCAGTTAAAACCTCATGAGCAAAGGTACTCTACGCATGATTTGGAACTGGCAGTGATTGTGTTTGCACCTAAGATTTGGAGACATTATTTATACGAAGAGAGGTGTGAGATTTATACGGATCATGAGAGTTTAAAGTATATTTTTAGTCAAAAAAAATTGAATATTAGACAAAGGTGATGGTTGAAACTAATAAAAGATTATGGTGTACTATACCTTACCATCCTGGAAAGGCGAATGGTTTAGGGGATGCATTGAGCCGCAAAGAAAGATTGAATATATTAATCACGTCAGCAGAATTGGCTAAAGAATTTGATATAATGATAATTGAGATACGAGTACCTGATTTAACAGATGATGTGGTATACGCGATGATATTTTAGCCCAAAATACTAGAAAAGATTCGACGCTGTCAGGAGTAGTTGATGGATCATGAACAGGATAAATTGTCTGATGAAGATATCAAGGCTCAAAAGGATGATAAAAGGTATTAAGTTTTAGAAAAATGAATGTTTCCCAATATAAAGCTTTTCACTGAAGTCCTAATGATTGGATGTTGCGTAAGAGGCAAGCGAAGTTAGTCCAGTATTAAAGGCCAATATAGTATCTTAGGTAACTTATGACCAGATGGAGGACAGTACGGGCTGATTACCCGTATTATTAAAAGATGGATATTCTAATCGAAGATTTTAATTTTTATAAAAAATTAAAGTAATGATTTAATTTGTGTTTTAAGCACTATTTCTATATCATGTTTTGATTTGAAGTTTGAAAATAAGTATGTATAAGCTTTCCAAAGTTCTGATGAATCCTAACCATTAAAACATTGATTGTTCGAGTTACTGAACTTTTCAGAACTATAACCTTGAGCCCTTGAAACCCTAATTCAAAAATCCTTTCTAATTATGTTAAGTTACTTTCACACATACAAAATTGATATCTAGAACTATTTTATTAGTTACCTGTTGAGCCCTTTTAGCTCATATTGTTTGTATTCATCTAATATTGACAGTTAAGCAAGAGGATGACCAGACTTAGACGCACCGCTTGTAAGAGTGTTCATAGAGGTGCCTTCCGCACAGTTAGATTTCAGGTGTCAGATCAGGTAGAAGATGGTGTGAGGAAGCGTTGGTTAACTTTTGAGAAATGTAATAGGTTGTGAATAGATACAATCAAGTTATCTGACAATTCCAAGCAGGAATTGTGTTTTAAATAATTTGAAAAAGAGTTGTGTAATAATTATTATCCTCGTTGGTAGTTGTAGTCTTATTTATTTTATTATTATTATTGTACTTTGGTGGTTATAAAGGTTTCATGGGTCTTCATTCTTAACCCCGAGTTTGAGGGCGTTACATTTTATTCGATTGGAAGATATGATGTAGTTATTCTTGGAGTTGTTTTCAAGATTACATATAGTTTGGTTAGATTTTTAGATATTTATAATAAGTTATATGATTTAATTAAAAAAAACATCTTTTTTATAATGTATATTAGATGTGAAAAAATTGTTAGATATTTTGGTTAATAATTTATAATTGTTCAATAAAATATTAAACAATTTTTTTTATTTCAGTATCTCAACGACTCTCTCTCATAGTTGAAAATATATTTCTTTGAGTATTTAAACTATTCATAGATCGAGACACAAAATATTAATTGATATATAATGTATAAATGAAAAAATCAAATAAAATTTCGGCTCGGCCCGAGGACCTAAAGACACCTCATACTTTCGAGGAAGTAGGGCCAAACCGGATTTTTATTAAAACCCGGTCTGATCCATTTATCAAGTACAGGGTTTTTATGGCCCCAATAAAACCTGGTGCAAAGAACTTTTTGTGCATGTCTAATCCAAGTTAGAAAAAAGAGGTTATCCATATTATGAACATTAAACTATGTAGGTTTTTAATGTAGTAAATAAAATTTAAAATTTTGTTGAAATAATAATTCATGTCTATATTAATCACTGTTTTATCCGTTATAAATAAAAAAAATAGTTACTAATTATAAGAGGAATCGAATGGAATAATGGTTTCTAAGTAACCATAATGGAGCAAGTTTGTTACAATACAAACAATGATGAAGATAAAAAGAAAATTTCTTTTATGTAACATTTCTCAATTAATGTTCAAAGTCTCTTTCTTTTAACTTCCTAGTTAGAATCTTCCAAATGTCAATTTTTTTAAATTATATTATTAAATATCCACAAGCTTATCGTTAGTTGAAGTATGGATCTATGCGCTCGCATTAATATGCCAGAATTGTTTCCTAAAATTTTTTACTATAATGAATGGTCGGGTCTTTACATTTGAACTATATACATTTATGGTATTCACAACTACTCCCTCCGTCCTAATTTATTTATCTTGTTTGACTTTTGATGGTCAAATTGACTCAACTTTGACCGTAAATAAAAACTCATTTTTTATTATTTTGAAAAATTAAAATATACATATAAAAGTAGATTAAACATACTTTCTAATGATATAAATTTTATAAAAAATTTCGATATTATACTATGTGAAATTTTCAGCCAAAGTTGGGTCAATTTGACCGTAAAAAGTCAAACAAGACAGATAAATTGGGACGGAGAAAGATAAAATGGTCAATCTAGGCTCAGCTCTGAGTACAAACACAAATGGAAACTGGTTTATTTAAACAAGTTGAGCCCGATATTTGGATGATTATTTGATTATTGAAGTACCAGGAGCTAGTCGATTTCAGAACATGGCACCCAAATGGTCATATTATGAATATATCATGAATAGCTCATAATTTTTTTCCTGATAAATTTGTCATTTTTATGTGAATAATTGTGCAGTTATGAGCTGATCGATATTTGAACTATGTACGTACATGCTCAGAAAATAAACTACAATGGTCACTTGTCTAACGATTCTCTGGTATCAGCTACATTTGTTGTTTAAATAAAGAAGTAGACAAGGACCTTTATAAGGATGGAGTAATTGTGTATATTATTGTAGGAAGTCTGACTGATCTACAAATTAGAGAGGCTCAACTTCTTCACGAGCTTATGATGAAATCGAACAAGTTGTGACAAAGCTCAGGAAAAAAAAAATCTTGCCATATGTTGATTCAAGGATAAGTGACCACAAAATTCATGTTTTGCTTTCTGACATATAAGAGCTTGCAAGTGATGGTCAACATGTTGTTGAAAGTTTTATTCTCAAAGCTTTATTTATCCACCGGAAACAATTGAGTGGATAAACAAAGTAAAGTGATTCAACATATCCCCTTGGTGACTAAATGGATATATGATATTTACTTTATTGACCACTTTGATCCGAAAATATCCATCATGTTTGATTGTTCTCGTGATTATAATATCAGATCAACTATAGAATCCGTGGAAATCATCAACTTTCTGGTACAAATAACTCAAAAAACAAAAGTAATTTTACTTTTACAACTGTTGAACGTGATATATTTGTTTGATTTCACTCAGATGTTGATCAATTGGTCGGATATATTTGTTTGATTTCACTCAGATGTTGATCAACTGGTCGGGCATTTGGAGAACAACAGTGATGTTTGTAACATGCTTGTCTCTATTTATGAAATGGGAGATTTGGGTAAGATTACTCTGGCTCAAAAAATTTACCCTCATTCCACCTATATCTTACACTACCTAGACCCTGCTTTTAAATGGGATTTACTTGTTACTTGCAATGTGAATGATGGAAGAATGATGGAAAAGAGTAACATGCCCAAGAATTGTTTTAACAAAATAATTAAGTAACTTATAAAAAAAAATCAAATAAGACATATATTGATTTATTACAAATCTTGAGCTAAAATCATCAAATGAACAATAACCCCTCTTATTCACTATACTAATCTAAGACACCTTAATATAAATTTGTCTCTTTAACAATCATTATAGTTTTTAGGGAGGCTTATGATGGAGCAACAACCAACACCTGCAAAATAAAAGAAATTGAGAATAGACTTGATGTAGGCTATATTGATGATATACTTTGAAAATATAGATGATTAAAAAATTATAAATTTTATGCAACTTACTGTAATATTTTTAATTTAAAATAATTTATTGGAGCACCCTCTCCATTGTTTCCTGCAATTATCCAAAAAGCATATAAATTATCATAAAATAGCTTTATATATGTAAAATTGATATATTTTTTAAAACCCCAATACTTGAATCTGAACCAGGAGAAAATTTTCAAATTAAAGAGACAAGTAAATACCCAAGTTTATTGGATTTAAACATAGAAAACTAGTTATAGGCTACCTGATATTCCAAGTCCATGCCATTAATCACTTTGGATGGAACATAAGAAATCACCTCCTCAGACATGAGTTGGGTGAGTAATGCCTAGGTCTTGTTCCCCTCTCCATCTTTTTCTTGAAATCATCTCCGTGTTCGCTGACATAAGTCCGGTGTATAATTCTTGGATGGTGGAAACTGATGCAAATAAAAACCAATGATTAAGGGATGCCATTTAGGAGCTTAGTGAACAAGTGAAAGATGAAAAAGCAGCAAAGACAAACCTGATTGGAAAGACAACCCTTTCCCAAGAAATAAAGGCAGCAGCCTGCCACAGTCAGCTGGTAGAGAAAAAGAGAGCTACACCAGGGATTCATGTATTGAGTCATCTGATTCCACAAAAAGAAACACTCTTAAATCTCTTATTAATGGATAAAGAAAAATATAAATGCTACAAAACAATCTACCAAGGCTAGAAAGCTGATCCTAATTAAAAGGTTGACTTAAAATCAGCAGCTGTAGAGATTAAAACTCATAAAAGTAAAATGCAAAATATGAAACAAGCCAAAAAGAAATGAAAATATAAACATAATTATATAATAAAAATTGATCATTGATATTATCGAATTACCTGGGTTCCCCTGATATCAGGTGACATCCCACCAAATTTATGGAGCACTATCTTCATTGTTTCCTACAAAAATTTAAATACTATAAGCATACACAATAATGATATTTTATGAAGTTACATCTACATATATATAGCCTCAATTCATTCACTTGAAAGGATTCCAATAAATTTTATGTTATTGGTGGTTAGCTATAAACTCTCTTACTTACATAGAAATATGATAAATTCAATAACATGAGTAAGTATAAATAACATACCTGAAATCAATCACAACCACAAACAAAAAAATTGTACAAAAAGAAAATATAGTATATCTTCTCATGACAGAAATTATAATCTCAATATGTTGTGTGTTAATGAATGATGAATGATGAACATATAAGCTGGCGATTTAATTTGGAGAACAGTAAGTTATTTTGTTTTGTGGAGAGAAATAGATTGCTAAAGAAGGAAGAGAGAAAGAAATTTGGAGTGAGTTATTTTGTTTTTCCAGAAAAGGGATGATTAGGAAGTTAGAGGGATGATTAGGAAGTTTTTTTCTAGAATGATGTACAATGTCTATGTTGATAGATCTAGATGAAAGAGGAACCAGTTATATAATCATCAAAAGAAGAGAAAAGAACATTTAGATCATTCTAGGACCATCTAAAACCATCTAACATCTAGTTATATAATCATGAAAAGAAGAAAAAAACATTTAGAACATTTTAGGACTATCTAAAACCATCTAACATCTAGAATGATCATGAAAGGAGCACATGTGACAGTCTGGATTATGGGCTATTAACATGGAGAATTTTCTTTATTATGGGCTATATAGGTAGGCCCAAAAATATTAAAGTTTATCAAGTATTTTACAATATATAATATAAGGATCATGAGGTAGGCCCAAAAGTATATTATTAAGCCATCATCAAGTTATAAAATGATTTAAAATGCTATATCATTTGAAATAAATTATTTTAACAAAATATTTATTTTTAACTTTTATTGATTTTCATTAATAAAAATTGTTTATATCATTTTCAAATTCGTTAATAAAATTTTATTGTACTACTTTGACATCAATATTAATATTACTTATAAGTGCAAAGGTACCATTAAATTGATGTTTGTATTTGAAAAGTATACAACATATTAATTTTATCATTTGAAAAACTCGTATTTTGAAAATTATTTGTTACAAAATGTACGAATTTTTAATATTTTTTATTTATGATTAAAAGTTATAATAGTTCGTATTTTAAGTGTATATTAATGGGTTTTCGTATATTTTATTGAATTAAAGATATGATTCAGTTATTTTTACAATTGTTTTCATGGTTAGACTATATAGTTTGATTAGAATTTTTCAGATATTTATGAGAAAGTGATATGATTTAATTAAAAGATAATAATATTTTTTTAAATATATTATAATATTAGGTGTGAACGAAGATATATTTGTTTTATTTATCGATTTGATATAATTGTTAGAGATTTAGGTTAATAATTTGGAATAGTCGAATAAAATATTAAAGAATATTTTTTATTTCATTATCCAAATTACTCTCTTTCGTCGTTGAAAATATATTTTGTTCGAATCTAAACTATTCACAGATCGAGATACAAAATCTTAAAAAATAATTAATATAAAAATTAAAAAATAGGATAAATGTGCCGGCCCCACCCACGGGAAAGACCCGGTCCGATTTTTATACAAGTCTGGATCGATTCTTTTTTAAAAAAGGGGTTTTATGGCGAAAATAAAACTTGTCCCAATAAACTTTTTGTGCATCTCTAGTTCAAGTTATAAAAGTATCGATATAAAATATGAGGATAGAGAGAGCATATGTATTATAAACATTAAACTATGTAGTTTTTTAATGTAGTAAATAAAGACATGTTGAAATAATTGTTCATGTCTATATAAATCATTGATTTATCGATTATAAGTCAACAAAATATTTACTAATTTTATAACGGGATCCGAACCAAATAATTGATATCCAACCATAATGGAGCAAGCTTGTTGCAATACGAAAAATGATGAAGATGAAAAGAAGATTTCTTTTATGTATCGTTTCTGGTTCTCTCAACCTCCTAGTTAGACTTTTCTAATGCCAACTTGTTATTTTTTGTTAGATTATTATATATTTATAAGCTTATCGTTAGTTCAAATATAGATGCGATGCCATCATTGTTTACTAAAATTCTATCCGCCGCCTCTTTACATTTGAACTATATAAATTTGTGGCATTCACAAATATAATCTAGCCAAGATCGAACTCGTTAATCTAAGCTTAGCTCTAAGTATGAACACTAATTAGAACTAATTTATTTAAACAAGTTGTGCGCGATATTTATATGATTATTTGGTTATTGCATCACGGGGAGATAGTCGGTTTCTGAATGAACATGGGACTAGCAGGGTTATATTATTATGGCACCCAGGGTCATATTATTAATATTAGAAGATAACCCGTGCCAAAATACGGGCTGAGAAAATTCATTAAATTTATTTATAATACAATAATTAACGTAATATATTTATAATAAGGTGTAATTAAACATAGTGAAATCAAGTATTATATGGTTAAATAATACAAACTTCTAAGGAATATAGAAATATTTTAATTATTATGCAATCTGAACAAATATATTATTTTAATAAAATATAAAATAAAATTATACGAGAAGTAAAAGTATTTTAATCATAATATGATTCAGCAATTTTATTGTTTCATTAAAAAGTAAAATATAATTCTACATAAAATATGAATTCAGTCGTGGATTCAAAATACAGTAAACGAAACTACGATGAAAAGGTACACCTGGAATGGGTCGGGGTGAGACGAAAATATGGTGAAATGAAATATTGTATCATTAAGAAATAATACAGAGTTAAAGTATTTTGATAAATCTTTTCAGATTTACGATGGACCTCTATTTTAACAAAACTCTTATATAATCTAACAAAAATGATAAATGTTAATTGTCAACATTGTGTCACCGTGGTCCAGCTATACACAAATATCAAGCCACTGGTGACAACAATTTAACCTCACTTTGATATTTATCAAAGTTGTTGGTCATCATCGTGATGGAATAGCTAGGATATTTTTAGTGGAGTATCATTTTATTATATTATATTATATTATACACCAGATATTTAGTTTTTTTCTCATTAAAAAAATACTCAGTTTTTTTTGGATTTTTTGTTATTTTTCGTTTCACTTATTTCTCCGATGGATATTGGTAATAAGTATATTCATCGTCATTTCAATAAGTTTGATAATTGTACTAATGGTGGTGTTGAAGGTAGAGTGCTTACGCATACTTATTTTGTCACTCACCTCTGTGAACATTACTTTCACTCTAATTCACAAATTGCTTTTATTAAAGAGTTGATTAGTAAAGACCTGAGTATTTTTAGAACGTTTGATGTTGCTCTTCATCAAGTTGAGCAATGGATTAGTGTTGAGTGCATGTCTATACATTCACTTTGCAAGCATTGTAAATATGCTAATGGACAATCTTTTTCACCCCTGCGGAGTCAAGCGGTTCAATTTCTTGTTATTTCAAAGTATTTTTCGCCTAGATGCATTGTCAGAAGTATTGTGGATGCTTCAGATCCTGAATCTGTTGCATATTCTCATATTTTGGATGTCACAATACTTGAGAAAGTTTTTCAGTGCTCATTTCGTACAGTGAAAGGTATTCACCCTATAGGTTTGCTTTTTCAAGAGCTCTGAAGAATGTTTTTGCTACAATTGTAAGTGGCCCTTCCTCTTGTGATTTTTGGATACGTCTTCTCATTCTACCTCCATATACCCTTAGAGAATACATTCCACGTGAACGTCAACAAAAAATATCTGGAAATAGAAAGGCGCTGGCAACTTTTAGTGATCTTGGAGGTCCTTTAAATTTACTTAACACTTTATTTAAAAAGACATCACAAACTAGTGTTTTACTTGAAGAGAACCACCCATATGCATCTGCTCTGACATTGTCTACCTCTCCAAGTACTAAAGACCATCCATTGGTTAATAATGAAATTGTTCTTCGCTGTATTAAATTTTTTCCACAAGGGACTTCTTGAGGACAAGTTGGTTTAGAAACTCAACATCTACATGAATTTTCTTTTTTGTGGTTTCGAGTCTGTCATGGCTAGCGATCTTATTGTAATCCTAACACCGATTATAAACTTGTGGCTAAATGGTAAATGTCATGAATTTTTAGCGGAATTTCTTACAAGCTCACCTTTGACGCCGCTTCTCAAGCCTGATGGTAGAGTAAGAACAATTACAATAGATACTATATAGAGACGTTTAATTTCAAGTATGGTTATAGATTAAGAATTGATCCATGTACCTCAACAAACCGGCTAACCGTGTGTAAAATAGCCTCTGCTACTCCTGAAATTCCTTCATCAAAGAATTTCGTGAGTAGTCAAGGCTATTTTACACGAAGTTTATCAGTTTGTTGAGGTACATAGATCAAATTCTAATATAGATATGATTTTGATATACTTCAAGAGTGCCTTTAGTATGATCAGTAAAAGAAAAATTCTTGAAGAAGTTAGAGGTAGATGTTCGTCTATATCTTCTAGGGTGGGGTTTCTTTATTGGTCAACTCGCGGTATATAGCAAGAGGATCCATTGGGACATCTCCTCTTTGCACTAACTTTACATCTTTTATTTCTTAGAATATGTGAGGTAAGTGCTCTTTCTCTTCAATTTGAGGTCTCTAAGGCCTTGACTATTATTCAATTTGATGGGTCAGGACTGGGTTTAGAGCTTAATATAGGTAAGACGGGAGTTTTTTTGGCCTGATTCTAACCCATGCATTTCTCAAGATGAAATTTTTCCGCCTAATATTGGTAGGCCTCAAGTAGGGTTCAAACTTCTTGGTGGTTATATTAGCATGGACGAAGAATTTGTAGAGGAATTTATTAAAAAGAAAGTGGTAAAGTATGTAGAGCTTATGGGTGTTTTGGAGAAACATACTGATCCTCCATGTGAGATTATGTTATTTAGGGTTTGTATGGGACTAAGTAAACTCCATTATACTTTATGCACCTGCACACCATAATGATTTTGGAGAAACTTCTGCTTAGTTTGATACCGTATTGAGGAAGAAACTGGACAATATTGTAATGTCGGAAGGGCATGACTTTGGTGACCTTCAGTGGAGGTTAGCGACTTTGCCTATTCGTTCAGGTGGTCTGGGTGTGTATGCTCCAGACAGCGCTAGATAATTTGCATTTGTGGCTTCTCGCATCCAATCTATTGACTTGCAGGATCATATTTTACGAGGATGTGAGATGATTACAATTGATGATCATTTTACTTTAGCATAAGAATTGATGCAAACTGTACTCTCTGATATAGATTTGCTTAAATTATCCACTAAAGGGTTTCTCCCCTAAAAATCAATGCATTATTTGGCAAACCTTTACTTTAGTGGTATTTGTGATAATCTACCTAATAAATTTAATTTTTCTGAGAGATAAATAGATATTTTCTGGTGCTTGGGAGCCACACATACTCAGGATTTCCTATTAGAAACTCTCGTTGAGTGATTAGGATAGTGTATAACGTCAATACAATATCAGATGATACTGCGGTACTGGCTCATGATTACTTTATTTTCAAGTGGAGTTCAGTGTCCCTTGTGCACGTGTCTGATCGATGTATTTGAACACGATGTTCATTGTCAAACACAACCATGGTTCAAATATGGACATTACTCGGTAAGAGATGTGTTATATGATGTATTATGAAAATCTGGGATTTCAGTTTAAGAGAAAGCACATATTAGCTTTCTTACTCCTTCATGTGAAGTCAGATTAACTCTTAGACCATCTAATTTGTTAATTTACATTTGGAATGGGGGAAAATATACTTGTGTTGATCTAACGAGAGTTTCTCCTCTGAGTGGATTTGGAAATGCACTGTTTGTAATTTGTCAGATGGCTACAAAAGCAGTTGAGGCAAAAGTGCATAAACATGATCATACATGCAAAGATAATCAACACATATTCATGCCTTTTTCTTTTGACAAATTTGGATTCATAGCACCTGATAATGTTGAGTTTCATAGGAGAGTGCGGAAGATCATGAATAAAAATATTATGACTATAGGATCAGCTAATTAAATATATTTTTCATAAGATAGGATTTGTTATTAAACGAGGTATTGTCGCATAATTTGCTGCTCGCTTAACTCGTACACTTGAATAAACTTTAATTATTGTTTTTATCAAATTTGAGATCAGAATGAAATGTAAAAAGTTGAACTCTACATGAAATAGGAATATAGGAGTGAAACAAGAAATATAGTTTTACCCTTATACGATGAGATCAAACATCCTGTCAAAAAATAATATAGAGTACTACGAGAAATAGAATTTTAATCATAATATGGTTTGACCAATTTTATTATTTAAATAAAAACTAACATAAAATTCTATATGAAATAAAAGTATAATATTAGCAATACGATTTTAACTAACATGGAATTCTATGTAACATAGGATTCTAGGAGTGAAATATATCAAATAAATATATAGTAATAATAGTATAATTTTAGCTATTTTGTACTTATTTGAAATTAACATAGAGTTCTACGTAAAACATGAATTTAGGGCTAAAACCAGAATACGGTGAAATCAAAATATAGTGAAATCAAGTACCATTGGGTTCTCTTATTAACAAAAGTTATAGATGCCATGATTAGCTGCCAATTGTTTCACTAATAACTTTTTTATTTTTTAATTGAATTATTGTGTAGCTATGAGCTAATAGATGTTTGAATTTTGGACCTACGTGCTCAGAAAATAAACTATAATGGTTACTTTTATACCGACTCTCTCAGCTACATATTTTGTTTCAATTGAACAAGTAGACAATGACTTTCATAAAGCTGAATTAATTGTGTCAAAGATATAGAAAGAAAAAATATCCTTCCTATTTGATTTCTGTCGTGATTATAATATCAGAGCAACAATAGAATCCCCAGAATCATCAACGTTTGCGTACAAAAAAAACTCAAAAAATTAGAGCTATTTTACTCTTACACAACTGTTGAACTGGAAATATTTGTTGGATTTCACGTATTTGTTAATCAATTGATCGGACACTTGGTAAATAACAGTGATGTTGGTTATCCGCTTGTCTCGGTGAGATTACTCTCGCTCAAAAAATTTAAAATCATTTCAATGTGAAGAGTTACTTTTCTGGTTTAGCATGGGCATCGATTTCACAAAAATGATAAAAAAAACTCATGTTGAAGCAAATTCTTATATTTCTTATCCTACGGAAGAAAAAATCTATCATTACCTTTGATGAGGACAAACTAGTGGAGCATCTAGTACATATTTAGCAAAGGAAAATATGATTTATTATCCTTGATGACACATGGTCAACTAGTGCATGGAATTCTTCACAAGCGGCCTTTATACCTAAAAATTATGTCATCAAATTAATGCTCACAAGTCAGAATGTTAGTGTTGCTAAGCATGTAAATCCAAATGGGCTCATTCACCAACCAGTATGATGTCCTTTTCTTAAAAGTTGCCCAACACTTAAAAAATTATGCTTAAGATTGGGAACATAATAAATACTAGAGATATAGTTTGTACTTTACTCTATTTGAATTGGAACATCTTTACACCCTTTGGCGAAGAGCCTATTGTTATTACCCTTCTTCACTTCTCGTTGGACAGTTTTACCAAAATTCACTAAGCAGTTTTTATTTTTGGTCATATGGTTGCTACAACCACTATCGATACACCAAACAGCATTCAGTGACTCTTCTTGAACATTGCTAACAAGAAGCATACTTTCATCTTTCTCCTTAACATCCTTATGTAAAAAATTGGAATCATTTTTTTCATCATTAATTCTTCTATAACAATATTTTTTCATATGCCCAATTTTATGACAATAATGGCATTTAAAAATAAAAGAATTACCTCTTCCTCTTCCATTGAAACCTCCACCAGCTCTTCCTCTTTCTCTTTAATATGAGTTAAAATTTTCACTTTGCATATTTCCTCTTCCTTGCCTCCGACCACGGAATGATCCTCTTCCACCTCTTCCTCTAAAATCACCAGGACTAGTGTCTTGAACTTGAAAAACTTGCTCGAAAAGAGATGAGTCAAATTACTTGATGCGGAGTTCGTGAGATTGTAGTGAGCCCAATAATTCTTCAAGAGAGGAAGTATTCAAATCTTTTGATTCTTCTATGGCCACAACAACATGCTCATATTTTCGTGTCATACTACGAAGAATATTTTCCAAGACTCTTTTATCCAAAATATCTTCACATTAATACGAAATTGATTAACAACTAAAATTGTTCGATTATAAAATTCCTCCACCGTTTCACTTTCTTTCATCTTTAGTAAATCAAACTCACCTCTTAGAAGTTGAAATCTCACCATTTTTACTTTTTCTTCACCTTTGTAGGCCTTTTTTAGCATGTCACATGCCTCCTTTGATGTTTATGATGTTGAAATTTTCTTAAAAATTACTTCATCCACTGCTTGACAAATAAAGTGAAGGGCCTTCTTGTCCTTTGTTGTGCAAGACATGTCTGTATCATAACAAAACTAAGTCAAATTGACAGCCCTAAGAATAAGTTGTATGATAATTTAAATTTGTATTTTTTATTTTATTATTTAAGTTTATAAAAAATGTCAAAGATTAGACTGGAGTAATTTTCTGTAAACATTCTCAAGCCTAAGAATCAACTCTAGAAGAAGTTCAAGAAGATAATGCCTTAGAGAAATTGTGAAAAAGCTTGGAGTTGAATAAATCTATTTTGGAAAAAATATTTTAAGTCAAGATATCTACAAGTCACATATCAAGTTATATAGAGAAGTCATTCAAGAACTCCAGAATGACTTATCGAGAAGTACAAATTGGTCTATCGAGAAGTCCAAATTGGTCATTCGAGAAGTCCCATAGATATCGACAAGTCAAATGAAGATTGGAGATATTGACAAGTTATTTTTGCATATCGAGAACTAAGAGATATCGACAAGACAAATAAAAATATTAAGATTAGAGATTTCGACAAGTTACTTCTATATGGAAAGATTTGGAATATTGTGTGCACTATATTAATTTCAGTTAGCATAATATTACTGCATTTATAATCTGCTTTGTTCACCAAGTAACAAACATTCAAAAAGCCTTAAAAATATATTAAACACATTCACCCCCTATGTGTTGTATTCATTACCTAACAAGTGGTATCAGAGCAAAATCTGAAAGCAAACAGATTAAGATCTTGGAAGAATGAATACACTGAAGATTAGCAGTATCAAGATTCCTGCCTTTGACAGATCTAGCTACACATTATGGAAAAAGAAGATGTTGCTGTTTATAAGATGACCAACCCATGATATGTTCAGATTTTCAAAAATGGCCCTTTCACCCCCATAGAAAGAGTTGAGGAATCTATAGATGAGACATTGTCATTTCAGCTCATTATGCCCCTAAAGATCCCTCAAACTATAGTGAACCTGAAAAGGAGAAAGTCTCCCTAGACAGTGGCTTGCAGTTGATTTTAATAGAGTCACTTGACAATATAATGTACAATAACATTATCAACTGTGATACAGCCAAATAAATATGGGAGAAGATAGAGATTCTATGTGAGGGAACAGAGGAGGTTAGTTCAAACCAAAGGAGAATTTTGGTATCTCCGTATGAGGGTTTCATGGCTAAACCAATGGAGAGTATAACTGATATTTTTGAAACATTCAATAGGTTGATTAATGACTTGCAGCTTCATGATAAATACTATGAAGCTGAGGAGGTTAACTTAAATTTTTTGCTCACTCTTCCTGACCATTTAGAACAAAAGATCTCAGCTATAAGAGAAGGGAGAGACTTAAGTAGGATGATATTGGAGGTTTTATATGGTATCTTGAAAACCTATGAACTGGAAATGATTCAAAGAAAGTCTTTAAGAGTTGGTCTAGGGTACATTGTTGATGGATCAAGTGCTCTAGTTCCAGTCATCTGATGATGAACAAGAAATCTAGAATTCAGTTGTTTTAATTAATGAGCAAAAGAACAAGGAACCACAGAAGCAAGTTATTCTTGAACTTGAGGAGGATGAATTTTATACCTTAGATGAACTGGATGAGTTAGATCAGTCCATGGCTTACTTAGCAAGAAAATTTTCTAACATTAGAGTAAAAAAGCCAAAGTTTTCGCAAATAAGGGACAAACATCCAACAAGGACAATTGCTGGAAAGGAAATACACAATACAACTCTGGTGGCAAAAGTGGCTATAGAACTGGGTCTATTGATAGATCAAAAATTAGATGTTTCAATTGTGATGAATTGGGTCATTTTTCTAAAGAATGCAGGAAGCCAAAGAAAGTGAAAAAGGACAATTCTTATCTTGAATTGGAAGCGAAATATGAAGCTCTTCTAAGAAAGCAATAGGGTAAAGAGTTGGGATGATTCTGACAATGATGAAGATGAGGAGTTTGGAAACTATGCACTCATGACCTTGGAGCAAGGAAAGTCATCCTCGTCAAAAAAAAGGTACCAACTCTTACTACTATTGATTTGAATGCTAGTAAATATTAGGAAACTATTGAAAAGATGAGCATGGAAATGTTCCACATCCATACTAGCTTGGTAGCAGCTACTGAAGAGGTCAGTAGGTTATCAAAAGCTAATGAGAATCTTGAGATTGAGAAACAAGATCTAGAACTGCAGCTTGTTGAGCTTGAAACTGTAAAGCAAGAAAATGAATATCTAAAGAACAAGTTAAAGTGTGCTATTGAGATAGAAGCTGTGTTGAGGGAGAAGATAGAGAATAATAAAATGAAACTAAAATTATTCAAAAATG
The DNA here is from genome assembly GCF_009905375.1 of Apium graveolens. Classification (NCBI taxonomy): domain Eukaryota; kingdom Viridiplantae; phylum Streptophyta; class Magnoliopsida; order Apiales; family Apiaceae; genus Apium; species Apium graveolens. The sequence continues at coordinate 203,636,891 of NC_133657.1, read as the reverse complement.
CATCTTAGTTAGTTGGTCAATACCATGAGAAGAACAAGCCATGTTCTAACATAGCTATTGGCTTGGATTATGATACATTGAACAATAACATGAAAGTTGAAGGTGATAAGGGAATAGCAACTGTAAGTGAAGATATCCCAGCTATGTTGAGAAAGGTTGGTTCACCTATGTTCAAAGCATGTGAAATTAATTTCAGTGAAGAAGAGTTGATCATAAAGCAAGAAATTATTGATGAGGACAATGAAAAGAAATGTACAGAAATAACTCCAACTTCTAAAGCTGAGAAGAAGCCCATGGTTGATCAAACCCCCAAGAAGCCAATCAAGGAAATTAAAATTGAGAATGCAGGAAAGAAGAAGAAAAATATAAATGGGAAGATTGGGATAAACAAAAGCAATAACTTTGCATTTGTTGCAGATGCTCCTAGAAAACAGTGTCAGAAATTTAGCTCTACAAATCACCTAACTCACCTTTGTAAAAATGTTGTTAGTGAGCTAAGATTAGGAGCATACAAATATAATGAAGTAAAGACTGAAGATCCCTATTCCTTCTGTGATAAGTTTGATTGCATTCCTTGCAACATGAAAGTAATGACAAGTTACCACAAGCTGAGAGTAGACCTCAAAGAAATCAATATTGGATCTATAGCTAAAAAGGAACATGAAAATCAAGCAATAACACCATTCTTTCTGAATCAACTCATTCTAATTATGTATATTCTGTTAACAAGAAGAAAGTACCCAACACTGCTTGGGTTTCTAAACACACTTAATCCTTATTGTGTGCAGGGCAAAGTTAAGAAAGTCATATGGATCATAGACAGTGGATGCTCAAGACATATGATAGATGATATGGCCCTACTATCCCAATTTGAGGAAATGGTTATCCCACTAGTAACTTTTGGAGACAAAGGCAAAGGTTTCACAATGGGATATGGCAAACTGATTTCTGGAAATATTGTAATTGAAGATGTAGCATTGGTTGCTGGTTTGGAAGTAAATCTCCTAAGTGTCAGTCAATTCATTGATAGAGGATTCAATGTTAAATTTGACAAAGGAGAATGCTTAATCATCAGTAAAAAGACCACTGAAGTTGTTGTGAAAGGAGTAAGAAAAGGAAGCTTATTTGTTGCAGATATGGACTCAGCAAATGAGGATGGAATTTGTTGCTTCTACACCAAGGCATCTGAAAAATAAAGCAAGTAGTGGCATAAAAAGCTCTCTCACTTGAATTACAAGGCAATCAATACTCTAGTCAAAAAGGAGTTAGTGAGAGACATGTCAAATTTGGAGTTTGCTTAGAATGAGGTCTGTGAGGCTTGTCAAAGAGGAAAAATGAAGAATTTAAGTCACAAGAGTAAAACTGTGAATTCTATAAGTGCACATTTGCAACTTATTCATATGGACTTATTTTGACCAGTTAATGTCTTATCAATTTCAAGAAAGAAGTATGCACTTGTGATGGTGGATGACTACTCAAGGTACACATGGGTAGAATTTATGCATTCTAAGGATGAAACTCTACAAATTATAATTGAGCACGTCAAGAAAATTAAGAAGTAGGCTGGAGATCAGAATTGTGTGAAAAGATTGAGGAGTGACAATGGCACAGAATTCAGAAGTGCAATTTTAACTAAATTCTGCAAAGATAAGGGGATTGTTCAAGAATTCTCAATAGCTAGGACACCTCAACAAAATGGTGTTGTTGAGAGGAAAAATAGAACATTAATGGAAGCTGCGAGAACAATGCTGCAAGATGCCAAATTGCCAAACAGTTTTTGGGAAGAAGCTGTCAATACTGCATGATATACTCAAACCAGATATCTCATCAACAAAAATCTTGGAAAATTACCCTACTCAATCTTATCTAAAAGAAGGCCTATTGTGAAGCACTTTCATGTGTTTGGAAGCAAGTGTTATGTTTTGAAAAACAACTCTGAATATATGGGAAAATTTGACTCTAAAGTTTTTGAAGCAATTTTTTTGGGATACTCATTGGAGAGAACTGCCTACAAATTTTATGTGCTTGAACAAAAGAAAATTATGGAAAGCACAGATATAACTTTTGATAATGACAAGTGTCCACGCTTGGAATGCCTTGATTAAAATGAAGCTGAGGCCCTGAAATTTGAAAATCTCAACATTGATAGTGATTCTGAGGATAAATCCAAAATCAACACAAATCACGTAATGGATGAAGGGACAACTGAACAAGTGAATCATGTGAATGGAAGCTCATCTCGAACACCTGAATTTGATAGCACAAACTCTGGGGGAGAAAAAGGAGAAGATTCTGCAAGTCATGCCAATGGTGAAGAAAATGCAGAAAACTCAAGTCAGTAAACTCACACCATAAAATGGGATATGAGTCACATAAGAGAAGCAATTATTGGTGACCCAACTATTAGAGTAAGTACTAGAAGTGCAACTGCAAATGAATGCCTTCATGCATATTTTCTCTCATAAGTTGAGCCTAAAAAACTGTGAAAGCTCTACTTGATCCTGATTGGATATCTGCTATGCAAGAGGAGCTAAATTAGTTTGAAAGAAACAAAGTTTGGGAATTGGATCCTGCACTAAAGAACATAAGAGTAATTGGAATAAAGTGGGTGTTTAGGAACAAAATGGATGAAAATGGAATTGTAATAAGGAACAGAGCAAGGTTGGTTGTAAAAGGCTACTCACAGGAAGAAGAAATTGAATATGATGAAACTTTTACTCCAGTTGCAAGGTGTATCAAATGGATGTAAAGAGTGCATTCCTTAATGGTGAGTTGGAAGAAGAAGTTTATGTGCAACAGCCACCTGGCTTTGAAGATCCAGAATTTAAAAAATTTGTATACAAATTACATAAGGCTCTCTATGGACTAGAACAAGCACCTAGAGCTTGGTATGACACTCTGTCAGAATTCTTGATCAAACATGGTTTCACTAGAGGTACAATTGACAAGACTCTCTTCTACAAGCAGCATGGTGTTGATATGATCCTAGTTCAAATCTGTGTGGATGATATCAATTTTGGTTCATCAAATGAAAAGTTATGTCAAAGATTCTCAAAACTCATGCAGAGTGAATATGAAATGAGTATGATGGGAGAATTAAGTTACTTTCTTGGACTTTAAGTTAGTCAAAGGAGTGATGGAATCTTCATTAGCCAATCTAAGTATGACAAGGATTTATTGAAAAAATTTGGCATGGTTGATTGTTCATATGCATCTACACTTATGTCTACAGCTACTAAGTTGGATGAAGATAAAAAAGGAAAAGTGTATATATTTCAGGTTATAGAGGAATGATTGGATCTTTACTGTATTTAACTGGTAGTAGACCAGATATTATATTTGCAACATGTATGTGTGCAAGATTTCAAACCAATACAAAGTAATCACATTTGATGGCTGTGAAGAGAATTTTCAGATACCTAAAGGGACTCCAAACTTGAGATTATGGTATCCTAAGGGAACAGGTTTTGAAGCTGTTGGATACATAGATGTAGATTTTGCTGGATACAGGGTTGACAGAAAAAGTACTAGTGGAAGATGTCAATTTCTTGGACAAAGACTTGTATCCTGGTATAGCAAAAAAAAAATGTGTCAGCTTTCATAACTGAGGATGAATATATAGTTGCTGGAAGTTGATGTGCTCAAGTGCTTGGATTAAAAATCAGCTAATAGATTATGGCCTAGTGTTACACAAAATTCCTATTATATGTGACAATACTGGTGATATATCTATTGTGGCTAATCCAGTTAATCATTCTAGAACAAAGCGCAAGGATGTGAGATACCATTTTATTAGAGAACATGTTACAAATGCTACCATTGAGCTAATTTTTGCTCCAACAGAAAATCAATTAGCTGACATTTTTACTAAACCTTTGGATGAAGCTACTTTCACTAGACTTGTAGGTGAAATTGGTATGCTTAATTCTTCATCCTAAAGGAAAGAACTCAGCTAATGTTTTGTAGCAGATTAATTTCTGATAAATCAAAATTCATTTGATTAATTAGAAATTAACTGAAATATGAATTATAAATATTTCAGATTTCTCTGCATATTTATTTTTCATTTTACTTATTGTCAACTTGGAATTTTTTAAATTATAAGTAAACTATTTTTTTGTTAATTCATATTCCCAATATATGAAGATAATAAAAGACAGATCTCAAAAGCAGCAAAAGTATATTGAGAACTGAGTTCTCGATAAGTATAAATGACTTCGCGATAAATCATTTTGAGACTTCTCGAAGTAGTTCTCGATAAGTCAGTTTTGGACTTCTCGAGTTAGAGATCTCGATAAGTCATTTTGACTTCTCGATAGAGTTCTCGATAAATCTCTGTTAGACTTCTCGTGGACATCTCGATAAGTTATTATGACTTCTCGAATAACTTCTCGAACAAGGCCATTATTATACTTCTCGAATGAACATCTCAACAAGTCACTCTATGACTTCTCGACAAGTATTATAGAGTTCACAAGTAATCTACTTTGAGTTCTATACAAGTTCAATTTAAACTTATCTTTAACTCAGACTGGGATAATTTTATATAATAAATTATTTTCATAATGATACTTTTGATAAAATTTATTCTGATTTTATTTTGATTTATTCATATAAAATTGGAAACAATTCAGTCCAGTCACGACAAACTGGGTATTTATTTGACATCTCGAAAAGACATTTTCTAGTTCTCGATAAGAGTCAGAAAATGACATATCGATGTGTATCTATTCTCTAAATATGACTTCTCGATAAGCAAATTCCAAACGTCCATTTTTAGTTCTCGATAAGTCATTTACCTTTTACTATAAATACCCAGACATCTCGACATACACGTTTTTATGCTTTCGAGATCTCTAAGTGACCTAATTTTTCCAATTCTCAACCGCTCTCTCTCATTTCAAACTCTTTCTCTCTAATTGTTCTTACCCACTAAAATTTACTCCTCTAAAATGGCACTAAATAATGTTAGAACTGTAATCCCCAAGGATGGAACCAACTATCTCGCTTTCACATATGTTAATCAAGCTCCTAACAATTTCAAGGGCTCTGTATCTATGATGGTGAACTGAACTATTGGAGGCCAACAGGTGGAGTTTAATGAGCAAGATGTGAATCAAGCTTTGGGCATTCCAACTGAAAATTTGGTGGAGGTTCCAACACGGGATGAGCTAGCTGAGTTCATGGACTTCATCAACTATAGTGAAAGAATCAAGTTGTCTAGCCTGAACAAGAAGTACCTAAGGAGGGAATAGTTTTTCTTGTTTGATTCTATCATAAGGGCTTTCACTTGTAGAAAGACGGGATATGACAACATATCAAGTATGGTCCAGAAGTTGATGTTCTCCATAGCTCACAACAGACACTTGAATGTTGGTTTATTGATCCTAGAAGAATTGAGCACCTGGCTAACAATGCCCCTACTACAAGAGGTAAGAAAATTTTCCTTCCTAGATTTATAATGTCTGCTTTAAATCATAAAGTGCATGACATTCATATGTTAAATGGTATAGATAGAAATAAATAGGAAACTGTAAGCAAGTGTCCAAAGTGCTATTTGGTTCACTTATTACTAAAAATAAGGTACCGGTAAGTCTTAGAATCACTCCATTTATGTTGGAGAGATTCCGTACTTACCTTTACCCTATGCCTGACATGAGGTCTAATATTAAACCTAGTACAGCCATGGTGCCTTTCCCTGTGGAAGTACAAACACTGGACAACCAACAGGGGCCTTCCCAAGCTGAGACCCTCTCTTCTTTACCACTAGAAGCTAGGAAACTAACCACTTCATCCTCTCAAAAGGGTGAAGTGAGTAAGAAGAAGAGAAAGCAGGCACCCTTAACAATAATCAATGAGAGTGGTGAGGACCAAACAGAACAAGAGTCACCCTTGGTCAAAAAAATAAAGAAGGTGAAACAAACTGAGCTGACCACTTAAGCCACCTCTCCATCCTCCCAAAAGGTTGTAGTTGTAAAATAAGGATTAAAACAGACTCTGGGTGCATCCTCTCAATAGGGTATCTCTATTGAACAAAGCATTCGCCCAAATGCACCTTGTAAAGAGTCTGCACAAATACTTGAATAAATTCAAGTGTATGGAAGGAGAAATAAGGATGGTATACACAATGAGAGCACATCTCTTGAAGCTCCCTCATCTACTCAGTGGGAGCTGTCAACACTCAATTCTGAGATTCTAAATCTAATTTCTCAAATTTTTTCTTCATTTAATCAAACTTTGAATCTGATTCTCAAGAGTTTCCAACATCAAGTGGCATGGTTCTAGAAAGTATGCTCACCACCCAGGAACCAAAATTTGTGGGTGAGAGGCTACATGTTGGGGTAGACCTTGATGACACCAACATAAATACATGGGTTTCATTAGTTTTCACTGAATACCCTGTGGTAGTTAAAAATGCACCTTCATGTGTAAATCAACCTTCACTGGTAAAAAGGTTTGAGGGTAGTACTCCTATGGGGAAGCTATCTAAATCCTCTCCAATTCAATTGGAGGTTCCTCTTACAGGAACAACTTCCCCCAAAACCCTAGCTGAGATTGCACTCACAATTGAAGCTAGGAGTTCAATTTCCAATGATCCTTCTATGGGGGAGGCAAGTACATCACATTCAAGAGACAGTGTTTTGAGAAAAACTCAAGGATTTGAGACTATAGTACATGACAGTAATCTAGTTAACTCCCCTCTAATTCCAATGGAGGTTCCCACCACAAGTGCAGAACAACAAACTGTCACAACCACAGTTCAACCTATGAGTCAGACTGTGACTTCTGTCATAGGTGGTTATATTGAAAATCTACCATCCACCTCAAATCCAAATGACCAACCATCAACATCCAACCCTACATAACAACCATCTCACACAATCCAAAAGTGGTTACAAAGTGCTAAATCCCAACCAAACATTGTAGATGATCTTCTAGTTGATCAAATTTTAGGCCTTGCAAACATCACACAGTATCTGCTTACTGACAGATATGACAAATCAAGACTATCAGACAATTATGCTCACTTATAATAAAGATGTTGAGAAGCAAAAGCAGAAGATAGTGAATGAAATTGAGTAGGATGTTAATGTGGATGTTTGGCTTCCTAAAGACTTCACATTGGAGATAGATCAGGTCTTGGAAAGATTCAGAGAGGAATATATAACCATTTTGGAAAGTAATGCCAAGGTCCTCACTCCATAAGAACTGTATTATGCAGTCAATGAAGTCTACAAGGTCAAATCAAAGTTTTTCAGCTCTTTGGTAAAGCACTACAAGTGACTTTGACTAGTCATCAAGACAAAATCAGTAAGATGGTAAGGGAGAAAATGGATGAGATTATACCTTCACAGGTTGAGATCAAATCAAAATTCAAGACTTTTACATAACAAATGGGATGATTTGATCTAACTACAATGGATGCCAGTGTCAAAAATCTAAGGCAGTATTTTTTGGCTATGCATGAAGTGGTTCAGCAGCACATTACAAATTCTAATGACACCAGACTCAAGTTGAATCAACTTCATCAAAGCAGATATGAGCCTTCACCTCTTTTGATGAAAGGCATAAGGGAAGCTATGCAAGCCATATTTGGCACTTCATTATCTACAAGCTCTCCGTCACAATCATCAACATCATCAAATCTCCAACTTCAATCTCTACAACATCAAGTTTCAACTTTATAGTCCTCTAATGATTCACTCACAACCCAGGTACAAGCTCTCACTTCTCTAGTGCAGAGTCAACAAAATGACATCAGGACTCAGTTCATGTGGGAGCTATCATTGGTGTCTTGAATGTTCCTCTACCTGCTCTTCCTGAAGTTGTGAGGCCAAAACTTCCCACTCCACTATTCCTGCCTGCCAACAAGACTAAGGGGGAGATAGAAGTTAGGATTCAACAATCTAAAGAAACTGGCAAATTGACATCAACTCACACTGGTCAAAGATCTTCACAAGCTCAATTATCTAAAGATGTTGGGAAAGATAGACTTCTAAAAGCTGCAGAAGGACCTTGTCAAGATCAAGAATCAATGAACTTCTAACAGTCTTAAGAGTGTCTCTTCACAACAACTATATCACCTTCAAAAGAGCATTGGCCAAAAACATCAATTTCATAAAAGTAAAAAGTAATTTTACTTTTACACAACTGTTGAACGTGATATATTTGTTTGATTTCGTTGAGATGTTGATCAATTGGTCGGACATTTGGAGAACAATGATGTTTGTAACATGCTTGTCTCTATTTATGGAATGGGAGGTTTGGGTAAGATTACTCTTGCTCAAAAAATTTACCCTCATTCCATCTATATCTTATACTACCTAGACCCTACTTTTAAATGGGATTTACTTGTTGGAATCTGAATGATGGAAGAATGATGGAAAAGAGTAACATGCCCAAGAATTGTTCTAACAAAATAATTAAGTAATTTATAAAAAAAATCAAATAAGACATATATTGATTTATTACAAATCTTGAGCTAAAATCATCAAATGAACAATAAACTCTCTTATTCACTATACTAATCTAAGACACCTTAATATAAATTAGTCTCTTTAACAATCATTATAGTTATTGGGGAGGCTTATGATGGAGTAACAACCAACACCTGCAAAATAAAAGAAATCGAGAATAGACTTGATGTAGGCTATATTGATGATATATTTTGAAAATACAGATGATAAAAAAATTATAAATATTATGCAACTTACTGTAATATTTTTTAATTTAATATAATTTATTGGAGCACTCTCTCCATTGTTTCCTGCAATTATCCAAAAAGCATATAAATTATCATAAAATAGCTTTATATATGTAAAATTGATATATTTTTTAAAACCCCAATACTTGAATCTGGGAGAAAATTTCCAAATTAATGAGACAAGTAAATACCGAAGTTTATTGGATTTAAACATAGAAACTAGTTATAGGCCACGTGATATTCCAAATCCATGCCATTAATCACTTTGGATGGAACATAAGAAATCACCTCCTCAGACATGAGTTGGGTGAGTAATGCCTAGGCCTTGTTCCCCTCTCCATCTTTTTCTTGAAATCATCTCCGTGTTGGCTGACATAAGTCCGGTGTATAATTCTTGGATGGTGGAAACTGATGCAAAAAAAAAACCAATGATTAAGGGATGCCATTTAGGAACTTAGTGAATAAGTAAAAGATGAAAAAGTAGCAAAGACAAACCTGATTTGAAAGACAGCCCTTTCCCAAGAAAGAAAGGCACAAGCCTGCCACAGTCAGCTGGTAGAGAAAAAGAGAGCTACACCAGGGATTCATGTATCGAGTCATCTGATTCAAAAAAAGAAAGACTCTTCGATCTCTTATTGATGGATAAAGAAAAATATATATGCTACAAAACAATCTACCAAGGCTAGAAAACTGATCCGAATTAAAAGGTTGACTTAAAATCAGCAGCTGTAGAGATTAAAGCTCATAAAAGTAAAATGTAAAATATTTTATTATTAAAATTATATATATTTATGAGAATAATTAGTTAGAGAAAATTGTGTTTAGAAATGCCAAATTATTTTTGTATTAAATCAAAGTTAAATATTTTATTTTTAAACTAATTCAAAATACTATTTCAAAATATGAAACAAGCCAAAAAGAAATGAAAATATAAACATAATTATATAATAAAGAATGATCTATGATATTATCGAATCACCTGGTTCCCCGTGACATCCCACCAAATTTATGGAGCACTATCTTCATTGTTTCCTACAAATATATAAATACTATGAGCATACACAATAATAATATTTTATGAAGTTACACCTACATATATATAGCCTCAATTCATTCAATTGAAAGGATTCCAATAAATTTTATGATATTGGTGGTTAGCTATAAACTCTCTTACCATTACATAGGAATATGATAAATTCAATAACATGAGTAAGTATAAATAACATACCTGAAATCAATCACAACCACAAACAAAAAAATTGTACAAAAAGAAAATACAGTATATCTTCTCATGAGAGAAATTATAATCTCAATATGTTGTATGTTAATGAATGATTAATGATGAATATTTAAGCTCCCGATTTAATTTGGAGAACAGTAGGTTGTTTTTGTTTTGTGGAGAGAAATAGATTGCTAAAGAAGGAAGAGACAAATAGATTGCTAAAGAAGGAAGAGACAAAGAGAAATTTGGAGTGAGTTATTTTGTTTTGCCAGAAAAGGGATGATTAGGAAGTTAGAGGGATGATTAGAAAGATTTTTTCTAGAATGTTGTACAATGTCTGTGTTGATAGATCTAGATGAAAGAGGAACCAGTTATATAATCATCAAAAGAAGAAAAAAGAACATTTAGATCATTCTAAGACCATCTAAAACCATCTAACATCTAGTTATATAATCATGAAAAGAAGAAAAAAGAACATTTAGAACATTCTAGGACTATCTAAAACCATCTAACATCTAGAATGATCATGAAAGGAGCACATGTGACAGTCTGGATTATGGGCTATTAACATGTAGAATTTTCTTTATTATGGGCTATATACGTAGGCCCAAAAATATTAAAATTTATCAAGTATTTTACAATATATAATATAAGGATCATGAGATAGGCCCAAAAGTATATTATTAAGCCATCATCAAGTTATAAAACGATTTAAAATGCTATATCATTTGAAATAAATTGTTTTGACAAATTATTTATTTTTAACTTTTATTGATTTTCATCAATAAAAATTGTTTATATTATTTTCAAATTCTTTAATAAAAATTTATTGTACTACTTCGACATTAATATTAATATTACTTATAAGTTCAAAGGTACCATTAAATTGATATTTGTTGTTTATAGGTAATTTGTTATTTTGCAGGGCTTATTGGCTGCACACCGTGGGGGATATATGGATTCTCAAAAAGAGGAAGGACCTGCCCCTCTGCTTTGGAGATTTTCAGACTTTCTTAAGTGGGCAAATCTCTGTCCTTCAGAACCTGAAATTGGCCATGCTCTGATGCGATTAGTGATTACTGGGCAGGAAATACCACATGCATGTGAGGTACATTATTTGTGACCTTGAAATAATAAATGGTGTCATATATCATGAGATGAAGTGAATTGTAAAACTGTCTTAAGTTTGTATTTGTTGCACATTATGATTTTTTTTTGGAAAATTCTTGTTTTGGGCATGGATCTGATATAATAGAATAATATACTTAGCTCTAACAATGGAGCTTCCTAGTAATCGATGAGTAGACTCCTGAATCGAGTTAAATTATTGATTCTCTTCACTTTGTAGAGTTAAGTTCTCAATCATTTTTATGATCTTTTAGGTTGAACTTCTAATACTTTCCTTTTAGGTTGAACTTCTAATACTGTCCCACCACTTTTACAAGTCATCAGCTTGTCTTGATAGAGTTGATGTTTTAGTAGCCCTTGCAGCCACCAGGGTTGAAGCTTATGTGTTAGAAAGTGATTTTTTATGTTTGGCTCGTCTTATAACTGGTGTTGGGAGCTTTCATGCGCTCAACTTCATACTAGGAATTCTTATTGAGAACGGGCAACTAGATCTTCATTTTCAAAAGTATTCAGCTGTTGCAGACTCGAACTTCAGCACTGCTGAGGCTGTTAGAGGGTTTCGAATGGCTGTTCTGACATCACTGAAGCAGTTTAATCTGAATGACCTTGTTGTATTTGCTATGGTTAGTATCCTAGGTTATAGATATTTACTACTTTCATGCATTATTGAAATGGAAACATTAAACATAGGCCAATCTAATGTCCTGATCGTCTGATAGACTATGTAGAGTATAAATCCAGTCTATTGTATATCATACTAGTCTTTCTAAATAGCAAGCTCAATAAAATATTATTGAATCTCTACAGATTGTTAGACCTTTACAAAAAAATATTCTTTGTCCACTTCTTATTTTGTCCTAAATTCATACAAAAGTGAAAAATACCCGTGAATTAGCTATTTTAGAGCTATAATATGGTCCTACAAGTTTGTATGAAATAAAACTGTTGCAGTGTTAAATTATTGGTACACTGTAAGACGGAAATTCTTCAGGTTCTCAGAAATTTACATGCATGGAAGGTTTTACATTTAACAAAGTTTTCTTGATGTTACAGGTTTATAATCATTTTGACATGAAGCATGAGACTGCTTCTCTTCTGGAGTCGAGAGCTCAGTAATCATCTCAGCAGTGGTTCTATCGCTACGACAAGGATCAGAATGATGACCTCCTAGAGTCGATGCACTATTATATTGAAGCTATTGAAGTTCACTCCTTCATTGACGCTTGCAACAAAACGCATGCTGCCTATTCTCGGGCTTCCCTCGTGTCCCTCCAGCTCCGAATGCCAGATTTCAAGTGGCTAAATCTATCGGAAACTAATGCAAGACGTGTTCTGGTCGAGCAATCCCGTTTTCAGGAGGCACTAATTGTTGTTGATGCTTATGGTCTTAACCAACCTAGTGAATGGGCTTTGGTACTCTGGAATCAAATGCTCAAGGCGAAACTCACAGAATAGTTTGTTGCTGAATTTGTTGTTGTGCTCCCTCTCCACCCAATGATGCTTGCTGAACTCGCACGATTCTATATGGTTGAGGTTACAGCGAGAGGGGACCTCTCCACTCGCATGAAAGGGGATGACTTGAGTACTAGAAATAGAAATATGGCTGATTTTACACATTAGTTGTACTTTATTTAGAATGATAAACATATTTGATATTAGTTGTACACATTGAGAATTTGTTGATCTTGAATTCAATTGAGTAATAATGTACATGTATTGGTTGAGTTTTGAGAATTAAGGTTTTTCAATAATGTGGTTAATATATTGTTTAATATTCGATGTTAATAAAGGGATATTAGCACATATAAACAAGGCAATAACATCAATTCAAAAATAAATACCTGATGTCTATTTATCATATTAACATCGGTTATTTAAAAAATAATCGATGTCTATTGTTCAAATTGACATCGCTTATTTAGAAAACAATCAATGTCTATTGTTCAAATTAACATCGGTTCTTTAAATACAACCGATGTCTAATAGGTTATAGACATCGGTTTTTTATTTGTAATCGATGTTATTTTATAAATATTGCTTGTGTGTTATAGTTTTAAATAGGCCTAATCGTTCTAATATTACATTTCTGAACTTGACATTACACAATTATATAACATCAATATGAATTAGACATCAGAAATTTTCCAGAAATGCTGTGTAATATTATATAGACGTCGGTTTTTAACCGATGTCTATGAGAAAATACATTTAACATCAGTCGCGAAGACATCATACATTTTTTACATAGACATCGGTTTTTAACCGATGTCTAAGGTCTTTTTTCTAGTAGTGTTAGTATGATTGATAAAAGAAAAATTCTTGAAGAAGTTAGAGGTAGGTGTTCGCTTATATCTTCTTGGGTGGGGCTTCTTTAAAGGTCAGCTCGTGGTATATAGCAAGAGGATACATTGGGACATCTCCTCTTTGCACTGACTTTACATCTGTTATTTCTTAGAATATGTGAGGTAAGCGCTCTTTCTCTTCAATTTGAGGTCTCTAAGACCTTGACTATTATTCAATTTGATGGGCCAGTACTGGGTTTAGAGCTTAATATAGGGAAGATGGGAGTGTTTTTGGCCTGATTCTAAACCACGCATTTCTCGAGATGGAATTTTTCCGCCTAATATTGGTAGGCCTCAAGTAGAGTTCAAACTTCTTGGTGGTTATACTAGCATGGAGGAAGAGTTTGTAGAGGAATTTATTAAAAAGAAAATGGTAAAGTATGTAGAGCTTATGGGTGCTTCGGAGAAATATAATGATCTCAATGTGAGATTATGTTATTTAGGTTTTGTATGGGACTAAGTAAACTCTATTATACTTTTATGCACCTGCACACCAAAAGTTTTTGGAGAAACTTCTGCTCAGTTTTATACCGTATTGAGAAAGAAATTGGACAATATTGTAATGTCGGAAGGGCCTGACTTTGGTGACCTTCCGTGGTGGTTAGCGACTTTGCCTATTCGTTCAGGTGGTCTGGGTGTGCATGATGCAGGCAACGCTAGATAATTTATATTTGTGACTTCTCCCATCCAATCTATTGACTTGTAGGATCATATTTTACGAGGATGTGAGATGATTACAATCGATGATCATTTTACTTTAGCATAAGAATTGATGCAAACTGTACTCTCTGATATAGATTTGCTTAAATTATCCACTAAAGGGTTTGTCCCCTAAAAATCAATGCATAATTTGGCAAACCTTTACTTTAGTGGTATTTTGATAATCTACCTAATAAATTTAAGTTTTATGAGAGACAAATAGCAATTTTATGGTGCTTGGGAGCCACACATACTCAGGATTTCCTATTCGCCACTCTCGTTGAGTAATTAGGATAGTGTATAATGTCAATACAATATCAGATGATACTGGGGTACTGGCTCATGATTCCTTTATTTTCAAGTGGAGTTCAGTGTCCCTTGTGCACGTCTCCGATGGATGTATTTGAACACGATGTTCATTGTCAAACACAACCATGGTACAAATATGGACATTACTTGATAAGAAATGTGTTATATGATGTATTATGAAAATCTGGATTTCAGTTTAAGAGAAAGCACATATTAGCTTTCTTACTCCTTCATGTGAAGTCAGATCAGGTTTATGAATTGACCACTACCCCAAACAACGCTGAGGATAAAACTCAAAACCAGAACCAGAATCAAAACCAAGACACCCTTGAGATGAATTAATTTCTCCAACTTCTACGACAACAAACAACTGTGTTTGCTCAACAGCAACTCCCAACACCCAGAACTGGTAATTTCAAAACCTTACAATCTGTACATCCCCCAGAGTTTGTAGGAGTATTAGATCTGATTAAAGTCAAGTCTTAGTTAAAAGAAATGGAGAAAGTCTTTGAATTAGCTGAAGTTAAGGATGATAAAAAGATGAAGTATGCAAGTTATTATATAAAGTTTGAGGCAAATTTTTGATGGGAGTCTACAAAATCGGTACATGAAGAAGAAGTTATATCATAGAAGAAGTTCACAAATTTGTTTTACGAAAAGTACTTAGATTTCTAGAGTTGAAGCAGGAAAATATGTCAGTATCCGAGTACGAGGTTAAGTTTCAGATTTGGAAAGGTTTGTACTAGTATATGTGAACATGGAAGCCAAGAAGGCAAAGAGATTCCAACAAGGACTTAAATTATTGATACCAAGTCAGGTGGCTCTTCTTGAGCTACGAACGTATGATGCGTTGTTAAAGGAGAAAGAGAGGCAACTAAAAAGGAAAATAAAGGGAAGAAAAGGAAAATGGAAAATGCAGATCAAGACCAGAGAAGTTTGAAGTTCAACGGAGAGCTTGGAAGGAATGTTGAGAATCTGAGTCAGAAATTTCGGAAGTTTATGTCAGGAAATGGGAATCAAATGAAACATTTTTAAAGATCAGGTCAACCGGTGAGAGACAATATGCCTCTAATTCCAAAGTGTAAGTTTTATGGGAAAAGACACCCGCGAAATGCAACAATAACAATGTTACATGTTTCAAGTCCAATCAAAAAGGCCATTTTTCATCCGAATGTATAAATGACGCGGGAAAATCAGAAGTGACTTATTTTAAATACGAAAAAGTTGTTCATATGGTGAGAAATTACAAGGCATCCATTTAGAAGGCCAATGTTCTTAAAATTGTTGGACCATCGCCTCGATCAACACAACCAGCTCAACCAAGGGCCCGAAGTTTTAATATGACAATGAAAGATGTTTTCCAGGACGCGGATGTTGTAGCAGATACACTGACTATAAATACTATAGAGGCCAAAGTGTTAATGGATTCTAAAGCTAGCAGATCTTTTATATCCTCTACCACGAATTGATGATTTGTTTGATCAATTGAAAGAAGCAACGTGTTTTTTGGAAATTGATCTAAGATCTGGTTACCATTAATTAAAGATTAAGATAGAGAATATACCTAAAATGGCATTTCAGACGAGATATGGACATAATGAGTTCCTAGTAATTGTATTTGAACTACCAAATGCACCTACTACATTCATGAATCTTATGAATCGAGTCTTTAAAAAATATCTATTAAGTTCGTGACTGTGTTCATCGATGACATCTTGATTTATTCCAAGTCAGAAGCGGAACATGTGGAACATTTAAGGATTTCTTTGGAAACCATGAGAAAATAAAAGTTAAAGCACGTGGAACATTTAAGGATTTAAGGATTTCTTTGGAAACCTTGAGAAAAAAAAACCGGAATATGTGGAACATTTAAGGATTTATAAAGGACAAGGTTTTGTACTATTGCAACATGGAAAAGTGATAGCATATGCTTCTAGTCAGTTAAAACCTCATGAGCAAAGGTACTCTACGCATGATTTGGAACTGGCAGTGATTGTGTTTGCACCTAAGATTTGGAGACATTATTTATACGAAGAGAGGTGTGAGATTTATACGGATCATGAGAGTTTAAAGTATATTTTTACTCAAAAAAAATTGAATATTAGACAAAGGTGATGGTTGAAACTAATAAAAGATTATGGTGTACTATACCTTACCATCCTGGAAAGGCGAATGGTTTAGGGGATGCATTGAGCCGCAAAGAAAGATTGAATATGTTAATCACGTCAGCAGAATTGGCTAAAGAATTTGATATAATGATAATTGAGATACGAGTACCTGATTTAACAGATGATGTGGTATACGCGATGATATTTTAGCCCAAAATACTAGAAAAGATTCGACGCTGTCAGGAGTAGTTGATGGATCATGAACAGGATAAACTGTCTGATGAAGATATCAAGGCTCAAAAGGATGATAAAAGGTATTAAGTTTTAGAAAAATGAATGTTTTCCCAATATAAAGCTTTTCACTGAAGTCCTAATGATTAGATGTTGCGTAAGAGGCAAGCGAAGTTAGTCCAGTATTAAAGGCCAATATAGTGTCTTAGGTAACTTATGACCAGATGGAGGACAGTACGGGCTGATTACCCGTATTATTAAAAGATGGATATTCTAATCGAAGATTTTAATTTTTATAAAAAATTAAAGTAATGATTTAATTTGTGTTTTAAGCACTATTTCTATATCATGTTTTGATTTGAAGTTTGAAAATAAGTATGTATAAGCTTTCCAAAGTTCTGATGAATCCTAACCATTAAAACATTGATTGTTCGAGTTACTGAACTTTTCAGAACTATAACCTTGAGCCCTTGAAACCCTAATTCAAAAATCCTTTCTAATTATGTTAAGTTACTTTCACACATACAAAATTGATATCTAGAACTATTTTATTAGTTACCTGTTGAGCCCTTTTAGCTCATATTGTTTGTATTCATCTAATATTGACAGTTAAGCAAGAGGATGACCAGACTTAGACGCACCGCTCGTAAGAGTGTTCGTAGAGGTGCCTTCCGCACAGTTAGATTTCAGGTGTCAGATCAGGTAGAAGATGGTGTGAGGAAGCGTTGGTTAACTTTTGAGAAATGTAATAGGTTGTGAATAGATACAATCAAGTTATCTGACAATTCCAAGCAGGAATTGTGTTTTAAATAATTTGAAAAAGAGTTGTGTAATAATTATTATTCTCGTTGGTAGTTGTAGTCTTATTTATTTTATTATTATTATTGTACTTTGGTGGTTATAAAGGTTTCATGGGTCTTCATTCTTAACCCCGAGTTTGAGGGCGTTACATTTTATTCGATTGGAAGATATGATGTAGTTATTCTTGGAGTTGTTTTCAAGATTACATATAGTTTGGTTAGATTTTTAGATATTTATAATAAGTTATATGATTTAATTAAAAAAAACATCTTTTTTATAATGTATATTAGATGTGAAAAAATTGTTAGATATTTTGGTTAATAATTTATAATTGTTCAATAAAATATTAAACAATTTTTTTTATTTCAGTATCTCAACGACTCTCTCTCATAGTTGAAAATATATTTCTTTGAGTATTTAAACTATTCATAGATCGAGACACAAAATATTAATTGATATATAATGTATAAATGAAAAAATTAAATAAAATTTTGGCTCGGCCGGAGGACCTAAAGACACCTCATACTTTCGAGGAAGTAGGGCCAAACCGGATTTTTATTAAAACCCGGTCTGATCCATTTATCAAGTACAGGGTTTTTATGGCCCCAATAAAACCTGGTGCAAAGAACTTTTTGTGCATGTCTAATCCAAGTTAGAAAAAAGAGGTTATCCATATTATGAACATTAAACTATGTAGGTTTTTAATGTAGTAAATAAAATTTAAAATTTTGTTGAAATAATAATTCATGTCTATATTAATCACTGTTTTATCCGTTATAAATAAAAAAAATAGTTACTAATTATAAGAGGAATCGAATGGAATAATGGTTTCTAAGTAACCATAATGGAGCAAGTTTGTTGCAATACAAACAATGATGAAGATAAAAAGAAAATTTCTTTTATGTAACATTTCTCAATTAATGTTCAAAGTCTCTTTCTTTTAACTTCCTAGTTAGAATCTTCCAAATGTCAATTTTTTTAAATTATATTATTAAATATCCACAAGCTTATCGTTAGTTGAAGTATGGATCTATGCGCTCGCATTAATATGCCAGAATTGTTTCCTAAAATTTTTTACTATAATGAATGGTCGGGTCTTTACATTTGAACTATATACATTTATGGTATTCACAACTACTCCCTCCGTCCTAATTTATTTGTCTTGTTTGACTTTTGATGGTCAAATTGACTCAACTTTGACCGTAAATAAAAACTCATTTTTTTATTATTTTGAAAAATTAAAATATACATATAAAAGTAGATTAAACATACTTTCTAATGATATAAATTTTATAAAAAATTTCGATATTATACTATGTGAAATTTTCAGCCAAAGTTGGGTCAATTTGACCGTAAAAAGTCAAACAAGACAGATAAATTGGGACGGAGAAAGATAAAATGGTCAATCTAGGCTCAGCTCTGAGTACAAACACAAATGGAAACTGGTTTATTTAAACAAGTTGAGCCCGATATTTGGATGATTATTTGATTATTGAAGTACCAGGAGCTAGTCAATTTCAGAACATGGCACCCAAATGGTCATATTATGAATATATCATGAATAGCTCATAATTTTTTTCCTGATAAATTTGTCATTTTTATGTGAATAATTGTGCAGTTATGAGCTGATCGATATTTGAACTATGTACGTACATGCTCAGAAAATAAACTACAATGGTCACTTGTCTAACGATTCTCTGGTATCAGCTACATTTGTTGTTTAAATAAAGAAGGAGACAAGGACCTTTATAAGGATGGAGTAATTGTGTATATTATTGTAGGAAGTCTGACTGATCTACAAATTAGAGAGGCTCAACTTCTTCACGAGCTTATGATGAAATCGAACAAGTTGTGACAAAGCTCAGGAAAAAAAATTCTTGCCATATGTTGATTCAAGGATAAGTGACCACAAAATTCATGTTTTGCTTTCTGACATACAAGAGCTTGCAAGTGATGGTCAACATGTTGTTGAAAGTTTTATTCTCAAAGCTTTATTTATCCACCGGAAACAATTGAGTGGATAAACAAAGTAAAGTGATTCAACATATCCCCTTGGTGACTAAATGGATATATGATATTTACTTTATTGACCACTTTGATCCGAAAATATCCATCATGTTTGATTGATCTCGTGATTATAATATCAGATCAACTATAGAATCCGTGGAAATCATCAACTTTCTGGTACAAATAACTTAAAAAACAAAAGCAATTTTACTTTTACAACTGTTGAACGTGATATATTTGTTTGATTTCACTCAGATGTTGATCAATTGGTCGGATATATTTGTTTGATTTCACTCAGATGTTGATCAACTGGTCGGGCATTTGGAGAACAACAGTGATGTTTGTAACATGCTTGTCTCTATTTATGGAATGGGAGATTTGGGTAAGATTACTCTGGCTCAAAAAATTTACCCTCATTCCACCTATATCTTACACTACCTAGACCCTGCTTTTAAATGGGATTTACTTGTTACTTGCAATGTGAATGATGGAAGAATGATGGAAAAGAGTAACATGCCCAAGAATTGTTTTAACAAAATAATTAAGTAACTTATAAAAAAAAATCAAATAAGACATATATTGATTTATTACAAATCTTGAGCTAAAATCATCAAATGAACAATAACCCCTCTTATTCACTATACTAATCTAAGACACCTTAATATAAATTTGTCTCTTTAACAATCATTATAGTTTTTAGGGAGGTTTATGATGGAGCAACAACCAACACCTGCAAAATAAAAGAAATTGAGAATAGACTTGATGTAGGCTATATTGATGATATACTTTGAAAATATAGATGATTAAAAAATTATAAATTTTATGCAACTTACTGTCATATTTTTAATTTAAAATAATTTATTGGAGCACCCTCTCCATTGTTTCCTGCAATTATCCAAAAAGCATATAAATTATCATAAAATAGCTTTATATATGTAAAATTGATATATTTTTTAAAACCCCAATACTTGAATCTGAACCAGGAGAAAATTTTCAAATTAAAGAGACAAGTAAATACCCAAGTTTATTGGATTTAAACATAGAAAACTAGTTATAGGCTACCTGATATTCCAAGTCCATGCCATTAATCACTTTGGATGGAACCTAAGAAATCACCTCCTCAGACATGAGTTGGGTGAGTAATGCCTAGGTCTTGTTCCCCTCTCCATCTTTTTCTTGAAATCATCTCCGTGTTCGCTGACATAAGTCCGGTGTATAATTCTTGGATGGTGGAAACTGATGCAAATAAAAACCAATGATTAAGGGATGCCATTTAGGAGCTTAGTGAACAAGTGAAAGATGAAAAAGCAGCAAAGACAAACCTGATTGGAAAGACAGCCCTTTCCCAAGAAAGAAAGGCACCTGCCTGCCACAGTCAGCTGGTAGAGAAAAAGAGAGCTACACCAGGGATTCATGTATTGAGTCATCTGATTCCACAAAAAGAAACACTCTTAAATCTCTTATTAATGGATAAAGAAAAATATAAATGCTACAAAACAATCTACCAAGGCTAGAAAGCTGATCCTAATTAAAAGGTTGACTTAAAATCAGCAGCTGTAGAGATTAAAACTCATAAAAGTAAAATGCAAAATATGAAACAAGCCAAAAAGAAATGAAAATATAAACATAATTATATAATAAAAATTGATCATTGATATTATCAAATTACCTGGGTTCCCCTGATATCAGGTGACATCCCACCAAATTTATGGAGCACTATCTTCATTGTTTCCTACAAAAATTTAAATACTATAAGCATACACAATAATGATATTTTATGAAGTTACATCTACATATATATAGCCTCAATTCATTCACTTGAAAGGATTCCAATAAATTTTATGTTATTGGTGGTTAGCTATAAACTCTCTTACTTACATAGAAATATGATAAATTCAATAACATGAGTAAGTATAAATAACATACCTGAAATCAATCACAACCACAAACAAAAAAATTGTACAAAAAGAAAATATAGTATATCTTCTCATGACAGAAATTATAATCTCAATATGTTGTGTGTTAATGAATGATGAATTATGAACATATAAGCTGGCGATTTAATTTGGAGAACAGTAAGTTGTTTTTGTTTTGTGGAGAGAAATAGATTGCTAAAGAAGGAAGAGAGAAAGAAATTTGGAGTGAGTTATTTTGTTTTTCCAGAAAAGGGATGATTAGGAAGTTAGAGGGATGATTAGGAAGTTTTTTTCTAGAATGATGTACAATGTCTATGTTGATAGATCTAGATGAAAGAGGAACCAGTTATATAATCATCAAAAGAAGAGAAAAGAACATTTAGATCATTCTAGGACCATCTAAAACCATCTAACATCTAGTTATATAATCATGAAAAGAAGAAAAAAATATTTAGAACATTTTAGGACTATCTAAAACCATCTAACATCTAGAATGATCATGAAAGGAGCACATGTGACAGTCTGGATTATGGGCTATTAACATGGAGAATTTTCTTTATTATGGGCTATATAGGTAGGCCCAAAATTATTAAAGTTTATCAAGTATTTTACAATATATAATATAAGGATCATGAGGTAGGCCCAAAAGTATATTATTAAGCCATCATCAAGTTATAAAATGATTTAAAATGCTATATCATTTGAAATAAATTATTTTAACAAAATATTTATTTTTAACTTTTATTGATTTTCATTAATAAAAATTGTTTATATCATTTTCAAATTCGTTAATAAAATTTTATTGTACTACTTTGACATCAATATTAATATTACTTATAAGTGCAAAGGTACCATTAAATTGATGTTTGTATTTGAAAAGTATACAACATATTAATTTTATCATTTGAAAAACTCGTATTTTGAAAATTATTTGTTACAAAATGTACGAATTTTTTAATATTTTTTATTTATGATTAAAAGTTATAATAGTTCGTATTTTAAGTGTATATTAATGGGTTTTTGTATATTTTATTGAATTAAAGATATGATTCAGTTATTTTTACAATTGTTTTCATGGTTAGACTATATAGTTTGATTAGAATTTTTCAGATATTTATGAGAAAGTGATATGATTTAATTAAAAGATAATAATATTTTTTTAAATATATTATAATATTAGGTGTGAACGAAGATATATTTGTTTTATTTATCGATTTGATATAATTGTTAGAGATTTAGGTTAATAATTTGGAATAGTCGAATAAAATATTAAAGAATATTTTTTATTTCATTATCCAAATTACTCTCTTTCGTCGTTGAAAATATATTTTGTTCGAATCTAAACTATTCATAGATCGAGATACAAAATCTTAAAAAATAATTAATATAAAAATTAAAAAATCGGATAAATGTCCGGCCCCACCCACGGGAAAGACCCGGTCCGATTTTTATACAAGTCTGGATCGATTCTTTTTTAAAAAAGGGGTTTTATGGCGAATATAAAACTTGTCCCAATAAACTTTTTGTGCATCTCTAGTTCAAGTTATAAAAGTATCGATATAAAATATGAGGATAGAGAGAGCATATGTATTATAAACATTAAACTATGTAGTTTTTTAATGTAGTAAATAAAGACATGTTGAAATAATTGTTCATGTCTATATAAATCATTGATTTATCGATTATAAGTCAACAAAATATTTACTAATTTTATAACGGGATCCGAACCAAATAATTGATATCCAACCATAATGGAGCAAGCTTGTTGCAATACGAAAAATGATGAAGATGAAAAGAAGATTTCTTTTATGTATCGTTTCTCAATTATTATTCAAAGTCTGGTTCTCTCAACCTCCTAGTTAGACTTTTCTAATGCCAACTTGTTATTTTTTGTTAGATTATTATATATTTATAAGCTTATCGTTAGTTCAAATATAGATGCGATGCCATCATTGTTTACTAAAATTCTATCCGCCGCCTCTTTACATTTGAACTATATAAATTTGTGGCATTCACAAATATAATCTAGCCAAGATCGAACTCGTTAATCTAAGCTTAGCTCTAAGTATGAACACTAATTAGAACTAATTTATTTAAACAAGTTGTGCGCGATATTTATATGATTATTTGGTTATTGCATCACGGGGAGATAGTCGGTTTCTGAATGAACATGGGACTAGCAGGGTTATATTATTATGGCACCCAGAGTCATATTATTAATATTAGAAGATAACCCGTGCCAAAATACGGGCTGAGAAAATTCATTAAATTTATTTATAATACAATAATTAACGTAATATATTTATAATAAGGTGTAATTAAACATAGTGAAATCAAGTATTATATGGTTAAATAATACAAACTTCTAAGGAATATAGAAATATTTTAATTATTTTGCAATCTGAACAAATATATTATTTTAATAAAATATAAAATAAAATTATACGAGAAGTAAAAGTATTTTAATTATAATATGATTCAGCAATTTTATTGTTTCATTAAAAAGTAAAATATAATTCTACATAAAATATGAATTCAGTCGTGGATTCAAAATACAGTAAACGAAACTACGATGAAAAGGTACACCTGGAATGGGTCGGGGTGAGACGAAAATATGGTGAAATGAAATATTGTATCATTAAGAAATAATACAGAGTTAAAGTATTTTGATAAATCTTTTCAGATTTACGATGGACCTCTATTTTAACAAAAATCTTATATAATCTAACAAAATTGATAAATGTTAATTGTCAACATTGTGTCACCGTGGTCCAGCTATACACAAATATCAAGCCGCTGGTGACAACAATTTAACCTCACGGTGATATTTATCAAAGTTGTTGGTCATCATCGTGATGGAATAGCTAGGATATTTTTAGTGGAGTATCATTTTATTATATTATATTATATTATACACCAGATATTTAGTTTTTTTCTCATTAAAAAAATACTCAGTTTTTTTTGGATTTTTTGTTATTTTTCGTTTCACTTATTTCTCTGATGGATATTGGTAATAAGTATATTCATCGTCATTTCAATAAGTTTGATAATTGTACTAATGGTGGTGTTGAAGGTAGAGTGCTTACGCATACTTATTTTGTCACTCACCTCTGTGAACATTACTTTCACTCTAATTCACAAATTGCTTTTATTAAAGAGTTGATTAGTAAAGACCTGAGTATTTTTAGAACGTTTGATGTTGCTCTTCATCAAGTTGAGCAATGGATTAGTGTTGAGTGCATGTCTATACATTCACTTTGCAAGCATTGTAAATATGCTAATGGACAATCTTTTTCACCCCCTGTGGAGTCAAGCGGTTCAATTTCTTGTTATTTCAAAGTATTTTTCGCCTAGATGCATTGTCAGAAGTATTGTGGATGTTTCAGATCCTGAATCTGTTGCATATTCTCATATTTTGGATGTCACAATACTTGAGAAAGTTTTTCAGTGCTCATTTCGTACAGTGAAAGGTATTCACCCTATAGGTTTGCTTTTTCAAGAGCTCTGAAGAATGTTTTTGCTACAATTGTAAGTGGCCCTTCCTCTTGTGATTTTTGGATACGTCTTCTCATTCTACCTCCATATACCCTTAGAGAATACATTCCACGTGAACGTCAACAAAAAATATCTGGAAATAGAAAGGCGCTGGCAACTTTTAGTGATCTTGGAGGTCCTTTAAATTTACTTAACACTTTATTTAAAAAGACATCACAAACTAGTGTTTTACTTGAAGAGAACCACCCATATGCATCTGCTCTGACATTGTCTACCTCTCCAAGTACTAAAGACCATCCATTGGTTAATAATGAAATTGTTCTTCGCTGTATTAAATTTTTTCCACAAGGGACTTCTTGAGGACAAGTTGGTTTAGAAACTCAACATCTACATGAATTTTCTTTTTTGTGGTTTCGAGTCTGTCATGGCTAGCGATCTTATTGTAATCCTAACACCGATTATAAACTTGTGGCTAAATGGTAAATGTCATGAATTTTTAGCGGAATTTCTTACAAGCTCACCTTTGACGCCGCTTCTCAAGCCTGATGGTAGAGTAAGAACAATTACAATAGATACTATATAGAGACGTTTAATTTCAAGTGTGGTTATAGATTAAGAATTGATCCATGTACCTCAACAAACCGGCTAACCGTGTGTAAAATAGCCTCTGCTACTCCTGAAATTCCTTCATCAAAGAATTTCGTGAGTAGTCAAGGCTATTTTACACGAAGTTTATCAGTTTGTTGAGGTACATAGATCAAATTCTAATATAGATATGATTTTGATATACTTCAAGAGTGCCTTTAGTATGATCAGTAAAAGAAA
Source organism: Apium graveolens (assembly GCF_009905375.1). NCBI lineage: Eukaryota > Viridiplantae > Streptophyta > Magnoliopsida > Apiales > Apiaceae > Apium > Apium graveolens. Next base: position 203,611,104 of record NC_133657.1, on the reverse strand, counting down.
AATTCTTGAAGAAGTTAGAGGTAGATGTTCGTCTATATCTTCTAGGGTGGGGTTTCTTTATTGGTCAACTCGCGGTATATAGCAAGAGGATCCATTGGGACATCTCCTCTTTGCACTAACTTTACATCTGTTATTTCTTAGAATATGTGAGGTAAGTGCTCTTTCTCTTCAATTTGAGGTCTCTAAGGCCTTGACTATTATTCAATTTGATGGGTCAGGACTGGGTTTAGAGCTTAATATAGGTAAGACGGGAGTTTTTTTGGCCTGATTCTAACCCATGCATTTCTCAAGATGAAATTTTTCCGCCTAATATTGGTAGGCCTCAAGTAGGGTTCAAACTTCTTGGTGGTTATATTAGCATGGACGAAGAATTTGTAGAGGAATTTATTAAAAAGAAAGTGGTAAAGTATGTAGAGCTTATGGGTGTTTTGGAGAAACATACTGATCCTCCATGTGAGATTATGTTATTTAGGGTTTGTATGGGACTAAGTAAACTCCATTATACTTTATGCACCTGCACACCATAATGATTTTGAAGAAACTTCTGCTTAGTTTGATACCGTATTGAGGAAGAAACTGGACAATATTGTAATGTCGGAAGGGCATGACTTTGGTGACCTTCAGTGGAGGTTAGCGACTTTGCCTATTCGTTCAGGTGGTCTGGGTGTGTATGCTCCAGACAGCGCTAGATAATTTGCATTTGTGGCTTCTCGCATCCAATCTATTGACTTGCAGGATCATATTTTACGAGGATGTGAGATGATTACAATCGATGATCATTTTACTTTAGCATAAGAATTGATGCAAACTGTACTCTCTGATATAGATTTGCTTAAATTATCCACTAAAGGGTTTCTCCCCTAAAAATCAATGCATTATTTGGCAAACCTTTACTTTAGTGGTATTTGTGATAATCTACCTAATAAATTTAATTTTTCTGAGAGATAAATAGATATTTTCTGGTGCTTGGGAGCCACACATACTCAGGATTTCCTATTAGAAACTCTCGTTGAGTGATTAGGATAGTGTATAACGTCAATACAATATCAGATGATACTGCGGTACTGGCTCATGATTACTTTATTTTCAAGTGGAGTTCAGTGTCCCTTGTGCACGTGTCTGATCAATGTATTTGAACACGATGTTCATTGTCAAACACAACCATGGTTCAAATATGGACATTACTCGGTAAGAGATGTGTTATATGATGTATTATGAAAATCTGGGATTTCAGTTTAAGAGAAAGCACATATTAGCTTTCTTACTCCTTCATGTGAAGTCAGATTAACTCTTAGACCATCTAATTTGTTAATTTACATTTGGAATGGGGGAAAATATACTTGTGTTGATCTAACGAGAGTTTCTCCTCTGAGTGGATTTGGAAATGCACTGTTTGTAATTGGTCAGATGGCTACAAAAGCAGTTGAGGCAAAAGTGCATAAACATGATCATACATGCAAAGATAATCAACACATATTCATGCCTTTTTCTTTTGACAAATTTGGATTCATAGCACCTGATAATGTTGAGTTTCATAGGAGAGTGCGGAAGATCATGAATAAAAATATTATGACTATAGGATCAGCTAATTAAATATATTTTTCATAAGATAGGATTTGTTATTAAACGAGGTATTGTCGCATAATTTGCTGCTCGCTTAACTCGTACACTTGAATAAACTTTAATTATTGTTTTTATCAAATTTGAGATCAGAATGAAATGTAAAAAGTTGAACTCTACATGAAATAGGAATATAGGAGTGAAACAAGAAATATAGTTTTACCCTTATACGATGAGATCAAACATCCTGTCAAAAAATAATATAGAGTACTACGAGAAATAGAATTTTAATCATAATATGGTTTGACCAATTTTATTATTTAAATAAAAACTAACATAAAATTCTATATGAAATAAAAGTATAATATTAGCAATACGATTTTAACTAACATGGAATTCTATGTAACATAGGATTCTAGGAGTGAAATATATCAAATAAATATATAGTAATAATAGTATAATTTTAGCTATTTTGTACTTATTTGAAATTAACATAGAGTTCTACGTAAAACATGAATTTAGGGCTAAAACCAGAATACGGTGAAATCAAAATATAGTGAAATCAAGTACCATTGGGTTCTCTTATTAACAAAAGTTATAGATGCCATGATTAGCTGCCAATTGTTTCACTAATAACTTTTTTATTTTTTAATTGAATTATTGTGTAGCTATGAGCTAATAGATGTTTGAATTTTGGACCTACGTGCTCAGAAAATAAACTATAATGGTTACTTTTATACCGACTCTCTCAGCTACATATTTTGTTTCAATTGAACAAGTAGACAATGACTTTCATAAAGCTGAATTAATTGTGTCAAAGATATAGAAAGAAAAAATATCCTTCCTATTTGATTTCTGTCGTGATTATAATATCAGAGCAACAATAGAATCCCCAGAATCATCAACGTTTGCGTACAAAAAAAACTCAAAAAATTAGAGCTATTTTACTCTTACACAACTGTTGAACTGGAAATATTTGTTGGATTTCACGTATTTGTTAATCAATTGATCGGACATTTGGTAAATAACAGTGATGTTGGTTATCCGCTTGTCTCGGTGAGATTACTCTCACTCAAAAAATTTAAAATCATTTCAATGTGAAGAGTTACTTTTCTGGTTTAGCATGGGCATCGATTTCACAAAAATGATAAAAAAACTCATGTTGAAGCAAATTCTTATATTTCTTATCCTACGGAAGAAAAAATCTATCATTACCTTTGATGAGGACAAACTAGTGGAGCATCTAGTACATATTTAGCAAAGGAAAATATGATTTATTATCCTTGATGACACATGGTCAACTAGTGCATGGAATTCTTCACAAGCGGCCTTTATACCTAAAAATTATGTCATCAAATTAATGCTCACAAGTCAGAATGTTAGTGTTGCTAAGCATGTAAATCCAAATGGGCTCATTCACCAACCAGTATGATGTCCTTTTCTTAAAAGTTGCCCAACGCTTAAAAGATTATGCTTAAGATTGGGAACATAATAAATACTAGAGATATAGTTTGTACTTTACTTTATTTGAATTGGAACATCTTTACACCCTTTGGCGAAGAGCCTATTGTTATTACCCTTCTTCACTTCTCGTTGGACAGTTTTACCAAAATTCACTAAGCAGTTTTTATTTTTGGTCATGTGGTTGCTACAACCACTATCGATACACCAAACAGCATTCAGTGACTCTTCTTGAACATTGCTAACAAGAAGTATACTTTCATCTTTCTCCTTAACATCCTTATATAAAAAATTGGAATCATTTTTTTCATCATTAATTCTTCTATAACAATATTTTTTCATATGCCCAATTTTATGACAATAATGGCATTTAAAAATAAAAGAATTACCTCTTCCTCTTCCATTGAAACCTCCACCAGCTCTTCCTCTTTCTCTTTAATATGAGTTAAAATTTTCACTTTGCATATTTCCTCTTCCTTGCCTCCGACCACGGAATGATCCTCTTCCACCTCTTCCTCTAAAATCACCAGGACTAGTGTCTTGAACTTGAAAAACTTGCTCGAAAAGAGATGAGTCAAATTACTTGATGCGGAGTTCGTGAGATTGTAGTGAGCCCAATAATTCTTCAAGAGAGGAAGTATTCAAATCTTTTGATTCTTCTATGGCCACAACAACATGCTCATATTTTCGTGTCATACTACGAAGAATATTTTCCAAGACTCTTTTATCCAAAATATCTTCACATTAATACGAAATTGATTAACAACTAAAATTGTTCGATTATAAAATTCCTCCACCGTTTCACTTTCTTTCATCTTTAGTAAATCAAACTCACCTCTTAGAAGTTGAAATCTCACCATTTTTACTTTTTCTTCACCTTTGTAGGCCTTTTTTAGCATGTCACATGCCTCCTTTGATGTTTATGATGTTGAAATTTTCTTAAAAATTACTTCATCCACTGCTTGACAAATAAAGTGAAGGGCCTTCTTGTCCTTTGTTGTGCAAGACATGTCTGTATCATAACAAAACTAAGTCAAATTGACAGCCCTAAGAATAAGTTGTATGATAATTTAAATTTGTATTTTTTATTTTATTATTTAAGTTTATAAAAATGTCAAAGATTAGACTGGAGTAATTTTCTGTAAACATTCTCAAGCCTAAGAATCAACTCTAGAAGAAGTTCAGGAAGATAATGCCTTAGAGAAATTGTGAAAAAGCTTGGAGTTGAATAAATCTATTTTGGAAAAAATATTTTAAGTCAAGATATCTACAAGTCACATATCAAGTTATATAGAGAAGTCATTCAAGAACTCCAGAATGACTTATCGAGAAGTACAAATTGGTCTATCGAGAAGTCCAAATTGGTCATTCGAGAAGTCCCATAGATATCGACAAGTCAAATGAAGATTGGAGATATTGACAAGTTATTTTTGCATATCGAGAACTAAGAGATATCGACAAGACAAATAAAAATATTAAGATTAGAGATTTCGACAAGTTACTTCTATATGGAAAGATTTGGAATATTGTGTGCACTATATTAATTTCAGTTAGCATAATATTACTGCATTTATAATCTGCTTTGTTCACCAAGTAACAAACATTCAAAAAGCCTTAAAAATATATTAAACACATTCACCCCCTATGTGTTGTATTCATTACCTAACAAGTGGTATCAGAGCAAAATCTGAAAGCAAACAGATTAAGATCCTGGAAGAATGAATACACTGAAGATTAGCAGTATCAAGATTCCTGCCTTTGACAGATCTAGCTACACATTATGGAAAAAGAAGATGTTGCTGTTTATAAGATGACCAACCCATGATATGTTCAGATTTTCAAAAATGGCCCTTTCACCCCCATAGAAAGAGTTGAGGAATCTATAGATGAGACATTGTCATTTCAGCTCATTATGCCCCTAAAGATCCCTCAAACTATAGTGAACCTGAAAAGGAGAAAGTCTCCCTAGACAGTGGCTTGCAGTTGATTTTAATAGAGTCACTTGACAATATAATGTACAATAACTTTATCAACTGTGACACAGCCAAATAAATATGAGAGAAGATAGAGATTCTATGTGAGGGAACAGAGGAGGTTAGGTCAAACCAAAGGAGAATTTTGGTATCTCCGTATGAGGGTTTCATGGCTAAACCAATGGAGAGTATAACTGATATTTTTGAAACATTCAATAGGTTGATTAATGACTTGCAGCTTCATGATAAATACTATGAAGCTGAGGAGGTTAACTTAAATTTTTTGCTCACTCTTCCTGACCATTTAGAACAGAAGATCTCAGCTATAAGAGAAGGGAGAGACTTAAGTAGGATGATATTGGAGGTTTTATATGGTATCTTGAAAACCTATGAACTGGAAATAATTCAAAGAAAGTCTTTAAGAGTTGGTCTAGGGTACATTGTTGATGGATCAAGTGCTCTAGTGCCAGTCATCTGATGATGAACAAGAAATCTAGAATTCAGTTGTTTCAATTAATGAGCAAAAGAAAAAGGAACCACAGAAGCAAGTTATTCTTGAACTTGAGGAGGATGAATTTTATACCTTAGATGAACTGGATGAGTTAGATCAGTCCATGGCTTACTTAGCAAGAAAATTTTCTAACATTAGAGTAAAAAAGCCAAAGTTTTTCGCAAATAAGGGACAAACATCCAACAAGGACAATTGCTGGAAAGGAAATACACAATACAACTCTGGTGGCAAAAGTGGCTATAGAACTGGGTCTATTGATAGATCAAAAATTAGATGTTTCAATTGTGATGAATTGGGTCATTTTGCTAAAGAATGCAGGAAGCCAAAGAAAGTGAAAAAGGACAATTCTTATCTTGAATTGGAAGCGAAATATGAAGCTCTTCTAAGAAAGCAATAGGGTAAAGAGTTGGGATGATTCTGACAATGATGAAGATGACGAGTTTGGAAACTATGCACTCATGACCTTGGAGCAAGGAAAGTCATCCTCGTCAAAAAAAAGGTACCAACTCTTACTACTATTGATTTGAATGCTAGTAAATATAAGGAAACTATTGAAAAGATGAGCATGGAAATGTTCCACATCCATACTAGCTTGGTAGCAGCTACTGAAGAGGTCAGTAGGTTATCAAAAGCTAATGAGAATCTTGAGATTGAGAAACAAGATCTAGAACTGCAGCTTGTTGAGCTTGAAACTGTAAAGCAAGAAAATGAATATCTAAAGAACAAGTTAAAGTGTGCTATTGAGATAGAAGCTGTGTTGAGGGAGAAGATAGAGAATAATAAAATGAAACTAAAATTATTCAAAAATGCATCTTAGTTAGTTGGTCAATACCATGAGAAGAACAAGCCATGTTCTAACATAGCTATTGGCTTGGATTATGATACATTGAACAATAACATGAAAGTTTAAGGTGATAAGGGAATAGCAACTGTAAGTGAAGATATCCCAGCTATGTTGAGAAAGGTTGGTTCACCTATGTTCAAAGCATGTGAAGTTAATTTCAGTGAAGAAGAGTTGATCATAAAGCAAGAAATTATTGATGAGGACAATGAAAAGAAATGTACAGAAATAACTCCAACTTCTAAAGCTGAGAAGAAGCCCATGGTTGATCAAACCCCCAAGAAGCCAATCAAGGAAATTAAAATTGAGAATGCAGGAAAGAAGAAGAAAAACATAAATGGGAAGATTGGGATAAACAAAAGCAATAACTTTGCATTTGTTGCAGATGCTCCTAGAAAACAGTGTCAGAAATTTAGCTCTACAAATCACCTAACTCACCTTTGTAAAAATGTTGTTAGTGAGCCAAGATTAGGAGCATACAAATATAATGAAGCAAAGACTGAAGATCCCTATTCCTTCTGTGATAAGTTTGATTGCATTCCTTGCAACATGAAAGTAATGACAAGATACCACAAGCTGAGAGTAGACCTCAAAGAAATCAATATTGGATCTATAGCTAAAAAGGAACATGAAAATCAAGCAATAACACCATTCTTTCTGAATCAACTCATTCTAATTATGTACATTCTGTTAACAAGAAGAAAGTACCCAACACTGCTTGGGTTTCTAAACACACTTAATCCTTATTGTGTACAGGGCAAAGTTAAGAAAGTCATATGGATCATAGACAGTGGATGCTCAAGACATATGATAGATGATATGGCCCTACTATCCCAATTTGAGGAAATGGTTATCCCACTAGTAACTTTTGGAGACAAAGGCAAAGGTTTCACAATGGGATATGGCAAACTGATTTCTGGAAATGTTGTAATTGAAGATGTAGCATTGGTTGCTGGTTTGGAAGTAAATCTCCTAAGTGTCAGTCAATTCATTGATAGAGGATTCAATGTTAAATTTGACAAAGGAGAATGCTTAATCATCAGTAAAAAGACCACTGAAGTTGTTGTGAAATGAGTAAGAAAAGGAAGCTTATTTGTTGCAGATATGGACTCAGCAAATGAGGATGGAATTTGTTGCTTCTACACCAAGGCATCTGAAAAATAAAGCAAGTAGTGGCATAAAAAGCTCTCTCACTTGAATTACAAGGCAATCAATACTCTAGTCAAAAAGGAGTTAGTGAGAGACATGTCAAATTTGGAGTTTGCTTAGAATGAGGTCTGTGAGGCTTGTCAAAGAGGAAAAATGAAGAATTCAAGTCACAAGAGTAAAACTGTGAATTCTATAAGTGCACATTTGCAACTTATTCACATGGACTTATTTTGACCAGTTAATGTCTTATCAATTTCAAGAAAGAAGTATGCACTTGTGATGGTGGATGACTACTCAAGGTACACATGGGTAGAATTTATGCATTCTAAGGATGAAACTCTACAAATTATAATTGAGCACGTCAAGAAAATTAAGAAGTAGGCTGGAGATCAGAATTGTGTGAAAAGATTGAGGAGTGACAATGGCACAGAATTCAGAAGTGCAATTTTAACTAAATTCTGCAAAGATAAGGGGATTGTTCAAGAATTCTCAATAGCTAGGACACCTCAACAAAATGGTGTTGTTGAGAGGAAAAATAGAACATTAATGGAAGCTGCGAGAACAATGCTGCAAGATGCCAAATTGCCAAACAGTTTTTGGGAAGAAGCTGTCAATACTGCATGATATACTCAAACCAGATATCTTATCAACAAAAATCTTGGAAAATTACCCTACTCAATCTTATCTAAAAGAAGGCCTATTGTGAAGCACTTTCATGTGTTTGGAAGCAAGTGTTATGTTTTGAAAAACAACTCTGAATATATGGGAAAATTTGACTCTAAAGTTTTTGAAGCAATTTTTTTGGGATACTCATTGGAGAGAACTGCCTACAAATTTTATGTGCTTGAACAAAAGAAAATTATGGAAAGCACAGATATAACTTTTGATAATGACAAGTGTCCACGCTTGGAATGCCTTGATTAAAATGAAGCTGAGGCCCTGAAATTTGAAAATCTCAACATTGATAGTGATTCTGAGGATAAAGCCAAAATCAACACAAATCACGTAATGGATGAAGGGACAACTGAACAAGTGAATCATGTGAATGGAAGCTCATCTCGAACACCTGAATTTGATAGCACAAACTCTGGGGGAGAAAAAGGAGAAGATTCTGCAAGTCATGCCAATGGTGAAGAAAATGCAGAAAACTCAAGTCAGTAAACTCACACCATAAAATGGGATATGAGTCACATAAGAGAAGCAATTATTGGTGACCCAACTATTAGAGTAAGTACTAGAAGTGCAACTGCAAATGAATGCCTTCATGCATATTTTCTCTCATAAGTTGAGCTTAAAAAACTGTGAAAGCTCTACTTGATCCTGATTGGATATCTGCTATGCAAGAGGAGCTAAATCAGTTTGAAAGAAACAAAGTTTGGGAATTGGATCCTGCACTAAAGAACATAAGAGTAATTGGAATAAAGTGGGTGTTTAGGAACAAAATGGATGAAAATGGAATTGTAATAAGGAACAGAGCAAGGTTGGTTGTAAAAGGCTACTCACAGGAAGAAGAAATTGAATATGATGAAACTTTTACTCCAGTTGCAAGGTGTATCAAATGGATGTAAAGAGTGCATTCCTTAATGGTGAGTTGGAAGAAGAAGTTTATGTGCAACAGCCACCTGGCTTTGAAGATCCAGAATTTAAAAAATTTGTATACAAATTACATAAGGCTCTCTATGGACTAGAACAAGCACCTAGAGCTTGGTATGACACTCTGTCAGAATTCTTGATCAAACATGGTTTCACTAGAGGTACAATTGACAAGACTCTCTTCTACAAGCAGCATGGTGTTGATATGATCCTAGTTCAAATCTGTGTGGATGATATCAATTTTGGTTCATCAAATGAAAAGTTATGTCAAAGATTCTCAAAACTTATGCAGAGTGAATATGAAATGAGAATGATGGGAGAATTAAGTTACTTTCTTGGACTTCAAGTTAGTTAAAGGAATGATGGAATCTTCATTAGCAAATCTAAGTATGACAAGGATTTATTGAAAAAATTTGGCATGGTTGATTGTTCATCTGCATCTACACTTATGTGTACAGCTACTAAGTTGGATGAAGATAAAAAAGGAAAAAGTGTATACATTTCAGGTTATAGAGGAATGATTGGATCTTTACTGTATTTAACTGGTAGTAGACCAGATAATATATTTGTAACATGTCTGTGTGCAAGATTTCAAGCCAATCCAAAGTAATCACATTTGATGGTTGTGAAGAGAATTTTCGAATACCTAAAGGGACTCCAAACTTGGGATTATGGTATCCTAAGGGAACAGGTTTTGAAGCTGTTGGATACATAGATGTAGATTTTGCTGGATGCAGGGTTGATAGAAAAAGTACTAGTGGAAAATGTCAATTTCTTGGACAAAGACTTGTATCCTGGTATAGCAAAAAAACATATGCGTCAACTTCCATAACTGAGGATGAATATATAGTTACTGGAAGTTGATGTGCTCAAGTGCTTGGATTAAAAATCAGCTAATGGATTATGGCCTAGTGTTACACAAAATTCCTATTATGTGTGGCAATACTGGTGCTATATCTATTGTGGCTAATCCAGTTAATCATTCTAGAACAAAGCGCATGGATGTGAGATACCATTTTATTAGAGAACATGTTGCAAATGCTACCATTGAGCTAATTTTTGCTCCAACAGAAAATCAATTAGTTGACATTTTTACTAAACCTTTGGATGAAGCTACTTTCACTAGACTTGTAGGTGAAATTGGTATGCTTAATTCTTCATCCTAAAGAAAAGAACTCAGCTAATGTTTTGTAGCAGATTAATTTCTGATAAATCAAAATTCATTTGATTAATTGGAAATTAACTTAAATATGAATTATAAATATTTGAGATTTCTCTGCATATTTATTTTTCATTTTACTTATTGTCAACTTGGAATTTTTTAAATTCTAAATAAACTGTTTTTTTGTTAATTCATATTCTCAATATATGAAGATAATAAAAGACAGATCTCAAAAGCAGCAAAAGTATATTGAGAACTGAGTTCTCGATAAGTATAAATGACTTCTCGATAAGTCATTTTGAGACTTCTCGAAGTAGTTCTCGATAAGTTAGTTTTGGACTTCTCGAGTTAGAGATCTCGATAAGTCATTTTGACTTCTCGATAGAGTTCTCGATAAATCTCTGTTAGACTTCTCGTGGACATCTCGATAAGTTATTATGACTTCTCGGATAACTTCTCGAAAAAGGCCATTATTATACTTCTCGAATGAACATCTCAATAAGTCACTCTATGACTTCTCGATAAGTATTATAGAGTTCACAAGTAATCTACTTTGGGTTCTATACAAGTTCAATTTAAACTTATCTTTAACTCAGCCTGAGATAATTTTATTTAATAAATTATTTTCATAATGATACTTTTGATAAAATTTATTCTGATTTTATTTTGATTTATTCATATAAAATTGGAAATAATTCAGTCCAGTCATGACAAACTGGGTATTTATTTGACATCTCGAAAAGTCTTTTTCTAGTTCTCGATAAGAGTCAGAAAATGACATATCGATGTGTATCTATTCTCTAAATATGACTTCTTGATAAGCAAATTCCAAACGTCCATTTTTAGTTCTCGATAAGTCATTTACCTTTTACTATAAATACCCAGACATCTCGACATACACCTCTTTATGCTTTCGAGATCTCTAAGTGACCTAATTTTCCAATTCTCAACCGCTCTCTCTCATTTCAAACTCTTTCTCTCTAATTTTTCTTACCCACTAAAATTTACTCCTCTAAAATGACACTAAATAATGTTAGAACTGTAATCCCCAAGGATGGAACCAACTATCTCGCTTTCACATATGTTAATCAAGCTCCTAACAGTTTCAAGGGGTTTGTTAAATTTTTGTCTGAATCTTATCTTGCAGGAGCTCTAACTGCTAACCCAATCCTTTACTTAGATGTTCTGCATGAATTCTGAACAACAGCTGTAGTGAAGATAGTTGTGCATGACAACTCTGTACCTATGATGGTGAACTGATCTATTGGAGGCCAACAGGTGGAGTTTAATGAGCAAGATGTGAATCAAGCTTTGGGCATTCCAACTGAAAATTTGGTGGAGGTTCCAACACGGGATGAGCTAGCTGAGTTCATGGACTTCATCAACTATAGTGAAAGAATCAAGTTGTCTAGCCTGAACAAGAAGTACCTAAGGAGGGAATAGTCTTTCTTGTTTGATTCTATCATAAGGGCTTTCACTTGTAGAAAGACGGGATATGACAACATATCAGGTATGGTCCAGAAGCTGGTGTTCTCCATAGCTCACAACAGACACTTGAATGTTGGTTTATTGATCCTGGAAGAATTGAGCACCTGGCTAACAATGCCCCTACTACAAGAGGTAAGAATATTTTCCTTCCTAGATTTATACTGTCTGCTTTAAATCATAAAGTGCATGACATTCATATGTTAAATGGTATAGATTGAACACAAATAGGCAACTGTAAGCAAGTGTCCAAAGTGCTATTTGGTTCACTTATTACTAAAAATAAGGTATCGGTAAGTCTTAGAATCACTCCATTTATGTTGGAGAGATTTCGGACTTACCCTTACCCTATGTCTGACATGAGGTCTAATATTAAACCTAGTACAGCCATGGTGCCTGTCCCTGTGAAAGTACAAACACTGGACAACAAACAGGGGCCTTCCCAAGCTGAGACCCTTTCTTCTTTACCACTAGAAGCTAGGAAACCAACCACTTCATCCTCTCAAAAGGGTGAAGTGAGTAAGAAGAAGAGAAAGCAGGCACCCTTAACAGTAATCAATGAGAGTGGTGAGGACCAAACTGAACAAGAGTCACCCTTGGTCAAAAAATAAAGAAGGTGAAACAAACTGAGCTGGCCACTTAAGCCACCTCTCCAAGGTTGTAGTTGTAAAATAGGGATTAAAACAGACTCTGGGGGCATCCTCTCAATAAGGTATCTCTATTAAATAAAGCATTTGCCCAAATGCACCTTGTAAAGAGTCTGCACAAATACTTGAACAAATTTAAGTGTATGGAAGGAGAAATAAGGATGGCATACACAATGAGAGCACATCTCTTGAAGCTCCCTCATCTACTCAGGGGGAGCTGCCAACACTCAATTCTGAGATTCTAAATCTAATTTCTTAAATTTTTTCTTTATTTAATCAAACTCTTGAATCTGATTCTCAAGAGTTGCCAACGTCAAGTGACATGGTTCTAGAAACTATGCTCACCACCGAGGAACCAAATTTAGTGGGTGAGAGGCTACATGCTAGGGTAGACCTTGATGACACCAACATAAACACATGGGTTTCATTAGTTTTCACTGAAGACCCTGTGGTAGTTAAAAATGCACCTTCATGTGCAAATCAACCTTCACTGATTGAAAGGTTTGAGGGTAGTACTCCTAAGGGGGAGGTATCTAAATCCTCTCCAATTTAATTGGAGGTTCCTCTTGCAGAAACAACTCCCCTCAAAACCCTAGCTGAGATTGCACTCACAATAGAAGCTAGGAGTTCAATTTGAAATGATCCTGCTATGGGGGAGGCAAGTAAATCACATTCAAGAGACAGTGTTTTGAGAAAAACACAAGGGTTTGAGACTATAGTACATGACAGTAATCTAGTTAACTCCGCTCCAATTCCAATGGAGGTTCTCACCACAAGTGGAGAACAACAAACTGTCATAACCACCGTTCAACCTGTGAGTCAGACTGTGACTTCTGTCACAGGTGGTTATATTGAAAATCTACCATCCACCTCAAATCCAAATGACCAACCATCAACATCCAACCCCACACAACAACCATCTCACACAATCCAAAATTGGTTACAAAGTGCTAAATCCCAACCAAACACTGTAGATGATCTTCTAGTTGATCAACTTTTAGGCCTTGCAAATATCACATAGCATCTGCTTACTATAGATATGATAAATCAAGACTATCAGACAATTATGCTCACTTATAATGAAGATGTTGATAAGCAAAAGCAGAAGATAGTGAATGAAACTGAGTAGGATATTAATGTGGATGTTTGGCTTCCTAAAGACTTCACATTGGAGATGGATCAGGTCTTGGAAAGATTTAGAGAGGAATATATAACCATTTTGGAAAGTAATGCCAAGGTCCTCACTCCATAAGAACTGTATCATGCAGTCAATGAAGTCTATAAGGTCAAATCAAAGCTTTTCAGCTCTTTGGTAAAGCACTACAAGTGACTTTCACTAGTCATCAAGACAAAATCAGTAAGATGGTAATGGAGAAGATGGATGAGATTATACCTTCACAAGTTGAGATTAAATCAAAATTCAAGACTTTTACAGAACAAATGGGAAGATTTGATCTAACTACAATGGATGCCAGTGTCAAAAATCTAAGGCAGAATTTTCTGGCTATGCATGAAGTGGTTCAGCAACACATTACAAATTCTAATGACACCATACTCAAGTTGAATCAACTTCATCAAAGCAGATATGAGCCTTCAGCTCTTTTGATGAAAGGCATAGGGGAAGCTATGCAAGCCATATTTGGCACTTCATTATCTACAAGCTCTCAGTCACAATCATCAACGTCATCAAATCTCCAACTTCAATCTCTACAACATCAAGTTTCAACTCTATAGTCCTCTAATGATTCACTCACAACCCAGGTATAAGCTCTTACTTCTCTAGTGCAGAGTCAACAAAAGGACATCAGGACTCAGTTCATTTGGGAGCTATCATGGGTGCCTTGAATGTTCCTCTGCCTGCTCTTCCTGAAGTTGTGAGGATTCCTGCCTGCCAACAAGACTAAGGGGGAGATAGAAGCTAGAATTCAACAATCTAAAGAAACTGGCAAATTGACATCAACTCACACTGGTCAAAGATCTTCACAAGCTCAATTATCTAAAGATGTTGGGAAAGATAGACTTCTAAAAGCTGCAGAAGGACCTTGTCAAGATCAAGAATTTAATGAACTTCTAACAGTCTTAAGAGTGTCTCTTTACAATAATTATATCACCTTCAAAAGAGCATTCACCAAAAACATCAATTTCATAAGAGTTGTGATTGTCAAAGTTGATAACTTTGTAGAGAAATGAATTGTTACAAATGTAAATGACTGTGGCTTGGACATATATCTACTGGTGTCTCTCACAAATCATGTAAATGACTGTGGCTTGGACATATATCTACTGGTGTCTCTCACAAATCTTCAAACTATGAGAGCATCTGAGCTGGATGTAATTATTGACAGAGTTAATCCAGTAATTCCAGAGGACACCCAATTGCTAAATAAACTCAAGAAAGCTAGCTGTTTTTACTGAAGCATATATTCATCCAAACAAGGAGGTGGCCCACATATGTTCACAATCTAGAAAATGCAAGTTCTTCACAGTTTCAAAGAATTGTGTAAGAGGGAATGTGAGATTGATAATGTCTCTTGAAACTGATCTCAAGTCCAAGAAAAATAAGAAATTGAAGATGAAGAGATGATCAGAATTTTGGGAAGATATCTTCAAAATGCAGATACCATGTTACCAAATTCATAATTTAACTTAAAAGATGACAAGGATGATGATGAGCAGAAGCAAAATGATCAAAAACCTTTTGGCTCAAATCCAAGTCAATCTTCTAGAGCAACTGGAAGCAAATAAAAGAAGCAAGATGAGAAGAAGGGAGATGATAAGAAGGGAGGTGATGAGAGAACACTATACCATATTTGACCCCTAGAAACACCCAAAAAAAGTATAAAATTGACAAAAAGTGTTACCTAAAGCAAAAAATTGGGCTATGGTTACACTTTTTGAAATTTTCGTGGTGTTGGATTTGCTCGTGCTATAATAGGGGTCTATGGTAACATTTTTTGACCCTTTCGTAACATAGCTGTAAATGTAACAATAGAACCCCCTATGGTTACACTTTCAGTATCTGTAGTTACAATAAAGGTGTAACCACATATCTACTGCAACATACGTAAACCTTTAGTAACACTACAAAACGTATTACAATAAACTCTTTTGCAACACCTTCTTTTGCTATTGTAACATAATATTCTAAAACAATTAAATTCTTTTGGTAACAGGTTTGTAGCTTATTGTAACACATTTTTTAAAAACACTCTTGTATCCACTGTAACACTCTTTCATTTATTATTACAATTTTCCCTATTTTTACCAATATTAAAATATCAATTGTTTGCACTTGTTAATTTTCGAATTATAATAAAACATGAATCAACTTGCAACATTATGACTTGAATACATATTTGAACTTGGGAACCATTGATAAAAGTACAAGTTCATCCCAACAAATACAAAGTTCAAGCAATTAAAATAACCAAAGTTCTAATTAATTCCATCCAAAAGCCACCAATGTACTAGTTATAGCTAACAGAAACAAGTGAAAGGTTTTAATATCTTCCATAAAGTAGTTACTAAGTACTGGAGTTGCCGGAGTTGCCAGAGTTTCCATTTCCACTGGAGTTTCCCTCCTCATAAAGTTAACCTTCAGTTCTGGATTCTTCTCCGCGAACTTTCTCATCGTCTCCTGGATTCAACTTGAAGATCTAACAGATGAGGATATACAAAATCCAAAATCAAGTTTCAGAAGCACCCAAAGGATATCAGGAAATTCATAGATAGAGCACTAGAAACAATGAATAAGCCTCACTAATAAGCTAGATATATTGCAAAATATAATCACATTCACATTTGATATAAAAAGTGAGTTAAGTGATTGTATAATTTATAGTGCATGATACTTCAGCTTTAATACATCGTGTTCCGCCACTTGTGAACTCGTGATTGTATTGAGTTTATTGACTATTGATATGTTGTTAAATACTACCGATTAACATTTTATTTGCTATATAAAGACGAGAGAGGGTATCATTTAGTAACTTAAATACCACAAAAGCAAATATTCATAATTGTTAAAAAATGATCCATCATGATAACTTTTACAAAAATGATTAAACTTTTCGGAGTAACGTTCTTACTGTTTATGTACTTCAATAAACTATACAAGCATTAAAAAAATTACTAACCTTCACCATTACAGTTCCATTGTCACAGACAAGGGGTTGCATATCCTCAGCATCAGCCATTATATATCACTGCATAATCATTATTAATTTAATCAAATAAAAGAGAAATACCCACACTTTTCTCTGTAGAAGCCTAAAGCAATATCCTTTTCGACTTTATATAATCCCCAGAGGTTGCATCATAATTTCAAGCTGATCTACCAATTCCCAAAGTGGATAATTAAAATGACTCATCACTTAACCACATATCATATGCACAGATTTTACTAACCCAACTAATTCTAGTTAAATTCAGGGTATTTTACTTATTAGCACACTGGTCCGTTCCGTTTAAACTTGGTTATAAATTAAAAATGGAATGTATAAACGAAATACATTCTTGTATGTATGGTGTGATATTTGTAATATAATTATCAGCCTAAAAAGAGGTGACAGAATATTTCAAAAAACATACATTTAAGAGTTTATTCTTGTTGCGGAAGTATTGGTATGCCCCTTTGTCAATAATTACTCATCAGGGTCATGGTCGTTATTCTTTAATTCTCTTTAGTCGATGTTCACCAATAACGACTCCTTAATCTCTAATTATTTAATAGTTGTAAGTCATTACTTTTTTTGTAGCTATTAAGATTTCTACCAGGTTCATATATATATGAACTAAAATTACTTAACTTAGATCTTATTACATTTAAACACAAACCTAGATACATAATTACGATATATGAAGAAACACAAATAATCTGACTCGACTAGGCCCATAAAATAAATTTAGACAATTTACATAAAAAACAAGACATGTATACAAAGATGCACGCTTATAATTATAAAAATATATGAACTAAAAGCATAGATAACAAAACCATTAAACAAGACCACACAAAACTTAAACATGAGAAATAAATATTTAATCAAACACAAATAAAAGCATATAAGAAGATAAGTGAAGAAATAAAGCACATAAATCAAACCTGATTACAAGAAAATAAGCAAAGAAAATCAGAGCATACCCGACTAAATGTTGAATCAAACAAGAAGAAAGCCCCAATTACAAGCTCGATTGAGAAGAAAGTCTTAATTACAAGCCATAAACCCAATTGAGAAGAAATCCCAAATTACTCAAACTACTCGAAGCCTAATTCACTACAAGCCCCTAACTACTAGAACCCTAATTTGCTCCAAGCTACTAATTACTCAAACCCGACTGAGAAGACTCCAAACATTAAATCATAAAACTCCAGGCTCTAAACTGACTACATATTTTTCGATTAGCTCTGTGTTTTATGTGTTGAATGTGTGTTTTGTGTGTTGTCTCGACGAAGGAGTGGGTCTTGAAGAGAGAGGGAGTTTTAATATATGAGAGAGAGAGTGTGTAGTATTTTAATAACTAAGCGGGGTGTAATTTCATTTTTGGCCGCCCAAAATATTGATAAAAAATTAACCTCCCAAGGCACCAACAATCAGCCACCAAAACTTTCACTGCTATAGTAACACTTATTTCTATATCAATCCTAACACTTATTTTTTATGTTACAATAGCAATTTGCTCATATCTATGGTAACATCGGTTAACATCTACTGCAACGTTAAAGAAAAGTGTTACCTCAGATCAAACTTTAGTGATTTAAGGTAACATTTTTGTTTGTAACACCAAAAAAAATATTGGTAGAGGCCATATATGGTGTAGTGGAAGAAGGAAGAAGAAGGAGGATGGTTCAGAACTAAAGAAAAATGTCCAGTCAATTCAAATCCAAAATTCTCAAACCACTAAACCTACAAGCTCAAACAATTAACAATCTTTAAACCCTAAGCCAAAATTCTTGTACAAGCCAACAGCAAATACTCTACTCAAAATACCAATCACATCTAGCCAATCCACCTTGAAAGAAATCACAAACCTACCCCCATTTAAGCCACCAGTCAAAACTCATTATAAATATGTTGGAAGAAAACCGAAAAAATTGCAAGTTATTGAAAGGGCTATCTGGAACTATTATGATCAATTCGATTTTCTACCACTAAACTGGTGTATCACAGATGAAGAATACTTTCCAAGGTTGGCTGAAGAAATAGTCAGAGTCTGGGTTGTATCTTTTATAGAAATCAGGATATATTATGATGACGGTACATTCACTCTACTTGGAAGTAACCTAATGGATACACTTTTAACTATAGAATTTAAAATAGTGATTAGCTTGATGAGAGATAAGGACACTATTACAAGGGCTTGGAAGGCTGTATTGTGTGTATGGGTGAGAGAAATGGATGAAAGGAATGCAAGAGCAAAGGTTGAAAAGGAAGAAAAAGATAGAAGATATGCAGAAGAACTTGCAAGAATTGAACAAAGATCAAATGAGATCAAGGCAAAGGGGTTGAGTAGACTCTCTAAGGATGGACACTTTTTGAATATAAAAGTTGGCAGATATTCAAGATTTAGAGCTGGTTACCTGAGTGGTTATTCATTGGATGAGTGGTTCATGCTTGTGGAAGCTCTAAGAGGTACTGAAATCATAAAAAACTTTAAGTGCTAGTAAATCTTAGGAAAGATCCAGGCTATGAGGATCTCATGTAATGGATGTACCTATCAAACTTATGTAATCACTTAATGTATAAAAGTTGTAATTCTGTCAATTTTTATGTAATCTTTATTATTTCATTGTAACTTGGGGTTGGTCTTGTTACCAGGCATAAATGAAATTGACATGCCTGTATCATAACAAGACTAAGTGAAATTGACAACCCTAAGAATTAGTTGTATAATAATTTAAATTTGTATTTTGTACTGTATTATTTGAGTCTGCAAAATTTCAAAGATTAGACTGAAGTATTTTTCTATAAACAGTCTCAAGCCTAAGAATAAACTCTGGAAGAAGATCAAGAAGATATTGGCTTAGAGAAATTGTGAAGAACCTTGGAGTTGAATAAATCTATTTTGGGAAAAATATTCTAAGTCAAGATATCTGCAAGCCACATATCAAGTCATATAGAGAAGTCATTCGAGAACTCCACAATAACTTATCGAGAAGTCCAAATTGGTCTATCGGGAAGTCCAAATTGGTCTATCGAGAAGTCCCAGAGATATCGACAAGTCAAATGCAGATTGGAGATATTGACAAGTTGTTTTCACATATCGAGAACTAAGAGATATCGACAAGACAAATGAAAATGTGAAGATTAGAGATATCGACAAGTTACTTCTACATGCAGAGATTTGGAGACCTCGACAAGCCAAATTCACTTATAAAGAACTCAGAGATCTCGACAAGTCAAAGTTACCTATCAAGAAATCAGAGATCTCGACAAGCCAAATTTACTCATAGAGAACTTGGAGACCTCGACAAGTCAAAACACTTATAGAGAACTAAAAAATCTCGATAAGCCATTATACTTATTGAGATGTCAGTTCTCTATACATCAAACTGGAGATCTCGACATTAAGCTCAAAGTACAGAATGCAGACAAATTAAATATTCAGGATTATCAATCAACAAACGATCTAATCACTTAAATTGAAAAGTCTACAAAAGCAGCTTGAAGAGTACCAGATCAAAGGCCAAGATTAATTGATAAAGGAAAGTCATGGATTCACAGGATTTGCAAAGATACACTAAGCCGGAAATGGAAAGCTTCAGAGATAACTTAAAGTAGGGTTTAGTACATCTTATTGCATGCTGTGTAAACCTGTGTTTACTAATCTATAAAGTAAACACCGGTCCTTTGCTTTTAAATTGTATCAAACAGATCTAGTTTTTCTTGTAACTCTGTCAAGAAATAAGTTGAGTTCTTTACTTACAAAGAACCCATGATTTGTAGCAAAACACTAGCTTGATTTAAATATTGTGTGCACTGTTTTAATTTCAGTTAGCATAATATCACTGCATTTCTAATATGTTTTGTTCACCAATTAACAAACATTCAAAAAGCCTTAAAAATATATAAAACACATTCACCCCCCTTTGTGTTGTATTCATTAACTAACATCCTTTTTTCAGTTCTCCTTTAAAGTGTTCAATTGTTGCGGTGAGAGATCGGCTTGGTTCACATATTCTTCATAACCATTTTTATCTATCTTCCAAAGATCTTGAGTCATATAACACCTTCATTTAGATGTTCCATTGATTGTAATTCTTTCCCGTCAAACGTGGAAGTTGAGGTTGCAACATGTTGTTGTTGGAAGCCATCACTTAACATTGCTCTTGATACTATTTATAGGAACTTAAGTATAAAAGAGTTGGAGATTAAAGAAAAGAAATTTGTTCTCAATTATCCACACAACTAACTCAGATAAAAAGATAGAGATATAAACTCACACTTGTATTTTACTCAAAATGATTATATAAAACTTGATGATTACCATGTCTTAGAAGACGTGAACTCAAAAGTCTTGAATCTCAAAGGCCTATTTTAGATGCTTTCAAAAACATTTTATATTATTAAAATAATAATTAGAATTTAGCTTATAATTATTTTAACAGAATATGCAAAATCTCTCCTGTCCATTTTTGATTTCTGTCTTCAACATGCAACTCTGAGTTGATTACAACTTGCACTCTGTGGGCTACATGCCTACATGAGTTTGTTAGAAAACGGGCCCGGGTCCTGGACTTTAACATGTTTCATCTGGCAGCCCAAAATAAACCATACACATGAGACTCACTTGATGGGCTTCACTATGAAACTGTAACAAGTTCATTATCTATATACTCCTCTTTTGATTTCAACAAAATTTGGGAGTCATATCTGAGAGAAAAGGACATAAAATGCTAAAGCAATAAAAAGTGGTCAAACCCTTTTCATCATCTGTTTCTAGCAGAGTATTATAGTAGTATTAGTATTAATTAATCATGTTTATACTACACTCTAACATGATGACTACTTGAGGGATCCACATTAATCATTGTTATTTTAGTATTGTGCCTCCTTAATTAGTGTCACACATCTTTTTAATCTTTGTGATATGTCTGTGATAATATTCAGAGCGATCACTGTAATATTATCAATGAAGTGATGTATTTTAAGAATGTGTGCATGGTTGGTTGGCGAGCTGAGATTTGGGAATAGAGCGAGCCCACGCAAAATGAATGGCTAATAGACAAACACGATACGTCATTGGCATAAGCGAATCTTTCAAAACTTTTAATCAAGCATGTATTTATTCAAGATTTGGAGAGGTTTTATTTTTATAAAATGTGTTATTATTTGTTTGTATTAATTGTATTTTTTTTGGCTTAATATTCCTAAATTTAAATTTTGATAATCATCTAAAATTAAATCACTTTTCAATACAATATTAAGGTTACTTCTGTAAATACAGTGGGATGAATTTTATTATTACAAAAATATTTATCAATTTTTTAAAATTCTAATCACTTAAGATAATTTTTCTAAAACTAGTTATAGAAACTTTTTTTTTTGCTAAGTATTGTTTGTATTTGTATTAACATCAATATCAATATAAGAGTGTATTGAAAATATTTGTATTCCCCGTTGACATTTCAGATTAAATTATTATGACTACATGTATTTTTTTTATGAAACTAGAACTTATACTTCAAAAAAATTTATAATTAAAAGAAACAGTTAGGTAGGAGTAGACCCGACAACTTCGTGTTGTATACAAACATTCCGTCATATTTTCGTGTACCAAATCTTAACTCGGACCCGACCAGGATTTGAATTCGTATATCAATTTGGTGACACTAACCCGGAACAAATAAATTCGTATTTAGCAGTTTTAGTACACTAAACTATACGTATTATTTACGAAAAAAATAATTATTAAGAAATATAGTAGATAATTAAATGATCTTGAATAATATCTTGAATAGTGAACAATAAAGTTCCTAATAAAAAAACATGAAACAAGTGAAAATGTTCTTGTGTACAACAAATTACAAAATGCTTAATATTCAAAAAAAATTGAAAACATAAAGTCAATAACTTGATCATGCTTGTTTCTTTTCATCCACGACCACCAATCTAAAAAAAATAACATAAATTTAGTTTACCATTAAAATGTCTTAAAAAAATTAACAAATTTAGTTTACTGATAACAAATATCTTAAAAACCATGAATGCCCAAGTCTAAAAGTGAAATAATGAAGTGTTCATATTGTCAAGAAATAATAAAATATAATTTAGTATTTACAATTATATATATGTTATTAAGAATAGATAAATTCATATTTGATATGTATTATATATATTATATGTTTATAGAAATTTAATTATTTATTTATTCCGTCTACTTTCGTTTCATGTCGTGTACCTAGATCTAAAATCTAAACCCGACATTAATTATATTTGTATTTTTTCATATTCGTGTACTTTCGTGTTCTTGTACCAAATTTTTGAATTTAAATACTAATTATTCGTGTCGTTTCGTACCGTGTTCACGTGTTATATAATAGTATTGTGTAGTTTAGGTAGGAGGCACACTTTTCATTTTAAAATTGAAGAAGTAAATGGGTTTATTTTTGAATATATTATATTTGATATTTTTCGATCACCGGAATTAAATAATGCTGTTTTGGTTAGTTTGACGGCACCACAGCAGTCAACGTCAAAAAAGGGTGTGGTGGGGGGTTTAGGCGAAGAAATCGAGACCTATTAAAATTGCGTGGGCCCCACAAATCTATGAGCAAGGAAATTTATCCGCTACAGCACAAATTTCACATTCTCACCGTCTTTCTACGAGCTCATTCTTGATTATCATATTTTCATGCACACATATATAATAGAAAATCGAGTAAAAAATATAAACGCGGCTAAAATTTTCATAAATTAGCAAAATATTGGTTAAACTTATTTTTTGTCTTTTGAGTAGGTTGCGCCCGTTAAGTGTCGTTAACTCTGCACCATTAATTAAATAAAAATAAATTAAATTATAATATGTTGATTAAGTTCTGATTTACAAGGGAAGAACTCGTATCAGTATCTCAATTTCAGTTCAAACCTGGGTTTGATTCACACTCCATGTTCTGAGAAATATTTATCATCCGAAAAGAGGAAAAATCAGAGTCTTTTTCTAAATTTATCCCATTTTTGAAATTATTGGCGGAACAGAAAAATTAATTTTAAATAATTGATATATTTAATATGAATCGAAAATGACAAAATATGCAGGCTATTGCGTGAGCCCGTAAGGCTTACCTAGTGCGCACCCTAAGAGTAGCGGTTGCGGGTTACCTATGATAAAAAAATAATAATTAATTTTTCATTTAAATTTTAAAAGTCTAATAAGCCAATATTTTCAAAAGAGATGCAAAGAGATGGAAAATTTGTGTCACCTTTATATTTTTAACCTTAGAAAATCTGTTTTTTTTCAAATATTAAGATTTGCAAGTAGTGTATAGCAGTTCCATCAGTCTGCTGAAAACCTGCGAAACACTTTTTTTAAGAAATGATTAGTAACGGAAAAAGATTAGCGAAAAAAGAATAGTTGAAAAATAGAAAAAATTTAAATTTTTTTCGAAGAGAAGAAAAAAAATCCTGATGGGAATTCAAGAAATTTTCTCATCATAACTTTCTTCTCAAAATCAAATAAGTAGCAAAGAATCTCTAATAAAAATATCAAATAATTTCAATCATATATTTATTTTCAAATTTTCTCATTTTTTTTTATCGTAGGTAACCCGCAGCTGCTACCCTTTGGGTGCGCACTGGGTAAACCCTACGAACTCACACAGTAGCCTGCAAACCACGTGAATCAAGGTAAACCGCATTTAGCGACAGACTCTGACTCAGGAGACATAATCATAAATTCTCCTCCCGTGTGATTTGATCATGTGATCAAGAGGATAGTTATTCTCTCTTTAACCAAGTGACTTTCCCGAAATACATTTAGAATTAACATAATAGAACGTTTGAAAACTTGCATTTCATTTCAAATGACGGATTTCAAATGATAGAATTTGAGTTGTCATTTCAAATTCTCATATTTATACTAATATTGAAATGTTCTAGATTTAAAATGAAATTCAAATTCAAATCCAAATTTTCAAACAGCTTATTTGATCAAATTCAGAATTTCAAATGAAATCCAGTTTTCCAAACGCGCTATAAAAGGTTTTAAAGAACAAGTCTAAACAAATAAACCCCTAATTTTTGGACCGAAAATCGGATCCTCTAGGGAATTTCAACCATTGGAATAAAATTCTTGGTTCACAATTTTTAATTTCAAAAATTGGAAGTTTATAACTACGTGCAATTGTAATTTTGATTTCGGATCAACGACACAGCTCACATTGTGCGATACTTATACCATGTGACCAAGTATATGCATTATTGAATCATCCTAGTGACCTATGACCAAACTTGCTTAAATGCTGCAGCTAATACATATCTGTCAATTACACGTCGGAACATGGAATGTATTCTGGGGGACAATATACCCCAACTAAGCTTTACAATATCTAGGCATCTAATAAATTATTTTCGTATTAATAATGTAATATATTTGGAAGAATTTATTTGCTTTACCTAGTTATATGTAATCGTTTAATCTGCAACCCATGCATGCAGCAAGTGCACAACATACATGGGTTGCATAATTGCATACTTGTATAGTCATGTATGTCTAAGTGTCAGTTTCTGAAATTTTAAAATAAATAACTTATGACTAAATAAAATTCTAATCATTTATTATCATATTGAAATAATATATTATATTTATAACAATATAAAATTTGAATAATATATTATTTTTAAAATATAATTAACCAATATAGCTAATACCATCGAAGTACAATGTGTTATAGATTCAACAAATTTTACATATTATTTTACAGTCTAGTTTAGCCAACCAATTATAACTAATCACATTGGAAATGTTCTAACTGCATGTCACTTTTTGATGGGCAGGCAAACAGACCTAAAATTCACAACCTTAAAGGCCTTGTTTGAATTGGGGGTTAAGGAGTGAGGGGTTGAGTTGGGCTAGGTTGAGCTAGACTAGGTTAAGTTGAGTTATGTTAGGTTGAACCCTTACCTCATTTGGATGTAGGTTGAGAGTTAGTAGGGGTTGAACCCTTGACATGTTTGGTTTGAAGATGGAGTAAGGTTAATTTTTATCATGTATAAATTATATATTGATTCAAAAAAAATTATATATTGAAAACTAGTGAATGTTTTTAAATTTAAAAAAATTTAACTAAATTTAAAAATATTTTTAAAAAATTAAAAAAATGAAAAAACTTTAATAGAGAGAGAGAATGAAAGAGATAGGATGAATAAAAAAAATAAGTAGCCAACACCTCAATTTGGGGTGTTGGAAAATTTCAATTTTTGTATTGCAAATTAACCCATTTCAACCCTTGATGAACCCTCACAAAATCCAACCTTTACTTTGACAAACTTTCCCAAATATGGTTCTCTTGAACCCATCTCAACCCATCCCAACCCAGCCCAATCTACTCCCTCCCAACCCCCCATCCAAATACAGCCTAATTAGATAACACGATCACAACATGTTAAAGAAGATTTTACAATGCTCCATTACGTCTTCAAAATTAAATTATTGATAATTTTTTCACTTATACAGTGAGTACTGATTTAAATTTGAATCGGTTCTTAACACTAGTTTCACTCGCCACTGAATTTTTGAAGTACTGAATTTATAATGATTACACCCCACTAATTTAAAAATATGGATTATATAAACGACAGAGATGTTGGAAAATTAATCTAAACTTGTTTTATTATTTTATTATTTTAGTTAATTGTTTTAAATTAAATAAATTGTTATCCTAGTCTATAGGAGATAACTGAGTGGTGAGTTTGTTTTTAGCATTATTAGGAGAGTCTAGTGTAGTGGAGAATTTTTAGGAGTAGTGGTTAGCAGCACTACGTCTGCTATATATGCATGTATCCCCTTTTAATTTTAAGTATGGAAGTAATAGACGATTTGTTTTATTTAAAAAAAACAGAGCTGATATATGTATTATGTAGAGAGAATAAAATAAAACAGGTTTAACATATCAATGCTAACGAAAAGTAACTACATAACATCGTCCCTGAAAATGAAGGTTTTCATTAAGGCGCAAGGTGTCACGAGTGGGATCAGGTGCTACAACTGTAACACCTTGGGATACTATGCATCAGAATGTAGCAAATCACGACGTGAAAGAGAGACAAGAAGTAAACACGGCAGTCGTCGAGGATGATGAACCAGCTTTATTATAATCATAAGTTTAGCCATAAGGGCTGAGTTGAATAGCCATACGGGCTTAGATTATTAGCCGTTGAATAAGTCATACGGGCTCTCATGTTTGCATGAGACAAGTTCAGATTAAGGGAGATAAGTGACAAAAAATCATAAAAGCATGATAATTATAACTAACTACGTGACATTTTGGTTATTTGAAGATGACAAAGAAGCCACATTGTTGCTCGTGAAAATTGTGATCTTCCAATAATTTGAACCGCTTTTGCACTGGAATATTGGCAACTTTCCTTTTTTTTTCTTTTTTTTTGCAATTTAATATCGGCAACATAGTCTCTATATTAGTAAATTTTATTTACATTTTAAATTATCGTTAATCTATAATCAATATTTTAAATATTCTATTTTATTAGGATTATAAAATTTATTAAAGGATACATTTAGTTAAAATATTAACTTTTTACTAAATCATCGAACTTAATATCCGTATGTTTTACATTTGTATGCAACTTTAATTTTGAGTGCTTCCATATTCAGCAGAAAGGTGTATTTGGTATTCTTGACCTTTCAGTGGAACATGCTTAGCACATGTGCTTTTTGATTTGTCCATTTTTGAAATAATATACGAGGGGGTTTCAAAACTTACATTTCATTTAAAATGAGGGATTTGAAATAAAATTCAAATTCTCAAACAGTTTATTTGATCAAATTCAATCAAATTCAGAATTTCAAATGAAATCCAATTTCCCAAACAGTCTAAGAATTCTTCAAACGGCTTGTATCTATTGTTTATTTCTGTTTGATAATTTCTCCTGAGTAATTACGTTTTGAATTTTTTTCAAATCTTTTTTACTTAAAAAAATTATATTTTGCACAACCTATAGCACCGCTAGTTTAAAGTTATAAAATTTAAAAGCTAAAAGTCGATATTGTTCCAATGTTTTTATAATAGTTTTTGAAAAATAATTGGACAATATAACATTGTTATCATGTATTTGCTTTATAATTTAATAATTATTATTTAATTATATATCATTAAAATTCAAATGGTGCAGAGTACATTTATCTTCTCAAATACTTCATCTGTTTTGTTTTATATGTCGTTTGACTTTCTTGCACATAATTCTAAGTCCTTAGTCCTTTGATCCCATAGATAAAATAATATTTTTTAAAATTTTCTTTTTCTAAATTAAAATTTTAATTATATATTTATATTCACAAAAAGAAAAAATTGAAAATTAATATTCTAAACTATGCGGTTAAAGCAATTAGAAATGTGACGTCATATAATACAAAATAGAGGGAGTAATTTTTTTTTCTTATAAATTTTGTGTCATTAAATTTTACGTACGCCACATTTTGCAAAACGTCGAAAACAAATTCTTCACGTGACAATAGAGGCTAAACTAATTCTTCACATTATCTTGATAATAGCACTTTCATTCCCAAACTTTATTGTAAACATCAAATCTGACGAGCACCCCACATGGTAGTATATATTTAACGTTGCCGACTTCTATGATTTTATTTTTCACGTCAAGATTGTCAAAATATCTTTTCAGGTACTTTTTCACATTAAAGTCAAACGTTATTTGCACACGAAAACAGTCTTCTTAAGTTGAAGTTAGTTTTCTTTTACCGACCAGTTGTTGCCCATTCTGCATTTAAATTATCAGGCTGGTTTGATATAATTAGGATTAACTAATAATATTTAACACATTAAATTTTCAATTGAAGTTAATTTTGAGTGCTTCAATTAATACATTCAGTGATATGATGAGTCACGGTTTTAATAAACGGGAAAATTTAATTTGTCTTGCTTTGCTTATTTAAGCAGTGAGGGCCTTGACATGAACACATGCATGTACACATGTTAACTGAGAATTTTTCATTCAATTAATCAAATGCTATTCTTCGTGATATTTTAACTACAGTTTTATAAATTCACCTACAAAACTCATGCTCGGCTTATTTATCACTCTAGTTAATAACAAAAGGCTAAACAAAATTAGTGACAATATTAAGTGAAATACAACTTATACATATCTTAAATGAGTGAAAATATTAAACTGTATTTCATTCCAGTTAGTTTACTTCAAGTACTTGGCATACTCCCAACTGTCCTCTCATTCTTCGGAAAAACTCCAACTTCAATGGATTGGTTAACACATCCGCAATTTGATCATGTGTACCACAATACGTCAGCTGTATAATTCCATTATTCTGCAGATTGCGCAGAAAGTGAAAACGCACCTCTATATGCTTACACTTACCATGAAAAACAGGGTTTGTGGCCAACTTTATAGTAGAGTTGTTATCACAAAAAATAACAGTACTTTCGTTGTCATCATAAATGAGAGTCACCAGTATTCTCTTCATCCACACGACTTGAGTTGAACATCCTGCGACAGCTACAAACTCTGCTTCAGTTGTACTTAGAGTGGCAATATGCTGCTTTCGCGAGTACCAAGCTACTGCAGCTGAACTCAAAATAAATGCATAACCAAACGTACTCTTCCTATCATCGATGTCACCAGCATAATCCCTATCAGTGAATCCGACCAGCTCCCTTTTTCCATCCTTTTATAAAATAGCCCAAAATCAGAAGTTCCTTGTAGATAACGTAAAATTCTCTTGGCAGCCAATAAATGAATCTCTGTTGGTCTGGACATATATCTACTGATCACACTAACTGCATAAGCAATATCAGGCCTTGTGGCTGTGATATACATCATACTACCCACCAAATGCCTATAATAGGTTCCACTCACCTCTGCACCATTTTCATCCCGAGAAATCTTGAAATCTGGAACAATAGGATTTTGAACAGCATTGCAATACTACATTCCAAATTTCTTTAAAACATCCAAAACATATTTTCGTTGACTAATAAAAATCCCACGATTAAACTGTGAGACTTCTATGCCAAGAAATAATCTCATTTTGCCAAGATATGTCATATCAAATTCTTTCATCATTGAGTTTTTAAACTCAGTAACCACCTTCTCATCATCTCCGGCATATATCAAATCATCAACATGAACACTGACAACCAGTAAATTACATGTTTCACCGACCTTGGTAAACAGTGTATATTCATTATTGCATTTCACAAATCCTTCTTTGTTAAAATATTCTTCAATACGATCGAACCATGTTCGTGATGATTGTCTAAGCCCGTACAGTGATTTGATGAGTTTGTAAACTTTGTGCAGTTCATTTTTCACCTCATAACCTCTTGGTTGTTCAATATAAACATCTTCCTTCAACGTTCCATGAAAAAAAAGCTGATTTAACGTCAAACTGGTAAACAGTCCAGCCTCTTTGTGAAGCCAAAGCAAGAAGCATTCGAACAGTATCCATGCGTGACACAGGTGCATAAACTTCTTCATAATCGATTATGTACTCTTACGCATACCCATTTGCAACTAAGCGAGCTTTATATTTCCAACCTCGCCGTTTTCATTGAACTTTGTCTTAAATACCCATTTAACCCCGATCTTCTTTGTACATGCTGGTAATTCAGTCAAATAACATGTACCGTTTTTCTCGATTGATTTCATCTCTGCATCCATGGCGTCTCTCCACTTTGCATCCTTTACTGCCTCTTCATAACTTGTCGGATCCGTGCTTACAGATAGCGCCCAATTAATCTCAACATCTTCATCAGAAAAACCCTCTCCATTTTCATAACCCTCTCTAGAAGCATAATCGTGCATCCAGATAGGCGGCCTTCTAACTCTTGAGCTTGCCTTGCTAGCTTGTTTTGGTTCATTATCTTGAGGCTCAACAGAATCATCTAACTTCTCATCATCACCACATTCTAAATCAAACGCAATACTCTGAAATGAGACACTGAAGTTTTAGTCCCACTCCATGCTTCCTCTGGAGTCATATTTTTCACAGATAAAGTAGGAGACCTGTTCAAAATATAAAAACTCCACTCGACAGCCTTGGGCCAGAATGTCTTGGGGACACTTGAGTCAGACAACAAACTCCTCACCATATTCATCACTATACGATTCTTTCGTTTAGCAACGCCATTCTGTTGTGGCGTATATGCTGCAGTCAACTGCCTCCGAATTCCATATTCTTTGCAAAAATTATAAAATTCATTGGAAGTGAACTCTCCGCCACGATCTATTCTTAGACATTTAATATCAAGACTTGTTTCTTTCTCAACATGGCTTTTAAATAGCTTGAAAGAATAGAACGCATCTGATTTGTCGTGCATAAAATATACCCATAATTTTCTAGTATAGTCATCAATAAAAGAAATAAGATACCTCTTACGACCGTTTGATATAGGAGTGATTGGTCCCCATAAATCAGAATGAACAAGCTCCAATCTCTCCAATGCTCTCCATGTGGTATTCTTAGGAAACGGATTTCGATATTGTTTACCTTTCAAATAATCAGTACACACAACTCCACTTTCATCGATCTCAGGAAGCCCAATTACCATTTCCTTTTGTTGCAATGTCTTAAGACCTTTATAGCCAAGGTGGTCGTATCGTCGATGCCAAAGCTTTGTTAAGTCTTGAGCTTCCGTATTCAGACAAACCTCTGGCTTTATTTCCTTCTGTGATCGTCCTTCAAACAGCAAAGCGAACATTCTATTTGCAGTCATGTTTGCTTGAATAAGTAAACTCCTTGATGGATGATAAATTCGACACTGATTTAATCCGAATAAGACATCTAATCCTTTCTCTTGTAATTGACCGATGCTAATGAGAGGATTCTTTAACTCTGGCACAGAGCAGACATCCAAAAGAATAAAGCTAGTGCCTTTTAACCATAACTTTACGTTCCTTTTTCCGGCAACATCCATCTTGGTATTATTTCCCACTCCCACACCGTATTTAAAACTTTCATCGATATCATTAAATATATAATGATCACCATACATATGATTACTACATCCAGAATCAAGAAACCATAGACCTTTAAAATTACCTCCGTTCATCTCTACAGATGCCATTAGCAATAGTTCCTCTGACTCATCATGTTCTGCATAATTGGCCCTCTTCTCCCACCTTGGACACTCATATTGATAGTGTCCAAGAGTATGACACTTGTAACATTCAACTGTGGCTTTGTCAAATGCTTGTCGGCCTTCTCCCTTGCCTCTACCTCCTCGATATGATATTCGTCCATGTCCTCTTGAACTATATTTAGCTTCATGAGTAATCTTGAGTGCATGCTCCTCTTCATTATTCATGTACTTGAATTTTTGTTCATGAACCAACAGTGAGCTTTGCAAAGCATCCATAAACAACTCATCAATATCCTTCGATTCTTCGATTGAACAAACAATAAAGTTTTATTTATCTGTGAGAGTTCTCAAAATTTTCTCAACTATCTTAGAATCCTTCAAGTCTTCTCCACAATTCCTCATGTCATTTGTAATGATCATAACTCGACTAAAATAGTCTGCAACTGGTTCATCTCTCTGCATTTCTAGCACCTCAAAGTTCCTGCGAAGACGGTTGAGTTGAGGTTTCTTTACCCGCGCGTTGCCCTGACACTTCATCTTCATGGAATCCCAAAGTTTCTTTGACGTCTTTTTTTGTGTAATTGTTTTCAAAATCGTGTTATCAAGAGACTGAAACAAATAGTTTTTATCTTTCAAGTCTTTCAGCTTTCATTCCTCTAAAACTTTCCGTTGTTTAGCCGTCAGCGTCTCTGGTTTGTCAGGCTGCTCGTTACCTGATTCCACCACATTCCAGTACTCCTTGGATCTCAACAGGTTTGCCATGACCATGCTCCAATGATCATAATCTCCATCAAATTTCGGAATAGCAGGTTGAGAAAAATTTTTGTTTGCTTCTGCCATACCCTTTTCCCTCTGTATTGTTTACCTCGCTCTCAACTTATATATTCAGATATAGCTCTGATACCAAAATGTTAAAACAAAGCTATTGCTCTCTGAATAACTTAACTTATTGATAGATAGCATTGGCTTATATAAAGCCTTACAAAAACAGAAATACATAAGTGTGCCGATAAACCAGCAACAAGCCTACGTGCCTACAAAAAAAGCAACAACCTAATTCTAATTCAAATAAACTTTGACTGATTAACAACTACTTACCTAAATAATAGGACAACTTTATTCAAATCAAAACTAATGCTAACTACTTCAAATATGCACAACTCAACAATTACACAAAGTATGTAAAGAGCTTTAAACTAAACACATGTTTTTGACGCAAAACCATAATGACAGGGGTGATCACAGAAAAGGAGTTTCTTACTTGATCTTCGGTTAATAATATGTTAAACAATTAACAATGGCAGTATAAATCGGAAATGATTTAATCATACCCGAAAAAGAACTGGTCATTGACAGCCCGCTCTGAATTCACTTGACTGAGACTAAAACCTAAATATCAGTTTGTACAGTTTTATAAAATGGATTTTCTGTGGTGTGTCCATGGGCACATAATAAGCACAAACTTTTATAATTTTGGCTTATTTTGATTGGTTAACACTTCTTAATAGTAATGGACCCCCTGCATCCACAACAACCACACCAATCAAAACACTCCAAATTTATAAATTTTAGTGCTTAGCATGTGCCCATGGGCACATACTAGACAAACTCTTTATAAAATACTTTATTGTCTAATCTACATATGATAGAAATCTTATGGCTTCCACTTTTGGGCTGGATAACAACAGATAAGATTAATGAGCAATAATATAAAATTATTAAAAATCAAAGAGAATTTACATAAGGATTACAATAAATATGAATAATGTAATTACTTTATAAAATTAATTTTATATGAAGAAAAAATTATACATACAAAATTACAGATTCTTACATTTGTTTCTCATTACAATAATTTCATCCTCGAAATTAAGGAATTTACCCGACTCGAAAAAGTGTGCATGACTTGAATAAGCAGAAAGATTGATTCTTCGCCCAAAATAGAATTTTCTTTTTCTTTTTGAAACAATATGGCTACTTAGTTATATAATAAGGACACTGAGTTTGCATGCGTAAACAGAGTTGGTCACGCACTAAAATTTTAAGGTGAGAGGAAGGCCCAAACATGATTATATAACTTTTAAGATTCACTCTCAATAATGGGAGCGGGAGGACTTGAACCCGACTCCCTCCCTAAACTGAAATCTTATACCATGTTAAGTAACCACTCGCACTAAAATCTTAAGGTGTCAGAGGAAGGCCCAAACATGATCTCATACTCTTTAATAAGTATCAGTTGTAGCACCTCTAGTCTCTTTATTATTTCCACCGTCGTCATTATCCTTGTGATTATTCAATGACTCCTTACAATTTTGAATCGTGTGACCTTGTCTTCTGCCCTTAAACATGCGCTAGTAGTCCAATGACAAGTGTTTTTACCGTGTATATTCCCGTAATGCTGACAACAGGACTTTTCTCCATTATGCACATTCCCATTATTTTTATTTCTTTATCGAAAGCTCCAAGTGTTGTATACATGTTCATTTTTTTGGATCCACCAAAAGATCCATTAGTTTTAAAATTATGGTTTTGCTCAGTAGTGTCATCATCTCGCTTCCTCTTCTGATTTTGCACCTCAAGTTTCTTGGCATAGTCAACTTGATGAAGCTCCTGGTTTTTAGCACTATCCACCAAACTGTTCATTGAAATGTAGTGGTTAGCTGTGATCTTGTTACGGATCGAAGTCTTCAGAGCCTACTTAATCATCTCGCTTCCTCTTCTGATTTTGCACCTTAAGTTTCTTGCATAGTCAAATTGATGAAGTTTCTGGTCTTTAACACTATCCACCAAATTGTCCATTAAAGTGTGGTGATTAGCTATGATGTTGTTACGGATCGAAGTCTTCAGAGCCCACTAAAATTTTATGATTTTGTCTTCTTCGGTCCCAATAATAGATTGTGCAAATCCGGCTAACCTATGAAACCGAACCTGAAAGTCAACCACAGACTCATTCTGCCTCTTGGACATACTCTTATATTCTCGAGCGTACTCCTCACGAATGCTAGCATGAAAATTTTTATAATCAAATTGAGCCTTGAACACATCCCAAGTGACAGTATCCTTGTAATCAGCTGCGTGAAAGCCACCACTGACTTCCACCAAATACTAAAATCTCCCTCAAGACGGTATATACCAAAACGAGCCTTCTCCTCCTCAAAATAATTCAGCACCCTAAATATTTTATCCAGATGATCAATGTGCGTCTATTGAAATTTTCCTGTCGGCCAGGGTATCCGATGTAGTGTCACCACCTCAAACATAAACAATTCTTGATGCACAAGGAAATGTTACACACACAAAGGAGGAGTTGATGGAAACAAGAGTTTCGACCATTTTAAGGTCAGATTCGATTGTTTAAGGTTCTTTAATGGACCAATTGCCTTTACAGGTGTTAGGAAAGGATACTGATCCAATATCCATATGTCAGTGGTCAGTGTCTACCTCCCCAGGCTTAAATCCACTGGATGCATCTGCGGATAGTGGATCTGACATAGGTGCAGATCGGCAACTTGTTGACAATGATTCAGATATTACCTGATGAGTCACAAGGAAATGTCTTCACAGACATTAGAAGGGAACTTTGATCTTTATGCTAAATTCGTTGGATCATTGTTTACCTTCCCAGAATTCAAATCTGGAACCCTAAAAGGGAAACTAGCAACTTGTAGATTATGACTCAGATTTATCTGACGAGTTTAACAAGGATGGGGATTTGCGAACTTCCATTGCACCACCTGTGACCTCCTTAAGGATGGCTAAGGTGATTTTCCTTGCAGGTACAGCTAAATTCTGGAGCTATGAGAGGAGTGATACACTTGTGTGAATGAGTGTAAACATGAGTGGAGAGAAGAGTGAAACACATGTGAGGTACACTAAACAGAATCACACACTCACAGTGAGGAAGAAAGAGAAACTACTTGTTATTTCTTTTCCAACCAAGTGAAATATGAGAACTCCTTCAGACAACGGCATACATTCCTTCTCTAAGGGGGAGATAAAATCTTAAGTAATAGTTTAGAGGATTCCTCAACTAAGGGGGAGAAATAGCAGGGAGGAAGAAAAAGATCCTACATATGTACACTACACCACATCATTGTTGTTTGTAACTACGGATCCTATTGTATGGGAGAGGTGGTAAACACAAGGTGATTTCCTAGTAATCAGAAGAAGTGGTTTGGTTCATCACTATTCTTCATAAGGGAAGAAGCTGTTTTCCAAAAGGGGAGTACCATTGGTTTTTATCTGCGGATCCTATTGTACGGGAGATGTGGTAAACAAAGGTGATCTCTTTTAAGCAGTTGATTCTCATAGGGGGAGAAACAAGAGAGATATGCGCTTCTCAACAGGAAATGTGGTTGTACAAATGAAGATGAAACTACTTGAAGATATGTTCAGTCTAGTGGAACATCTATTTGGAATCTGGAAAGTGTTAAATATAATCCAGAACTTTTCTGCTATTTACTTTGCATTTATGTTTACATCTTTTTCTTATTTATTAGTTGAGTTATCCTCTAGGTATTTGTTGTTATTGTCTAACAAACAAATAGGGGGAGATTGAAAGGCATATGTCATAGCATATTTGTTTATTCGAGGATTTAACTCAACTCAAATAAGAATGTAACAAGTAAATAGTGGATCTACCGTCAAAGAGATCTCTCAAAGTAACATTTGTCAAAGGATTCAGAAACAATGTTCATCTACAGACTTGAGGAATTAATTCATTGGAAGAAGTTCAAGAAATTGTTTAAGCCTCAGTGACATAAATCAAGATTGTGGATTTAATCAAGTGACAGAGATCTTGTCAGGGTATCAAACAATTACAGGGATTTAGTCTGAAGAAAATCAAGTTATCAAAGTCAAGACATGAACAAACGTCACGGAAGTTAGTCACTCATGAACTAGAAAGTACATCGAGTGTCAACATTGAAGTGGTGGAATTGATTCATAATTGACAGTGATTTTCAGAAGATTTTCTGAAGAATGGTTGTTGTTCAAGAGTAGTATTAATTCTCTATTAATTAATTAAGTCATATAATTTAATTAAGAAAATAAATTATATCTGCAAAGATTAATTTATTTATTAATTGAATTAATATTATGAATTTTCAGAATTGATTTTGAATTTATATTCAATATTAATTCAGCATGACAATCAATTGAACTGGTATGACAATCTGGATTGTCATACCGAAAGTCATACTAGTTCAACAGATTGTCATACCGAAAGTTCTACCATCTATGGGATTGCCTTGCTAGTTCAACAGATTGTCATGCCGATTGTCTTGCTAGTTCAAGTGATTGTCTCACCGATTGTCATGCTAGTTCAAAAGATTGTCTCACACTACAACATATTTGCAATCATACAACTGTTTTTTACCGTTGTGTGACAAGTATGTTTTTCGTTGTCTATCCAACACTCGTGTGATTGAACATGAGACAATGGTTATTTTTACCCTTGTAAAAAGAGAGATTAAACAACATGTTAGAGTGCTTGTGTTAACATGGAACATACAATAATTATTCTAAACAAACCGTTGTTGGAACTTTTTTAAACAACTATTTTTTATTCAACTATTGTCTATCTAACTTAACAACAATGGTTTTGTTGGAAAAACCATTATTGTTAACTTATTGGATATTTTCATAAACAACAGTTTATAAACATTTTTTAACTAGTTAAAACCATTGTCTTGAATGTTTTATATTTAAAAGACAATGGTATAAAAAATTTAAACCATTGCAAAGAATATCAAAAGACAACAGTTTTTTTAAAAAAAAATAAGTGCAATGAGACATACAATGGTTTTCATCATTTTTTAAGTGGTTTCACACAACAGTTTACAAAATTAATCTCATTATTTAAAATAAATCAATTTTATAATAAAATGATATTATAATAATTCAATTGTTATTTCACAATTGAAATTAAATTTATAATACAATGTTTTTCTACAAAAATAATAACTATAACTTAAAATCTATTTCTAAACATGCTCATTAAGGTACACATTTTAATGTCTCGGCTATTAAAAACATCAAGTCCCATTTCTGTTGGATCAGTGGCTTGCAACTCAACCTTGATGTTGTGGAGTTCCCTCTTGAATCTGACCTTAGAGCTTGTATTCTCGTCAATATACTTGTAGTTGCAGAACCACAGAGAGTAGCCTTCTGTGTTATACATGTCCAGACCAAAAGCAGTGTCTCATTTGATGTCAACTTCGAATACTTTGCACCAGACAGTGCTTCCACCGAGGAGCTCCCCAACAAGTAAAGCTGGTAAGATTAAATAATATTTTAGCTTCACCAGTAACCAGATATTCTACAGAGGAAATAAATCATGAACCATGTAGAATATAACAAAAAAAATCCCACATCTAAAACCGGAACACGAGTTTTATTAATGAGATGTGAAGCTGTATATAGATGCACAATCATATTTTTTAAACTTTCTGGGAAAACATTTACATTGCTCTGTGTAAACATATATTGAATGTAAAAGCTCAACAAGAAATATCTGAGGAGAGAGTGGTCTTTCTTATTTGACTCAATCATAAGGGCCTTCACCTGCAGAAAGACAGGCTATGATAACATATCAAGTGTTGTACAGAAGCTGGTGCACTACATAGCATACAATGTTGAGACCATTTCTTCTGTACCATTAGAAGCTAGGAAACCAACCACTTCATCCTCTCAAAAGGATGGAGTGAGTAAAAAGAAGAGAAAGTAGGAAAACCTGTCAATTATAAATGAGAGTGGTGAGGAACAAACTGAAAAAGAGTCACCCTTGGTCAAGAAAACAAAGAAGGCTAAACAAACTGAGCTGACCACTCAAGCCACCTTTGCATCCTCTCAAAAGGGTGTAGTTGTAAAACAGGGACTAAAACAGACTCTAGAGGCATCCTCTCAACAGGGTGTCTCTGTTGAATAAAGCATCCACCCTAATGCACCCTGTACAGAGACTACACCATCACTTGAACAAATTCAAGTGTATGAAATGAGACATAACGACGGCACACACAAGGAGAGCACATCACTTGAAGCTCCCTCTTCTACGCAGGGGGAGCTTCCAACACTCCAATATGAGATTCAAAGTCTAATTTCTAAAATTTCTTCATCCTATAATCAAACACTTGAATCTAATTCTCAAGTGTTGCCAACATCAAGTGACATGATTCTAGAAACTGTGCTCACCACCCAGAAACCAAATTTAGTTTGTGAGAGGCTACATGTTGGGGTAGACCTTGATGACACCAACACAAATACAGGGGTTTCATCAGTTTTCACTGAAGACTCTGTGATAGATACAAATGCACCTTCATGTACAAATCAACCTTCACGGGTTGTAAGGTTTGAGGGTAGTACTCCTGAGGGGGAGCTATTTAAATCCTCTCTAATTCAATTGGAGGTTCCTGTTGGGAGAACAACTCCCCTCAAAATACTAGCTGAGATTGCACTTACAGTTGAAGCTAGAAGTTCAATTGCCAATGACCCTGTTATGGGAGAGGCAAGTATATCACTTGTTGATGTGTATTTTAAGAGTATCGTTCGCAGGGAAGGACTGATATCAACACCAATTTCAAGTCTTTTATTTCTTACAGTTCGGAAGTGTGGAGAATAATTTGTGGTGTGTGATTATCAACTAATTAAACTAATAAATAATTAAAAATTATATAATCATTATGAGAGAAAATAATCCAAGAATCAGGGTTGTTCAATGACTATCATCAATGTCTAATTTGTGTTCTTGTTTCGTTAAAAACAATCATTCTAATGTTTATAAAATCCTCTCCCAAGGTAGATTATAGTGCCTACAAGTATCCATTGAACGCCACTCCCATGGTCATACAAAGTACAATTATAGACTATTAAAAGCCAGGGATTATAAGTTTCACAATTCTTTTTATCAATCTCCCGATCTAATACTTAAATTGTGTCTATCATATCATGTACTAGAATTACAACTCCTCTCCCGATTCGTTATAACTCCTAAAGATTCAATTAGAAGTTAGCTACTCCTCTAATTCTATAAAGCGCTCAATGACAAATTAACAATAACAAGAAAATCACAATATAATCAAACAAACATATTAAGCCAATTGAATACTACCCAACTCTTGGATAAAGTAATTAGCTACTCATGATGAGATAAACAAAATATATATTAAGAACTCAAACCATGAGTTTAAGAATTGATGCACAAAGAATACAACTTTAAAGTTTCTTTGAAATCCCGACGAATCCCTTCGCTCCTTCCTTCAACCTCTCTCTCAAAGTGTTTCTTCTCCTTTTCCTTCAAGAATTACAAAATATCTCTCTTCTATTCTCTAATACCATATTTTATGGTTCTCTCTATACAATATATAAAACATAATATATATTAAAGAGTTTTCATGCTTTTCCCAAAATTAATTGGATTCTATGTAAAATTCGAAGTCTTTTTTCCAGGCCTGATTCTGGGCTTCTCTATTGGGATTCTTGATGTTGGACCACTTCTAAACTGTAGATAATTCTTTTAGCTTCGCATGGGCTGTAAGATCGCCCAATTCTGATGTCTAGAACTCAAGTTACGGCCCAAACAGTGATGTATGTGCGTGTAGCCCAATAAATCCGAATTTCCTTATGATTTAAATCCAAATAAGCCCAATTCCATATAAAGTTGGGAATTCTTTATTTCCTATCATAAAACAATAAACTCTAATTAATAATATCCAATTAATGATATAATATTATAAATATGAGAATAAAATCCTTTAAAATATATATAAATATATACTCTATCATCACTTTCATGTGACAGTCCTTCGAAAGGAGCACAAGGGTTTGATGCTAGAGTGCATGACAGTAACCTAGCTAACTCCCCTCCAATTCCAATGGAGGTTCCCATCACAAGTGGAGAACAACAAACTATCAAAACCACAGAGCAATCTGTGAGTCAAACTGTGACTTCAGTCATAGGTGGTTTCACATATATACTCCCATCCACCTCCCACCCAACAGACCAATCCTCTACTTCTCAACCACAACAACCACACCTCATCTCCCAATGATTACAGGCAGATGATGCTCAACCAACAACTATAGATGATCTTCTAGTTAATCAGTCGTCTGGACTTGCTCAAATCTTTCAACAGCTACTAACTTTAGACATGTCCAACCAGGATTATCAGGCCATAATGCTCACATATCATACAGAGGTCCAAGAACAACAAGCTAAAATTGTCAATGAAGCTGAACAGGATGGCAACTATGATGCTTGGCTAAACAAAGACTACAGTCTTGAGATGGATGATGTTTTGCCAAATTCAGGGAAGACTATCTCACCATACTGAGCGGCAATACAAAAGCCTTAACTCCTGAAGAAGTCTATGATGCAGTTAATAAGGTCTACAAAGCTCAACTCAAAGCTTTTCACCTATTTGGTAAAGCACTAGAAGTGACTTTAACTGGTCATCAAGACAAGATCAGAAAGATGGTAAGAGACAAGATGGATGAAATCATTCCCCCACAAGTCAAGGTTCAATCAAGATTCAAGACTTTTACAGAACAAATGTCAAGATTTGATCTCACTTCTGTAGATACAAATATCAAGAATCTAAGGCAATCTTTTGTGGCCTTGCATGAATTGGTTCAACATCACATTGCTAAATTTAATGACACAAGACTAAAGCTAGACCAAATTCATCAAAGTAGGTATGAGCCATCTGCCCTTTTGATGGAGGGTATCAAACAGGCTGTGCAAGACAATTTTGGCATCTCTCATACTTCAAGCTCTCAACAACCCATCTCTACATCAACAAACTTACAAATTCAAGCTCTCCAAAATCAAGTTTTTACTCTTCAGTCTGTAAATGAGTCTTTAATATCTCAAGTCTCCCAACTCACAGCAATGGTAGCAAGTCAACAGGCTGATATCCAGACTTTGGTGGACTCTCACAAGCACTTACAAATGCAGAATTCTGTGTCTTTGGGAGCCATCATGGGAAAATTCAACATTCCATTGCCTGCACTTCCAGAAGCTGTGAGACCTGAAATCCCTACACCCCTTCTCATGCATGCCAACAAGACTAAGGGGGAGATAGAGGCTAGGCTACTAAGATCATCTCAAACATCCACATATGTTCAAGCTCAAGTTGCTAATAAAGGTGTAACACCCCCAAATCCGGGGTCGGGGATCCGGGTTGTCACGAGTTCCATTTCCCTTAATAACACCCAATCTTAATAAACAATCAACTACTCTGTACTGTGACCCCGCAATAAACACACACACCACAAGTTATAGTCTCAGAGATGAATACCAAAAATAATACAAGTCATTTTATTCCACAATTATAAACCATTTCGCCATAAAAAGGGTTTCTGAATAATTTACATATTTTTTGCCGTTATTACAATTCATAAATATACATAAGTTTGGTACATCAAAAGTTGAAAGCCTAGCCTATTGGTAGATCCTACCTCAGCTACGACGGGATCAACGCTTCCAGAAAACTGCGGAACGTTTCCTAACCGCTTGCGAATTGGAAGCTTGGTCCTGTTCATCTTGTCTATTTGATGTTGTGTGATGAAAGAAGAAAGCAAGGGGGAGTAACAAGCTCACCGAAATAATATGTATAATGATTAACAATATATGAGCATTCTCATAGTACTCATAAAAGTCTTGGTCAAGAAGAAATGAACCAAGTTTGAAATCTTAACGCGACCAAGTCACAAAATATTCAGTATATAGGTATATATACTTTTCAAAATCTTAGAATCCTCTTCCATGCATAATATACATAGAGTTCCAGTTTATAACTGTATAAAAATATCGTTCCAAAGTGATCTCATATATCTAATCTTGTCTCAACGTTTTTCTGAAAATCTTTGTCATGCATAAGATAATCATTAACTAGATATAAGTTGAAAAGGATGAAGTTACAAGATACTCCAATGTACTTATATCTTTTCCAAATACTACTTGAACTACCACCGTTCAAGTTATAATCAGTTTTAAAAGTTCATCACAC
Organism: Apium graveolens; assembly: GCF_009905375.1. Taxonomy (NCBI): domain Eukaryota; kingdom Viridiplantae; phylum Streptophyta; class Magnoliopsida; order Apiales; family Apiaceae; genus Apium; species Apium graveolens. The sequence continues at coordinate 203,568,425 of NC_133657.1, read as the reverse complement.
CGATGAGACTACAAGATAAGACTTGAATAGATTCAATCTTTGAAATATCATTTGAAAGAAATGAAGTTACGAGATACTTCATTAAGTCCCGATATATATATACACCTATATATATATACATTTCATACACTCCTTGAAAACCTCTGTTATGAAAATTATAAACAGAGTTACAATATCCAATGACTTTGGAAAGGAGAAAACCTTGGCATAAACTTGATATCTTGCTGATCAGGCAAAGATACCAATAAGTAACCTTTTCTACTAGTAGATGGACGAATTCCCCACTGGTCATCACCCTGGCCGCAATAGGACCTTATGCTGGAATGCCACTCAGCCACTTACGCCTTTGATGGACTACCACTGAGCCACTTACACTTTCATGGACGCCCACTGAGCCCATGTTGCTTATGCCGACTCAATAGATGGACTTACTTCCCGAACGTTGGGTAAGTAATCAATTCATTTATCAAAACAACAACCTTGTTGCGAATAAAAATACACCACAGAGCCGGATCCCTCAGGTTTTGAGCGAGTATTTAAATCCCCTTTGAAAGGAAGATCTTAAATATAAAAATGAGTTTTGGGATCCGCTCTAACTTTTAAAATCATTTTGAAGACTCGAAAACACTTTTAAGAATGTTTGGAGTAATGCTGATTTAATAAAATAAATCAGTCCCAATATATTAGAAAATATCTGAATATTATTATTTAAATAATATTCCCATAAGGATAATCTCTATATAAATAATTTGAAGTAGAAGTTTTAAAACTCATACTTGAAATGAATATTAAATAACCAAATATATACTTATACGAAAGTACTATCTTTATTTGAATAATCGAAAATGAGTTTGATTATCGAAACATTATTCTTTAATAAAATAAAGAATATTATTTAGTAAATAATCGGAGTCATAAGTCCTCGAATGAATATTCAAAATAATATTCATTTAATAGAATAAACAGAGTCATAAATCCTCGAATGAATATTCACAGTAATATTCATTAAATAGAATAAACAGAGTCATAAGTCCTCGAATGAATATTCCAAGTAATATTCATTAAATAAAATAAACCGAGTCATAAGTCCTCGAATGAATATTCCAAGTAATATTCATTAAATAAAATAAACCGAGTCATAAGTCCTCGAATGAATATTCCAAGTAATATTCATTAATAAAAATAAAGTTATCGAATAAACCTTATTCGATTAATAGTTTTGAAAACTATATCTATATATCTATATAAATATATATAATATACTCGGGAACATCGACTCCCGGTTTTAGAAAATGTTCACCTTTGGGTCCCCTATACTAAGGGTATACGCAACTACTGCTTATCTCTGGCATATGTATTATGCAACTATAAGCATTGGAATCAACAGATAGATATCAGAATTACGAAACAGACATGCATATATCCCATATCATCATGCTCCAATATATCGCAAATTTTGCTAATTAACCATCATGCATCTATCACAAGATAATGCATATACATATATTTACATCACAACAACAGTATAACGGGTAGAAAACTTGCCTGAGTGCTCCCGGATAGACTTAAGCTTACAGTGGGTCCGATAACCTATGAACAACAACATAAGTCAGAATTAAACCCCGGTCGCTTAAAAAACTAGACTTTAACCAATTGAACCCTAACGTTCGCTTTTGCGCTTAACGATTCATTTAAGTCGCTCGAGTACCCTCGGCTCCACCATTTTTAATAAATTAACCATTAAGAATTTTAAGGCGATTCTTTCGTGAGTACCCTACCAACTGTCTAACCCACTTTACATAATTGTTTCATAATCCAATTAGTCATTTAAGGGCCTTAACCAATGTTTTAAAGTAAGGCGAGGGGTAATGGTTCGTTCGCGAAATGCCGTTACTTAAAACGGTCATTTCTCCTAAACCGTACATCGGATTCAAGCGAACCACATATCAAAACGAAGATCGTAACATGAACTATCTAATCATGGAAATGGTCAAAACCTAAATGTGAGTTCACGGGTCCTGATGTTAAGAACAAAAATAGTCTAAAGTAAATCGGGCATTACGACGGCTATGTTTACGCGATTACCAAAGTTTAAACTACTCCAAGTAACCACAAATCAACCCATAACCACCAATAACACCAAACTTCATCCAAACCTTACTAACTCAGTCCATAACCTCATGATTTTTCCAACTTATTCAATCTCAAACAAGAGCTACTAACTATACTTAAGGTTCATCAACCAACAACCAAGATTTATAACCCAAAATCATTATAATTCCAACCAAACTCTAAACATACAAGAATCATGCTCTTATGAAATATAACAAACAAAACCAAACCTAATACTCAAAGTAAAGTTAGGGTTTGGAGGGGTTATACCTTCCTTGGAGAGTGGAGAATCACTTAGAAAGCCTTAAATAACCACTAATTATCTCTACTAAGCTTGGATCTTGAAGAAAACATAAGAAAACACAAAGTTAGTTTCTTGAAAATACTATTCACCAAGAACTTTGATGAATTGATTAGCTATGTTAAACATGGAATCTTGAGCTTAAACTTATGGCTCATCTAAGTTATGAATTATGGAAGCTAAAGAAACAAACCTCTTGATTTTTGAAGGTGTGTAGCTTGAGTTTTGAAAATTTTCCTTTGCTTTTCATGGAAAAGCCGAGAGCAAGAATGAGGGGGGAGAAGAAATGCTTCTTGTTTGGTTGCCTAGGTATTTGTTTGATGATTTTCTTGTTAATTAGGTTGTTACCATGGTAAAATTTGTGTGGCTCACCATCATCCAACAATTCCTTCCCTTTTGGTCATGCTTATGTCATCCTCCCACACTTGTCCTCTTCTTGTTGGTGAGATGACATCATCCTCCACTAACTCTTTGATTAACTCCTAATCACTTGGCTAATGATCGTTGATCTGTTATACGGTTCGCTTAACTTTCGTTCTCTTTTATCGTTTGAGGGATCATAACCGGGATCTTATTACTTGGGTTCCCTTAACCTTTCTCAATACATTATATTCCTTTTTATGATCATCTCTTATACTCCTTGAATTTAAATCCTTTTTATCCTGTTACCTTATACTCAATTCTTTCGGTATCTGGTGGATTTTCGGGAAAAATCGAAGTGTTCGAATTTGGATTCGGACGATCTTTACATACACTTATATACCATATAGAGTACTAATATGATCTCAGAATGACAATAAAAGAACCTCTACAAAGTGTGGCATGAAAAGTTTTCTTATTCAGCATAATCAGTAAAAACACTATTCATAAGGGTTTCAAAAATTCCAAAAATTAGGGTTATTACAGTCTCCCCTCCTTAAAAGGATTCCGTCCCGGAATCAGATAAAAATGAATAGGGATACTTTCTTAGCATTGCGCTTTCTAACTCTCAAGTAAATTTTCCCACATTGTGGTTCTACCACCAACTCTGACTAGCTTGATAATCCCTTCTCCTAAGCACTTGTCCCTTTTTGATCTATAACCCTTCCTGGTTGCTCCATATAGGTTACGTCTGGTTGCATGTCTATGCGCTCATATGCCCCTATTTGTCTGGCATTCGAATTACACTTCCTTAACATTGATACGTGGAACACGTTATGAACTTGCTACATGTTCGGGGGTAGGGCTAGCTCATATGCTAACTTCTCAATATGTCTTAATATATCCAAGGGTCCAACAATTCGTGGGATTAGCTTTCCTTTCTTTCCGAACCTCATCCATCATTTCTAAGGGAATACCTTTAACAGCAATAGGTCCCCTACTTCCTATTCTTTGTCCTTTCGTGTCAAATCAACATACTTCTTATGTCCATCTTGGGCTACTACCAGCCGTCCTATGATTAGATCTATTATATCTTTGGTCCTTTGGACCACTGCTGGTCCAAACATCTTGCGCTCTGCAACTTCATCCTAACATAAGGGAGATCGACATTGTCTTCCCTCAAGGATCTCATAAGGCGACATCTCAATAATGACATATCATCTATCGTTGTAAGAAAACTCAATCCGTGTTAAGTGATCGTTCCAAATTCTTTCAAGTTTATTGCACAGACCCTCATCATAGTTTCTAGTATTATAGCTTTTGCTTCTCAATACTCCTTCTTTTCTTGTTCGTAAGCGTTACTATCTTCCGTATAGAATACTATTCTAGATATGCCTTTACTTGCTAGAGTTTTATAACCTTTTAATAACCACATCAACCTTAGTATCACGAACGTGTTAGATTTGGAATGCCACCGTACTTGGTACCACTTCATCTCTAGCTGCCTCCATCTTCGAAAGCTTGGTCCTTCGTGTAGAAGTAAAAGAATTTATTGAGAGATCACTATGATCATGAACACTTGTTCTATTGCATAGTTAGTACAGAAGGTGGCCAACCTTTAGTACTTGACAAGCAATTAAATAATAGATGGTATCCTACTAGGCTTCTATCACACAGATAGATAGTCATTCGGCAATACCTCCCCTTCTGGAAGTGTTTTTCTTCTCAGCTTATACAAAATGAAAAGGAGAGAATAGAACGAATTGAAGAGAATTGTATATATGAAAAAATATACTGCCACAAAATATCTGGCTTGGAATCTACCTCTGAAGTATAGAGGTTTGTCATAGGAGAACAAAACATATATGTATATATATATCAACATCAAATATTATCGCATCGCATTTCACGTGCCAGAATATTTACTATTCCGTCCATCATTCCATGGACCCATGCTCTTGCTCGAGCTCATAAACACTCACTTTTTAAACTCCCTCGACATCGAAACTCGAATAAGGGATTTCGTTCTAGATATCATCGTAGCATTACTATAGTCCACCACGGACCTACTGTAGTCATTCGTTTTCCATGAAATCTTAATATCTAACCATACAGAGTCCATACGTGTCGTATAGAACTCTTCTAAGGAGGTAACATAATCGCCATTCATGAGTCATGAAGAACATTCCAGATCCTGACATACATACATGACATGAAGCAGATAAAATTGCAGAAGAGTTTCAATCAAAGCAATGATAGCAGGTTAGTACCATTCTAAATCATATGCCTTCAATAGAAGACTTAACTCAAAGGTTTGTTTAGTCCTTTTTGAAACATGGTCCTGGCTTATTCTCAAGATAGGACCTTCTAAGATAGATAGCCTGCTCAAGGCAATTATATGAATCAAATCTTACCAAACTACTATCACGATTGAATATCGCACAATCATCAGAAGGAATGTCAATATTCCAAACCATAATACAACCTTCACGGCTTCAACCATCATCACTGTATTCCTCTGGCACGAGCGCCTATAATTATCCTCTTACATTTAAAGTGTCGGCCGCCTCATTGGCCTTTCCTGATAGTAATAGTTCCTTATAATAAATGTCTTTTGAACGATCTCCAACTAAATTTTCTACCTCATTTCAAATCACTGCTTATGTGAAAATGCTTTTCTTAAGTCCTTGTGATAAAATAAGTAAAAAAAAATTACCATTTTTTTTCCATAAGTCACTGCCTTAGTCTTTAAATGTAAACATTATCATGGCTGACTCTCGATCATACTTAGGACGTCTTTTATCTTGGTCCCTTCTTGCTTTAATAATTCTGACCTTCATTGGTTCAATCTATACTTCTTATGGTTAAACCCGTGCCCACCTGGCATTATTATAATTACGTCATATTTCCTTCATCAAAATTTCTATTCTTGAGAATTTTGAATATTACCTTTCTCCTTGTAAAACCTCTAAGGTTATCATGAAATCCTCCCTCCTGTATTCCCTAGATACAGGGCATATCAAAATACCATTTACTAATACTAGAACCATTATCTATATAGTTCTGAAAAATTCCTCTACTAATCTTTAAAGGTTGTTGTTACCTTAGTCCTTTCCAATTCATACTGTCAAAACTCATGCTGTCCCTATTAAGGGCGAAATGCCAACCTTTATGCATTCCCCTAGGATTCATTTTAAGTTACCGAGGTTCTATCCTTAATTCCACCTTTAAAAAGGTAAATGCATCCTTCCATGGATAAATCAAGTCATATATCCTTGATAGATTATCTTATTTAATCATTCCCATCTCGATAGTCTATACCAAATTTCACAATAGCATCCTTATTCAAAATGAGGTCAATCAATATGGCCTCCAAAAGATAACAACGGTTATCCGCTTTTCTTGCCTGATTTAGTAATGATAACATGGATGTTCTGGAAGATATTGGTCATGTTTAACGTGAACCTTTTAGTTCTAACTACTCATTTACCTCTTTTATTTATCTCCACAGTCATCTCAATGTTGGGATATCTTTCATACCTGGCGTCTCCCTTTCTGGGTATCATACCCCCGGTCTTACACTTCACATTCTTGAAGGTCACTTCCTTCATCCAATTTTCCTAATTTCTTACTTTCTTGTCTCCTTAATCCATCCGTGTTTCCTTATTAATCAATCGATCTATCTCAAATTTTCATCGAATACTTTCAACTTCAAGGGAATTAACTATACGTATCGCTTACGCCTTCAAACCTTGAATTTATCTCATGATCAGTCACCATCACACTGATGATGACACACTTCTCTATATTTATTAGAAGGGTTTCTTAGGGTTTCCCCATACCTAACTCCCTTATCACTTCTCAACTCTATTTCCTTTTTATTCATTTCCACTCCGGTCTTTATTTTAGTTTCTATTACAACCATTATATGAACCCACTAATCATTGACTTCAAACATCACGTCGTTCTGGGATTCTTGTCCTCAGAACGAATCTTTACAACTTTTACAACTTAGATTCATAATTCATCATACTCGTCCGCCTTTGTTCTGGCTCTAAAGCTTTTACACTATCTCCATAACCTTGGGAATTACTTTCCCGAAAACAATTGACTGAACTTTAATCAGTTTATTATAACCTCTAGCTCCGTGCCTTCCTTGGATTTTCACCAGCGGGTGGCCTCTCTCTTAGGAGGGTAAGTGATAAAAACAGTCTTTTGTGATTCGTCCATCATTTAGAATCTCAAATGATTCCTATATTTCCTTTAGCCAGGCTCTCGCCTCTACTGGGTTCGCTTGTTCCTTGGAACTCTGAGAGCTTAGCGACTTAAAGGTCATGAAATAATTTCCCACCGCATTGATTCCTCAGGGTGGTGGTTGGGGGTAAAAGTATAAGATTTGTTTAGGAAGGTCCATGAGTTGCCCCATAGGAGTACCGTCTTGGTGCTCCCTTCCTTGCTCGATTTCTGTTTTCTCAGTATGAAATGTTTCATCCTTCTCCCACAATCAAGGTTATCTTATACGTTAAAATCCTTGTTTTCCACTTCATTATATTATGGGCTCCTTCTTTCTTAATGGCAACCTCCCTGGCTATCACATTCGGGGTTTGTCCTAAATCTTATTCCTCGAATCATGGATTTCATCTAAGATCCAGTCCTTAAGCTCTTAAACGTTTGGAACCCAAATTCTATAGGAATACCTCATTATTCCCTTATCATCTTTCTTGGTATTAATCTCTTCTCCAGTCATTGACTCTCTACCTTCATTCATCACTTTTTCTTGGCACAATATGATCTTTTTCGATAATTTGGGCTGCATTGCATTCTCAAATAGCTTTTCGGTACCGGCTCCGATTACCTTCACTTCTATTTCCATTTTCTCAAAATCTCTTATCAACTCTCCCAAAGACATTTTCATCTTGAGTCTCTCTTTTATACTAAGGGCATTAGCCACCATTTTCGCTTTCCCTGGATGATAAAGAATCTCATAATCGTAATCCTTGATTAGCTCTAACCACCTCCTCTGGTGCATGTTGAGCTCTTCCTGCGTGATGTACTAGAGCACTTATGGCTTATGTAAATCTCGCACTTCTCTCCATACAAGTAGTGCCTCAAATCTTTAGGGCAAAACTATTGCCATGAGCCCAAGCTCATGGGTGGGGATATCGAATTTTATATTCCCTTAATTGTCTTGACGCGTACGCGATTACCTTGTTGTGCTGTATAAGAAGCACCCTAATTCCTTATGCGAAGCGTCACTACACATCACAAAATCTCCTTTTCCATCCGACAACGCCATCATAGGGGCCGTCACCAACCTTTGCTTCAGTTCTTAAAAGTTATTCTCGCATTTCTCTGTCCATTCAAACTTCTCAGTCTTACGAGTAAGCCGCGTTAAAGGGGCTACTATCTTTACAAACTTGAACGAACCTCCGGTAGTGACCGGCCAATCCTACCTCTAGTAGTCGCTCTAACCATAGTTATCAATTCCTCAGCGACCATCTCTTCAGTCTTGTTAGGATCCTCCACGAGATCCTTCTCAGCAACAATCCCTTTTGGGACAACATCATCAACCGCTACATCCTCAATATTAACATCATCCGGTCCCGCGTTGGGACGCTCTATCGGATCCACAATATGATCTCCAATAAGTAATAAAACATCATCGCGTTGTTGCTCCTCAACCTCAGGGTTCAGAGTCCCGCTACCATATACGATAACGAACTACGCTTCTATCACGTTATTTATAAGGGTTCCCATAAGGGTTTTAACTGTCAGTACTACATTAGGTAGTCCGACTATGAACTTGGCAAGAGTTCTTAATATCTTAGTGAACTTATTATTTTAACGTCACATCATCTCTGAGGTTTATAACGCTTAGCTCTGATACCATTTCTGTAACACCCCCAAATTCGGGGTCGGGGATCCGGGTTGTCACGAGTTCCATTTCCATTAATAACACCCAATCTTAATAAACAATCAACTACTCTATACTATGACCCCTCAATAAACACACACACCACAAGTTATAGTCTCAGAGATGAATACCAAAAATAATACAAGTCATTTTATTCCACAATTATAAACCATTTCGCCATAAAAAGGGTTTCTGAATAATTTACATATTCTTTGCCATTATTACAATTCATAAATATACATAAGTTTGGTACATCAAAAGTTGAAAGCCTAGCCTATTGGTAGATCCTACCTCAGCTACTGCGGGATCAACGCTTCCAGAAAACTGCGGAACGTTTCCTAACCGCTTCCGAATTGGAAGCTTGGTCCTGTTCATCTTGTCCATTTGATGTTGTGTGATGAAAGAAGAAAGCAAGGGTGAGCAACAAGCTCACCGAAAGAATATGTATAATGATTAACAATATATGAGCATTCTCATAGTACTCATGAAAGTCTTGGTCAAGAAGAAATGAACCAAGTTTAATATCTTAACGCGACCAAGTCGCAAAATATTCAGTATATAAGTATATATACTTTTCAAAATCTTAGAATTCTCTTCCATGCATAATATACATAGAGTTCCATTTTATAACTGTATAAAAATATCGTTCCAAGGTGATCTCATATATCTAACATTGTCTCAACGTTTTTCTGAAAATCTTTGTCATGCATAAGATAATCATTAACTAGATATAAGTTGAAAAGGATGAAGTTACAAGATACTCCGATGTACTTATATCTTTTCCAAATACTACTTGAACTACCACCGTTCAAGTTATAATCAGTTTTAAAAGTTCATCACACCGATGAGACTACAAGATAAGACTTGAATAGATTCAATCTTTGAAATATCATTTGAAAGAAATGAAGTTACGAGATACTTCATTAAGTCCCGATATATATATACACCTATATATATATACATTTCATACACTCCTTGAAAACCTCTGTTATGAAAATTATAAACAGAGTTGCAATATCCAATGAATTTGGAAAGGAGAAAACCTTGGCATAAACTTGATATCTTGCTGATCAGGCAAAGATACCAATAAGTAACCTTTTCAACTAGTAGATGGACGAATTCCCCACTGGTCATCACCCTGGCCGCAATAGGACCTTATGCTGGACTGCCACTCAGCCACTTACGCCTTTGATGGACTACCACTGAGCCACTTACATTTTCATGGACGCCCACTGAGCCCATGTTGCTTATGCCGACTCAATAGATAGACTTACTTCCCGAATGTTGGGTAAGTAATCAATTCATTTATCAAAACAGCAACCTTGTTGCGAATATAAATACACCACAGAGCCGGATCCCTCAGGTTTTGAGCGAGTATTTAAATCCCCTTTGAAAGGAAGATCTTAAATATAAAAATGAGTTTTGGGATCCGCTCTAACTTTTAAAATCATTTTGAAGACTCGAAAACACTTTTAAGAATGTTTGGAGTAATGCTGATTTAGTAAAATAAATCAGTCCCAATATATTAGAAAATATCTGAATATTATTATTTAAATAATATTCCCATAAGGATAATCTCTATATAAATAATTTGAAGTAGAAGTTATAAAACTCATACTTGAAATGAATATTAAATAACCAAAGATATACTTATACGAAAGTACTATCTTTATTTGAATAATCGAAAATGAGTTTGATTATCGAAACATTATTCTTTAATAAAATAAAGAATATTATTTAGTAAATAATCGGAGTCATAAGGTCTCGAATGAATATTCAAAATAATATTCATTTAATAGAATAAACAGAGTCATAAATCCTCGAATGAATATTCAAAGTAATATTCATTAAATAGAATAAACAGAGTCATAAGTCCTCGAATGAATATTCCAAGTAATATTCATTAAATAAAATAAACCGAGTCATAAGTCCTCGAATGAATATTCCAAGTAATATTCATTAAATAAAATAAACCGAGTCATAAGTCCTCGAATGAATATTCCAAGTAATATTCATTAATAAAAATAAAGTTATCGAATAAACCTTATTCGATTAATAGTTTTGAAAACTATATCTATATATCTATATAAATATATATAATATACTCGGGAACATCGACTCCCGGTTTTAGAAAATGTTCACCTTTGGGTCCCCTATACTAAGGGTATACGCAACTACTGCTTATCTCTAGCATAGGTATTATGCAACTATAAGCATTGGAATCAACAGATAGATATCAAGATTACGAAACAGACATGCATATATCCCATATCAGCATGCTCCAATATATCGCAAGATTTGCTAATTAACCATCATGCATCTATCACAAGATAAAGCATATACATATATTTACATCACAACAACAGTATAACGGGTAGAAAACTTGCCTGAGTGCTCCCGGATAGACTTAAGCTTAGAGTGGGTCCGATAACCTATGAACAACAACATAAGTCAGAATTAAACCCCGGTCGCTTAAGAAACTAGACTTTAACCAATTGAACCCTAACGTTCGCTTTTGCGCTTAACGATTCACTTAAGTCGCTCGAGTACCCTCGACTCCACCATTTTTAATAAATTAACCATTAAGAATTTTAAGGCGATTCTTTCGCGAGTACCCTACCAACTGTCTAACCCACTTTACATAATTGTTTCATAATCCAATTAGTCATTTAAGGGCCTTAACCAATGTTTTAAAGTAAGGCGAGGGGTAATGGTTCGTTCGCGAAACGCCGTTACTTAAAACGGTCATTTCTCCTAAACCGTACATCGGATTCAAGCGAACCACATATCAAAACGAAGCTCGTAACATGAACTATCTAATCATGGAAATGGTCAAAACCTAAATGTGAGTTCACGGGTCCTGATGTTAAGAACAAAAACAGTCTAAAGTAAATCGAGCATTACGACGGCTATGTTTACGCGATTACCAAAGTTTAAACTACTCCAAGTAACCACAAATCAACCCATAACCACCAATAACACCAAACTTCATCCAAACCTTACTAACTCAGTCCATAAACTCATGATTTTTCCAACTTATTCAATCTCAAACAAGAGCTACTAACTATACTTAAGGTTCATCAACCAACAACCAAGATTTATAACCCAAAATCATTATAATTCCAACCAAACTCTAAACATACAAGAATCATGCTCTTATGAACTATAACAAACAAAACCAAACCTAATACTCAAAGTAAAGTTAGGGTTTGGATGGGTTATACCTTCATTGGAGAGTGGAGAATCACTTAGGTAGCCTTAAATAACCACTAACTATCTCTACTAAGCTTGGATCTTGAAGAAAACATAAGAAAACACAAAGTTAATTTCTTGAAAACACTATTCACCAAGAACTTTGATGAATTGATTAGCTATGTTAAACATGGAATCTTGAGCTTAAACTTATGGCTCATCTAAGTTATGAATTATGGAAGCTAAAGAAACAAACCTCTTGATTTTTGAAGGTAGGTAGCTTGAGTTTTGAAAATTTTCCTTTGCTTTTCGTGGAAAAGCCGAGAGCAAGAATGAGGGGGGAGAAGTAATGCTTCTTTTTTGGTTGCCTAGGTATTTGTGTGATGATTTGCTTGTTAATTAGGTTGTTACCATGGTAAAAATTGTGTGGCTCACCATCATCCAACAATTCCTTCCCTTTTGGTCATGCTTATGTCATCCTCCTATGTCATCCTCCCACACTTGTCCTCTTCTTGTTGGTGAGATGACATCATCCTCCACTAACGCTTTATTAACTCCTAATCACTTGGCTAATGATCGTTGATCTGTTATACGGTTCGCTTAACTTTCGTTCTCTTTTATCGTTTGAGGGATCATAATCGGGATCTTATTACTTGGGTTCCCTTAACCTTTCTCAATATATTATATTCTTTTTTATGATCCTCTCTTATACTCCTTGAATTTAAATCCATTTTATCCTGTTACTTTATACTCAATTCTTTCGGTATCTGGTGGATTTTCGGGAAAAATCAAAGTGTTCGAATTCGGATTCTGACGATCTTTACATACACTTATATACCATATAGAGTACTAATAAGATCTCAGAATGACAATAAAAGAACCTCTACAAAGTGTGGCATGAAAAGTTTTCTTATTCAGCATAATGAGCAAAAACACTATTCATAAGGGTTTCAAAAATTCCAAAAATTGGGGTTATTACAAAAGGCAAATGTCAAGTTGTTGAAGTTGATGTTGGAATGGAGAGGCTTATCAAAGCAGCTGAGGGACCTAGTTTAAGCAAGGAATTTGAAGATTTGCTAAAGGCTCTCAGGGCTTCTCTCAACAACAACTTCATCACCTACAAGAGGGCTTTGAACAAGACCATAAACTTCATAGCGGTGATCTTAGTGACTAAAGGGAATTTTCAAGAAAATAGAGTGGTGATAAATATCAATGACTCAGGTGTAGACAGATGCATGCAAGTGTCCCTGAATTTTCTTATATCAAGAAGGGTATCTAAACTGGAAATCTTCATTGAGAAAGTCAAAAGTGTAATTGATGAAGACACTCTCTTGCTGAGGGAATTACAAAAAGCTCAAGAAGTTGTTTTCCGAGAAGCATATCTTTATCCTTACAAGGGAGTGGCCTACATATGTCCAAACACCAAGGAACTCAAGAATTTTCTTGTTCCCAAACATTATGTCATGGCACACAAGAAGCTGATAATAACCCTGGAAACTGCTTTGAAGATCAAGAAAAACAAGACAGAAGAAGATATAGAGATGATAAAGACTTTGGGGAGATACTTAAGAGATCCTGGGATGATGATGAGCAGAAGAAAGATGATCAAAAACCATCTAGCTCAAATCCAAGTCACTCCTCTAAGGCATCTGGCAGCAAAGAAGGAAATAAGAAAAAAGATGCACAGAAGAAAGGGAATGATGAGAAGAAAGGAGAAGAAAGATGAGGGAAGAAAGAAGATGGTTCAGAACTACAGAAAAATACCCTAAAAATCCAAATCAACCAATATCAAATCCCCAAACCAACAAACTCAAACACTTTACCACTTTTAACCTCTAAGCCTAAATTCTTATACAAACACATTGCTAACACCATACCGGAAATACAAATCACCTCAAGCCAAAATTCTCTAAAGAAAATCTCAAACCTACCTTCTTTTGAGCCACCAACCAAAACTCATTACAAATCTGTTGGAAGAAAACCAAAGAAAATGCAAGTTACTAAGAGGGCCATCTGGAACTGATTTAATCAAAAAGATTTTCTACCCTTGAACTGGTGCATCACATATGAAGACCACTTTCAATAATTAGCTGAAGAAATGGTCAAAGTTTAGGTTGTATCATTGAGGGAAGTAAGAATCTATTATCAAGATGGATCCTACACCTTATTTAGCATAAATTTAATGGATATATTTTCAACCACAGAGATAAAGAGCGTGACAGACTTATTGAAGGATAAGAATACTAGTACAATGGTATGGAGGTATGTGCTGTATGGTTGATAGTAAGGGAAGAAAGAAGAGCAAGAGAAAAGGCTGAAAGAGAGGAGAGGGAAAGAAAGTATATTGACGAGATAGAAATGTTTATACAAAAATCTGAAAAACTCAAGGCAAAGGGGATGAGCAGAATTACCAATGATGGACGTTTTTTGAACATCAAGGTTGACAGATTATCAAGAATTAGGGTTGGTTTCTTGAACAATTATTCATTAGATGAGAAGCTTAAGCTTGTAGAAGCTCTAAGAGGGACACAAATCATAGAGGAATTGGAAGTACTTGTAGAGTTAAAGGACCTCATTAGAAAAGAAACAGACTATGAGAAATTTATAAGATGAATGTATCTTTCAAACTCAAGAAATCACTTAATGTGTAAAAGTTGTATTTATGTCAATTTTTATGTAATGTTTTATTGTTCATTGTAACTTGGGGTTAGTCTTTTTACCAGGCATGAATTTATGATAAGCAATCTTCTCACAAATTGGGGAAGATTGTTGTGCAAGAAATGCCTATACTACAACAAGACTAAGTCAAATTGACAGCTCTAAGAATTAGTTTTATAATAATCTAAATTTGTATTTTGTATTATATTATTTGAGTCTATAAAAATATCAAAGATTAGACTGAAGTATTTTTCTGTAAACAGTCTCAAGCTTAAGAATAAACTCTGGAAGAAGATCAAGAAGATCATGCCTCAGAGAAATTGTGAAGAAGCTTGGAGTTGAATAAATCTGTTTTGGGAAAAATATTCTAAGTCAAGATATTTACAAGTCACAAATCAAATCATATAGAGAAGTCATTCGAGAACTCCAGAATGACTTATCGATAAGTCCAAAATAGCTTATAGAGAAGTCTCAGAGATATCGACAAGCCAAATGAAGACATGAAGATTGGAGATATCGATAAAGTCAAACTATCATTAGAGATCTCAGAGATATCGACAAGTCAAATTGCCTACAGAGATCTCAGAGTTATCGACAAGTCATTTCTGCATTAGAGTACTCAGAGATATCGACAAGTCAAAATGAATATATGAAGATTGGAGATATCGACAAGTCAAATTCTCATTAGAGATCTCAGAGATATCGACAAGTCATTTCTACATGCAGAAATTTGGGGACCTCGACAAGCCAAGTTCACTTATGGAGAACTCAGAGACCTCGATAAGTCAAAACACTGATAGAGAACTAAGATATCTCGATAAGCCATTATACTTATCGAGATATCAGTTCTCTATAGTTCAAACTGGAGATCTCGATATGACACTCAAGTACAGAATGCAGATAAGTTCAAGATTATCAATCAACAAATGATCTAATCACTTAGATTGAAAAGTCTACAAAAGCAGCTTGAAGAGTGCAAGATTAAAGGCCAAGATTAACTGACAAAGGAAAGTCATATATTCACAGGATCCGCAAAGATACACTAAGCCGAAAATCGAAAGCTTTAGAGATAACTTAAAATAGGGTTTAGTACATTCTATTGCATGCTATGTAAACCTGTATTTACTAATATATAAAGTAAACACTGGTCCTTTGCTTTTAAAATGTACCAAACAGATCTAGAATTTCTTGTAACTCTCTCAAGGAAGAAGTTGAGTTCTTAACATACAAAGAACCCAGAATTTGTAGCAAAATACTAGCTTGATTTTTGTATAAAATTAAGTGAGTTTTGGAATATTGTGTGCACTGTCTTTATTTCAGTTAGCATAATATTGTTACATTCCTTATCTACTTTGATCACCAAGTTAAAAAAAATCAAAAAGCCATTAAAAATAACCAAAACACCTTCACCCCACCCTCTGTGTTGTATTCATTACCTAACAAACATGGAGGGTGGGCATCCACGTCAGATGCCATGTGGGGGGACCCATCCATGTCATATGCCATGTGGATTTTTTTGGACATGTTGGTGGTAAATGGCAACATGTCGTGGGAAATATGGCAAATGACATGTAAAAAACATTTCCTACCACTCATTTACTACCAGCCTCGGTAGTAAATGACTTGAAGATGGTAGTAAACGATATGAATATGGTAGGAAATGACCTGGAGCTGATAGAAAATGGATTGAAAATGATAGGAAATGGCTTGAATGCGGCAGGAATTGCTGGTAAAGTTTCAAAAAAATATTCCACTGATTTCATATATTAAAAATTTCATAACACCAATGTCTAAATATCAAACATACAACCAAAATAAAAAACCATTCATCTTAAAACAAAATTTATCTCACCACTATCATTTTAGCCAACCAAAAAGTTGTCTTAAACTATAACATCAGCCAACCTTAAGGTTGGTCATTATCGCTTTTTCCGTTTATTTAGCTCTAATCCACAAATTCCGGCTTGCGTGTATTAAGTCCTATCAATTTACATTACAAGTAAAAAATAGAAAAAATATCAAAAAACAAAGAACTAATATATAAAGGAAAAACTAAAAAAATGCAACACACACTTGTACAATTAATACATATAGTTTTAGTAACAAAGAACTAATTACTAAAAAATTAAAACCTTTTCCTAATCGAAACAAAATAATAATAAGAATCAGAAACACATATTTATCTTTTATTTGAAAAGTTATCTTCATTAAAATATCATTGCAAACGAAGTTAACAAATTTTATTTTTTTGCAAACATTGTTACTTTGAAGTAAATTGGCATTTGTACAGTTAGATCACCGAAACAAAATTTGTAAGAATGTATTTCTTAACCCTAATCTAACCCCTAAATATCAATTATATTTTAAAACTAATTAATAAATAGCAGTTTGTGGGAAATATGAATAGGTGGTATAAAATTTAACAATAGTCTTGAGGAAAAACTATCATGTAAGCTCTTCCCTGCTTTTGTAAACTTGGAATACTTTTCATGATTTTAAACCCTTCGTTAATATCAGAAAACACTTTCCTTTATCTATTCATTATACACACTGTAGTTACCACGTTGTCATACACAAGAAGAAGTTCAAGAATTTCATCAAATACTCCTTACGCGGAGTTGAGAAACTAACCATTTGTTGAGACACTTACGAGCTTGGTTCGAACCACCTATATATTCCAATATCTCCAAACCCATATTCATTTATAAATCATTTGTTTGCATTCTTTAATTGTGTTGATTTTGGTAATCTTCCAGCCCATATGAAGATTATGAAATTATCTTTAATTAAGAGATGGCCCAATTAGTAAAGTCTGAGTGGAACATCCCAGGTCCCAAAAACAGAGGATAACAATCAGCTGCGAATTTGCGAATTTGAAATAAATAATCCTATTGGGTTATGGAAACTTACTTGTAATTGGTTTAAAATATTAAAATAGTTTTTATATTTTATATGGGACAGATGAGTAAAGACAAATGATTGTAAAGTAGAATAATTAGAATAGTATTAGGGTTTTATACAGAGAACTTAGAGAGAATCTATGGATTCTCATTCTCGTGAGAGGAATATGATTGAAGATTTTCTTATCTAAATTTCTTTTCCGTTCTTATTATTTTAATTATGTTTCTTTCTTATCTTGGTTATTTTACTTGTTTAAATTATTAGTGGGTGGTCGTTTTTAGGGCATAGAAGGGAAGCCATGTATACATTATAATCTTTGCATGATTTTCACAGTAATAGGCTGAAATCATGAATTAATTATATGCAAATAAGAGTAATAGATCGGGAGATTTTATTCAATAGAGGCACACATACAATTAGTAGAATTGAATTTGAGTGCGAGAGCATCAATTGAATTTCTGAGAGTGTTAATACTTGAGAAAGATTAACCATTTCTCTAATTATATAATCGTTTGAATTATCAAAGGTGATTATTTATTTAAAAATATTTTAGAAATTTTTGATACTTGAGAGAGATTAACATACTCTAGTTATGTGTGATAACCTTAATTCATTAGCTTAGAAGTTAGTTATTGTGTTAGCATGGTGGACTAGATTGTCCTAGGTTTTTAATTCATTGTTTAGCATCTTATAATTTGCATTTAATTTAAACCTCTATAATCGTTTTGGTGTTGAAGCAATTTGAAATAATTCGATTAAAATTGATAGAAGTTGTTTCCTTGTGCATACGACCCACTTGCCTTTCGTACTAACAATAGACACTGTGCACTTGTTGTTATATAATTAAACACATCAACAACCACATGGAAATAATCCCATATTTCGACATAAAGTCTAACATGAAGGGGGCCATCTATGTCAGATGCAATGTTAAGGGGGCCCCATCCACGTCATATGCTATGTGGATTTTTTTTTGACATGCGAGAAACCTATTAGGAGGAAATAGTATTGTGAAAATGTTATGAACTTGATGATTTAATTAACAAAACATCTTGGTAGATTTAACTTAGTGAAAAATGTAGCACTCGACGGATAAAGAATCTAGTCCCGTCGGATGACTCAATATAGTCCCAACGGATGATGCTTTACTTATCCATCGAGTGAGTAGCTTATGTAATAATAAGTCATGTAGCACATTCCTGCATACAGCTTTGTTTAGATTCTGTAGTGGCATATAAGTCATGATGACCTTAATTAGATATGCAGAATAGGTTGATTAATTATACATAGATGATGTCTTATAATTCTGCATAAATGAAATGAAGTCAAGTACCAAATAGCTATCCAACGGATGTTCAACAAAGTCATCGACGGATGATCAACAAGGCAACCCGACGGATGATCATGTACCCGACGGATAACTCAATATAGTCTCGACGGATGATGATGTACCCGGCGGATAATCAATTCAAACATCAGTCGACTGTGACAACACAGCCATATGCGCCAAATGTATGCAACAGGGATGTGGGAGCCCATTTGACAGGGTTTTGAGGACAAAGAAACATTGCCATTTCTATGCTAATATGAAGATGTTGACAGATACTGGAATAGAGCAATGAAGCAGCATTGTATTAGACTCGATGAGTTTTGTCTTACTTCGTCTTGTCTTCTTACTGTGTAATCTTGGTGTAATATAAACCAAGAAGTAGCAAATAGAACAAAAAACGTAGGCTACGTATTTTTTACACAGAGAAACATTTGTAAGCTGCATTCTTAGCATTTCTCTGTAAACTTAGTTGTTCATCTTTGTAAGCAGCTGTGAGCGTTAATTGCTACACAGAGTTCTCTTGGTATAATATATATCTCTGGTGGATACTTTCAAATCCACCAAAAAGTTTTTAAAGACTTGTGTTTTTAATTACTTGTGTTTTGATTCTATTAACTTGTCATTCTACACCTTGCAAATCAAACACTTATATATTATTAAGAAAGAATAAATTCTTTAATTAAGAAAAAGGTTCAAGAATTCTATTCAACCCCCCCTTCTGTAATTCTTGTTACATTGTTAGGGACTAACAATTGGTATCAGAGCAAGCTCTTAAAGAACAAAGAGTTTAAAGATCACAACAAACTGCAAGATGAACAAGAAGGATGTTGGAGTCAAGATCCCTTTTTTGGATAAAGACAATTACCATCATTGGAAGGTAAAAATGCATCTTCATTTGCTTTCTCAAGATGAGGCCTATGTAGGCTACATAGAGAGAGGCCCTCATGTACCAATGAGAGCTGCATCTGGGAATGAGCCATTGGTTGCCAAGCCAAGGCATGAATGGTCAGATTCTGACATTGAACAAGTCAGGAAGGACAAGAAGACCATGAACATTCTGTTCAATGGAGTTGATGGTGATATGTTTGACAACATCATCAATTGAAAAACTGCTAAGGAAGTTTGGGACACTATACAGATTATCTGTGATGGTACTGAAAAAGTCAGAGAAAACAAGATGCAGCTACTGATTCAGCAATATGAGCATTTTCATAGTGAAGAAAGTGAGTCTCTCACTGACATTTTTAGTAGGTTTCAAAAACTGCTAAATGCTCTTAAGTTGCATGGAAGGGTCTATCAGATAAAAGACTCCAATCTGAAATTCCTTAGATCTCTTCCAAAGGAATGAAAACCAATGACAGTCTCATTAAGAAACTCACAAGATTATAAGGAGTTTACTTTGGAGAGACTGTATGGCATCCTAAAAACTTATGAGCTTGAAATAGAGCAAGATAAGAGGATGGAGAGAGGAAAGAAGAGAGGAGGATCCATTGCACTAGTTGCTGAGTTGGAAAAAGAGAAGGAGGTGAAGATGGAAGCTGTTGAGTCAACTTCAAGGGTCTGTGAAAGCAAGGGCAAGGGGCTGGTATCTGAAAATGAAGATTCTTTGAGCTAAGATGACATGGGGGACATTGATGAACACTTAGCATTTATTTCCAGAAGATTTGTCAAGCTCAAGTTCAAGAAGAACTTTGGAGCAGCCAAGCCAAATAGAAACATGGTGGATAAATCAAAATTCAAATATTTCAAATGTGGCTTGGCAGGGCATTTTACCAGTGAGTGTAGAAAGTCAGATTCCAGCAAGAAAAAGTTTGAGCCTGTGGACTACAAGCAAGAATATTTTGAACTGCTCAAACAAAAGGAAAGGGCTTTCATTACACAAGAAAATGACTGGGCAGCAGATGGTCTGGATGAAAATGAAGATGTCAGCTATGTCAATCTAGCCCTAATGGCCAAGTCTGATGAAACAGAAACAAGTTCTTCAAGTAATCAGGTAATTACTACAAACCTTGCACATTTATCTAAAGTTGAGTGTAATGATGCTATAAATGACATGTCTACAGAGTTATATCATTTGCGTGTTACACTTAAGTCTCTTACTAAAGAAAATGCTAAAATCAAAGAAAACAATTTGTTTTTAATTGAGAGGAACAATGTGCTTGAGTCTCAGTTCATTGATTTTGAAAAATTAAGAATTGAGTGTAAGATTGCCAAGGAGGAATTAACTGAGTCCTTGAAGAAAGAAGAAATTTTGAAGAAGCAGGTCGAGCGTGAACAGAAGGTGATTAAGGCATGGAAAACATCTAGAGATGTCCATGCTCAAATCACCAAAGTTCAAGGAATCGAGTCCTTCTGTGATGCAGCCTGGAAAAATAACAAAGAGAAACTAGAACCAAATTTGGTGGATGGAGTGCTAACAGATGTAGACTCGACGGATGATGAGGATCATCCGTCGGACAACAAAAAGGGTTATCCGTCGAATGATGAAAATCCTCATCCGTCGGCTGTGAGCAAGCCTATCAGTAAAGCCAAACTTGTTAAGTTGAATGAAAAGTATGGATCTGTTTCCAAGAATTTTGTTCCAGGAGAATCGAGTCAAGTTAAGAAAGGAAAAAAGGCTAATGTTGGTCACATGACTGTCAAACAGTTAAGTGATAGACTTGAAAAGATTGAGGTGAAAACAGAGGCTAAAAAGAAAAATAATAGAAATGGTAAAGTAGGGATTAACAAACACGAAACTACACACCTGATAAATATGCTCCTAGAAAAATATGTGTCAAGTGTGGTAGTGTAAATCATTTGTCTGTTAATTGCAAATCTGCCATGCCTACTTCCATATATATACCATCTCACCTTCCCAACATGAATGCCATGCCTCCCATGCCTATGAATGCTATGTCTTCACAGAATATTAATGCACAGTTTGCTAATATGTCATTTGCACCTAATCCCTATTATGCTGCATTTAATATGCCACAAATGCCATTTAGCATGCCATACTGGAATAACATGTTCACAAATAACATGCCATTTCCTGTTAATTATAATATGCATGATAATTATATTGCAATGAATGGTTTCAAAGGCCCAACTCAAATGACTAAGGATGAATCTGAAATTCCCAAGTCAAATGAGATAAAGTCTAAGAAATAGAAAAGGAATGCTAACAAGGCAGGACCCAAGGAAACTTGGGTACCAAAATTAACTTGATTTGGTTTTGATGTGTGCAGGCAAATAGAAAGAATCTATGGTACTTGGATAGTGGTTGTTCAAGACACATGACTGGTGATTCTACCCTGCTCACAGAGTTCAAGGAGAGAGCTGGCCCAAGTATCACTTTTGGAGATGACAACAAGGGTTATACTATGGGATATGGCTTGATTTCAAAGGAAAATGTCATCATTGAAGAGGTTGCATTAGTGGATGGTCTTAAACATAATTTGTTAAGCATTAGTCAGCTGTGTGATAAAGGCAATTCAGTAATCTTCAACTCAGAAGCCTGTGTTATGACTAACAAAAGAAGCAACAAAGTGGTTCTCACTGGTGTGAGAAAAGGAAATGTGTACCTAGTTGATTTCAACTCATCTAATGCAGATTCTATTACTTGTCTTCTCAGTAAAGCAAGTCAGGATGAAAGTTGGCTATGGCACAAGAAGCTATCACATTTAAACTTCAAGACCATGAATGAGCTAGTAAAGAAAAAACTGGTTAGAGGCATTCATCTAGTGGAGTTTTCTAAGGATGGATTGTGTGATGCCTGCCAAAAAGGGAAGCAGATTAAAGCATCGTTCAGGAAGAAACTTGATTCAACAATTGAAGAATCTTTGCAACTGCTACACATGGATTTGTTTGGACCAGTCAATGTGTTGTCCATCTCAAGGAAAAGATTTTGCATAGTAATTGTAGATGATTTCTCAAAGTTCTCTTGGACATATTTCCTAAAGTCTAAAGATGAGGCTAGTGAAATCATCATCAATCACATAAGGCAAGTGAATAATCATCCTGATTTCAAGGTTAGAAGAATCAGGAGTGATAATGGATCTGAGTTCAAGAATTCTGTCATGAGAGCTTTTTATGAGGAAAATGGGATTCTGCATGAGTTTTCAGCGGCAAGAACTCCACAACAGAATGGAGTAGTGGAAAGAAAGAACAGATCACTTATTGAAGCTGCAAGGACAATGCTTGAAGAATCCAAGTTACCAACATATTTCTGGGCTGAAGCTGTAAATACTGCATGCTACACTCAAAATATTTCCTTGGTTAATCATGTTAAATGCATGATTCCCTATCAATTGTTCAAGAACAAGAAGCCAACCCTAAATTTCCTTCATGTCTTTGGCTGCAAATGTTATATCTTGAGGAATCAAACTGATCAGAATGGGAAGTTTGATGCTAAATCAGATGAAGGAATTTTCGTTGGTTATGCTGTTGGTAAAGCATATAGAGTCTACAATCTAAGAACCAACATTGTTGTGGAATCAATACATGTTGTGTTTGATGATAAAAAGATTGAAGGACTACAAGATGGAGATTACCATGAGAGCCTCAAATTTGACAATGTGGAGATGGTTAGTGATGACAGTGATGATGAAAGTGATCAAGAAACAGTGTCAAAGGATAATACAGAAAAATCTACTCTCAATGAAGCTGTTAACTAAACATCCATCGAGTTGCAAAATGCTTCATCCGTCGGTGGATAATCTGTATCATCCGTCGAGAGACAATCAGCCTCATCCGTCGGTACTCAAAATTCCCCATCCGTCGGGTTATCAAAAGGAGCTGAAAGTCAAACTAGATCAATTTCAGAAAATCCCTCTCTTTCAAATCATAGATTCACAAACTCAGGGAGAGTTTCTAACAATCTAAACTCAGTCACATATCAAGACAACAATGAGGCCTCTTCATCTAGAGCCAATCTACCTCTACAAAGGAAATGGACAAAGGAACACCCCTTTGAGCTTATCATTGGTGATGTATCTTCTAGAGTTCAAACAAGGAGAGCAACTCAAGAAGAATGTCTATATAGCAGCTTTCTTTCCAAGGAAGAACCAAAGAAGGTAGAAGAAGCTTTGTTGGATCCTGATTGGATTTTAGCTATGCAGGAGGAGCTAAACCAATTTAAAAGGAATAATGTATGGAAGCTGGTGCCCAAGCGTAAAGGAAAGAATTCAATAGACACCAAATGGGTATTCAGAAACAAGATGGATGAAAATGGCATAGTAGTCAGGAACAAAGCTAGATTGGTTGCTAAGGGCTATTGTCAACAAGAAGGAATATATTTTGATAAAACATTTGCTCCTGTTGCAAGACTTGAAGCCATCAGAATTTTCTTAGCCTATGCAGCCCATGCCAATTTCAAGGTCTATCAAATGGATGTCAAAAGTGCCTTTCTAAATGGAGATTTGGAGGAGGAAGTCTATGTTAGTCAACCTCCTGGTTTTGAAGATCCAAATTTTCCAGATCATGTCTACTATCTTTTGAAAGCACTTTATGGACTAAAGCAAGCACCTAGAGCCTGGTATGACACTTTATCAAAGTTCCTTTTGGAAAATCATTTCACAAGAGGTACTGTAGATAAAACTTTATTCTTCAGAAATGTTAATGGCTCAAGTATACTTGTTCAAATTTATGTAGATGACATTATTTTTGGCTCTACAGATGAGAAACTCTGCAAAAAGTTTGCCAAATTGATGCAAAGTAAGTATGAAATGAGTATGATGGGATAACTAACTTACTTTCTTGGTTTGCAAGTTAAGCAAGTTAGTGATGGAATATTCATTAGTCAAACTAAATACATTTTTAATCTTTTAAAGAAGATTGATCTAATGGATTGCACATCTGCAAAAACTCCCAAGGCTACTGCAACTAAGTTTGAATTAAACACTACTGAAAAGTCTGTGGATATTTCAAGTTATAGGGGCATGGTTGGCTCACTTTTGTACTTAACAGCTAGTAGGCCAAATATAATGTTTGCTACATATTTATGTGCTAGATTTCAGGCTGATCCTAGAGAATCTCAATTAATAGCTATTAAGAGAATTTTCAGATATCTCAAGGGAACACCAAAACTTGGCATTTGGTACCCTAGAGATTCTGGTTTTGATCTAACTGGTTATTCAGATGCAGATTATGCAGGTTGCAGAATTGATAGAAAAAGTATAACAGGAACCTGTCAATTTCTAGGAGACAAGCTTGTGTCCTGGTTCAGTACAAAGCAAAATTCAATTTCTACTTCTACAGCTGAAGCTAAATATATTGTTGATGGCAGTTGCTGTGCACAGATTTTATGGATGAAAAATCAATTGCTAGACTATGGTTTGCAAGTTGAGAGGATTCCTATCTTCTGTGATAACACAAGTGTAATTGCCATCACTGAAAATCCAGTACAACATTCAAGGACAAAGCACATAGATATCAAGTACCACTTCATAAGAGAACATGTAATGAATAGTACTGTGGAACTACATTTTGTTCCAAGTGAGAAGCAGCTTGCAGATATCTTTACAAAGCCACTGGATGAATCCACCTTTTCAAGGTTGGTAAGTGAGTTAGGTATGCTTAATTACTCTTAAATCTATATGAGATAATTTGCTAGTTGAAATGCAGCCAGAAATTTAATTGATTTTTCAGTCTTGGATGAAAATTTTGGCTAAGTCAAAATTTACATCTCGACGGATGATCATTATCCATCGAGTTTGATCATCCGTCGACATACAATTTGGAAATGAAATCAATTATTTTTCTGGAATATTTTATTTCTCGACGGATAACCGATTTATCCTCATCCGTCGACTTGTCTAATTATTAGCCATCGATTCTCTGAACATTATCCATCGAGTATACTTACAGTCTGTAAGTATAACACGACGAATAATGGATGGAATTTTTACAGTTTATTTTCAAACGGCTATTTTAGGCAATTTTAATTGGTTACTTTATTTTTACTTTATTATTTTTAGCAGTTATTTTTGAGATGGTATAAAAGCTTATTTCATTTTCATTGTTTTTCTTTTATCATTCTCAAATCAACTGCTCAAATTTCTTTCTCTTTCAAAGCACTTATTCTTTCTCTTCAAGCTCTCATTCTCTAACAATGGCGCCCGTTGTCAATATTATGTCTCAAACTGGGTTTATCTATGAGAAGAACAATTTCACTGCATTAGTAAACAGGGGTATTCAGCAATCTGGTGACTATCACAAGATAATGGACTTTGTGAAGAAATGCAAGCTTAGCTATGCCATGCTGGAATCACCCAAAATATTTTGTGAAGTTGTTGAAGAGATGTGGACCACTGCCACTTACAACTCGACAGATAAGACCATCACTCTAACCATTAAAGGTAAAGAATTATGTATCAATAGTGATATTATAAAGGCATGTTTCAAGATTCCTGACAACACTGTGACCTCACCACACACTGACACTTATATAATCAATATGCTTAATTTCATGAACTATGCTCTTTCTACCTCTAAGTTGAGTGACATTAGGAGATTGGGTCTTGGGAAAGAATGGAGTTTTATGTGTGATATTGTGACCAAGGTCTTTTCTGGTAAAGTCAGTAATTTTGATTCTGTTAATATTTCTATGCTCAATATGCTCTACATGCTAGTTACAGATAAGTATTTCAATTTTAGTGATCTTGTTCTATTTGAGTTGGGTTATTAATTGGGAGAGTTAAATAAGAGGGGTAAAAGTGTTTATCGTGCTAGATTTTTCATTATGTTAGCTAACCACCTCTGTAAAAGAATAGTGCTTGAGAACCCTAACAACAAATTAGATTGTTGGGTTTAAGAGAGAAGGATCATTACAGATTTGAACAGGGCCAATCATCACAAGGATGTGCCATTGTTCTATTTTCCTGTAATGGAAGCACCTCAGGTAAGTGAGGTAAGTTCATCTATCCCTTCTACTACTCCAACCTCACTAATTTCTTTGAGTTCCAGTGTAGCTATGACAACTGTGTCAATGCCCAAACAGTTGCCTACCCAAGCTACCAAACCATCAAAAATTTCAAAATCCAAATCAAAGAAAGCCCCCTCTGGTATCTCTCAAAAGATGCCAGTTGCAAAATCCACCAAAACCAAAGAGGGGAGTGTGCAGGTGGGTAAGACAGGTGAGGGAAGGGGTGAACATAAAAGAAACCCTAAGGATAAGGATGGAAAGTTGAGTGGTTCCCAACCTAGCCACACTGCAGTTTCCCAATAAACTGTAGTGCTTAAAAAGGATAAAAGCTCATTTCTTGCTGCATCCTCCCAAAAGGATGTAGTTATTGAACAAAGCTCTCAACCAAGAGCACATGCCAAGAGGGTTAGGGACACAAGCTCACCCCAAACTTATGCCAGAAAGAAGAAACCTAAAACCCTTGGGGATGCACAGGGTACACATACTGTGCAAACTGGTGCTAAAGACACAGTCACTGCACCTTCACAAATTCAGCTTGATGTGACTCCAATAAATGTGGAGTCACAACCAAAATCTCTAGTAATAGAAGCACCTCAAACACCAAACTCACCCACTAACTCACTGGATGTGGATATGATAAACACATCAATTCCTGATTCCCCTTCTTTAACTTTGTCGGGGAAGCCAAAATCTAGTGCAAGTGAGCATCATCTTTTAGATGATTTGTTGGCTCACTTGCCTATTCTTTCAGGAACTGTTGGTTCATATGTGCCCAAAATAAATTCAATCAGCACAGAGTCCACAATAGTTTCTATTCCTAGTTCATTCATTTCTACTCTCTCGATGGATATTGCTCATCCGTCGAGTAGTGATTGTATCCCGACGGATAAGCTTAACAGCAATTATCCGTCGGATATCAAAACCACTCATCCGATGGATATCACTCATCCATCGAGTATCTCTACACAGCCTCAAACTTTGTTTACTTCAAGTGCAGAAGAATTAGTGGTTCTACAGTCACTATTAGGATTGAGAGAGAAGAATGTTTTGAGTGAGAGTCTGGGTTGCTCCCAGGAAAAAGGAGAGGAAATGAGTGACATTATGCAATCCACTTCTTCAGGATTGGCAAAAGAAAGTGGGAGGAGTCCCACCTTAGAAGGTGAAGGTGAGGGTGTGAGGGTGGGGAGCCAAGGTGAGACCCTGATGTAACAAAAGGGAGAAAATGAGAGAAATGCAGGTACTGAAGCTATAAGAATGGATGTCATTGCTAGTGAGTCAATGAATGTCCAGGATGTAGACAGGGAGGGACTATCTCAGCAACCTAAAGTTGTTATAGATTCCACATCCCTTGATGCTGAGGCATTTACTCACCCTGTTCCAGCTTTTCAACTTCTAGCTGAACAGGGCAATGACAATGCAGAAAGGATGCTCAATCTGGTGCACACCACCCAGTCTATGATAAGGGCTAAAGATGTCATCACAGCTTTGCCTTCTACAGCTGGTGATGTGAATCATGAGACTGGTGGCTCAGCTGATTTCTTTGGTGATGATAGTGGGGATAGTGAAGCTGATGCAATAATAGGGGGATAAGTAGGCTCAAGTTCAAGATCAGGTCTGCCATCATGGGCACTTTCAAAGCACTGTGATGAGCACTACTTCAAAACAACCTTGATCCAACTAATCAATCAGACAAATACTGCTCTTCAAACCACTACAAATGCCAGCATCAAGAAGCTCCTTCAAGCACATCTAGCCTCTCTGCAACTTCAACAAATTCAAGGCCTCCAACATGCTAGAGATGTTAACACCATCAAGGGTGATATTGATGAGATGAAAAAGACCATTTCAGACAAAATGGATTCTAAGATTCCAGACACTACCATACTTGACATCAAGAGGCAATTAAGGAAAATTTTTGATCTTGCAACCAAGATAAATGCCTTGGATACAAGAATGTCATCCATGGAAGCATCTTTAACAGTCATTCATCTTCATCAAGCCCAACAGACAGATTTACTTCAAAAATTGATGGCTGCTCAAACCCCCTCCACAATTCAACTTGATGATAACAAAAAGGGGGAGAAAGGATCAAGTGAGGGGGAGAAGCTTCAAATTTAAATCAGTAAAATAATTGTGCCTTCAATTACTATCTCAAAGCCACCAGTTACAGACAGTATAGATCTGATAAATGCAACAACAGCATCCAACTTTAGAGTAGCCGAAAAGAAGTAGTTGAGTCCACTCAACTGGGAGAAAATTGATGAGGATATTCAAAAGAAGTTTGACCTAGCAAAGGAGCCAGAAAAATCAACCATTCATCACTTTCAAGTCAGGCAAATTTCAGTGAATAATATGAGCATGGACTATTTGGAAAGAGGCCAAACATCCTGCATCAAAACTCCAAAGGCAGATCTCATCATGAAGCGAAAG
The DNA here is from genome assembly GCF_009905375.1 of Apium graveolens. Classification (NCBI taxonomy): domain Eukaryota; kingdom Viridiplantae; phylum Streptophyta; class Magnoliopsida; order Apiales; family Apiaceae; genus Apium; species Apium graveolens. The sequence goes on along the minus strand of NC_133657.1, from coordinate 203,539,321 downwards.
TTGAACTACTCAAAATAATCATTGAAGAACCTTTTGGATACGGTGTATGAGACACCTAAGCCTGATGAAAAGAAGATTCTGTCAAGATCAATTCCTCTAATAAAGATCCAGCTGATTCAGCTTTGAAAAAGAGAATTGCTAAAGTTTTCAGGAATGGGAAAGAAATTTGTGTGGTGTCTGGACACCCTCAATTTGCTCAAGCAAAGAGAGAAGAAAAGGCTAGATTGAAGCAGGAAAAGAAGCAAGCTGCTCTAGATGCAAAAAGGGCTAAATAGAAGAAAGAGCAAATTGCTATCTTGGCCAAGCTACATACTGTAAATCCATCACAACAAATTCCTGCTCAGCCATCTGAAATCACTGAATCTCAAGATCCAAAGAAGCAAGTTGAAAAACAGAAGAAAGCTCCAAGAACCAAGGAGGTGCCTAAAAGAACCAAAAGGAAACTGGACTTTGTTAATAAGGAATTGGAGAATCAGTTTCCCAAGGAATCCACTCCAACTAAAACTCAAGCATCAAAACCCACTGTGGTATTTGAAGACATCAAGGTGGTGGATCCTTACAAGAACATTCATGGTGAACCTATTGTGCCTAAGGATGAACCAATAGACTGGAAAAGTCTACCAATTCCTGACTTTAATCCGCCAATCCTTAGCAAGCCAAAAAGAACAAAGTCAAGAGCAGTCAAGAAAGTGAAGTTATCACCTCTCAAATCCAAATCTCTAGTCAAAGCTTAATCTAGAGTCAACAAAGGAGATTATATGTACTTGTATGACATCAAGGAGTTTTCTGATCTAAACCTCTATCTAGATGAACTAGATGAAGTGAGGGGAATTGATGCATACAGAAACCTACCTGAAAGGTTAGTGTTCAAACACATGGTGTAAGTCATATGTCATAGTCCTATTTGTATATTCGAGGATTCAACTCAACTCAAATAAGAATGTAATAAGTAAATAGTGGATCTACCGTCAAAGAGATCTCACAGAGTAATATCTGTCAAAGGATTCAGAAACAAGGTTCATCTACAGACTTGAGGAATTAATTCACTGGAAGAAGTTCAAGAAATTGATCATGCCTCAGTGATATAAATCAAGAGTGTGGATTTAATCAAGTGACAGAGATCTCGTCAGAGTATCATTAATTACAAGGATTTAATCTGAAGAAAATCAAAGTGTCAAAGTCAAGACATGAAGAAATGTCACGAAAGTTAGTCACTCATGAACCAGACAGTACATCGAGTGTCAACATTGAAGTGGTGGAATTGATTCATAATTGACAGTGATTTTCAGAAGATTTTCAGAAGAATGGTTGCTGCTCAAGATTAGTATTAATTCTCTATTAATTAATTAAGTCATATAATTTAATTAAGAAAATAAATTATATCTGCAAAGATTAATTTATTGATTAATTGAATTAATTGATTAATTAATTAATTCTGAATTAATATTAAGGTTTTTCAGAATTTTAATTGGATTAAAATCTGCATTAAATCAGCAAGAGAATTGAAAATGAACTAGCATGACAATCAGGATTGTCATACCGATTGTCATGCCAGGCCATTTTCAATAGTCTCACCGAAAGTTACACTGGGAGGAGATTGTCTTGCTAGTTCATTCTGATAGTCTTGCTAGTTCATTTGATTGTCATACCGAAAGTCTTGCTAGCTGTTGAGATTGTCTTGCTAGTTCAAAGGATAGTCTCACCGAAAGTCCTACCAGCTATGGGATTGTCATTCCAGTTCATTCCATTCTGTTGATTGATTAAAAAGACAGAAGCAGCCATTCAAGAATTATCTATCCAATACACAAGTCAAAAACAAGAACACAGCAGCCGCAGCAAATATTTCATTTTCATCTGCTTTATTCAAGATCAATTTCTAGATTGTAAAGTTAAATCCAATCAACTAGAAATCTTTATCTTGTTCTTGTGTAACAATCTAGCGGATCAAAATCCCTAGAACTTAATCTCAAATTGCGTTTAGCATTTGATTCTAATTATTACAAAATAGAAAAAGTTTATGTCGAATTTATTCTAGATTTGTGATAATTAATTTGAGATTAATTCCTTATAATCGATACAGTTGTTGTAACACCTTTCAAGTTTAATAATATTCTTATTTAACTTGAATTTTGTTTCACATTTTTTATTCCGCATTTATTCGATTATTTGGTACTGTTTGTATTCAACCCCCCCTTCTACAAACACATTGGGACCTAATAATTGGTATCAGAGCCTTCTGATTAACGAACAAATCAAGATCCTAGACTTTTGTGATTTTTCAACTCCTTGAATTTTTATTTATTCAAAAATTCATAATGACTTCACAAAAAGTTGGAACCGTTAAAATTCCACTATTTGATAAAGAAAATTATATCATGTGGAAGAAGAAGATGCTATTATTTTTACAAGTTGCAAATCCCAAATATCTGAACTTGTTAAAGAAGGGTCTAAAAACTCCGATGGTTATTGAACCAGAGGTGATAGTAGATGATGTTGTGATTACCAAAGCTAGAACCTATCCAAAAGAGCCTGAAGATTTTACTCCTGGTGAGAAGAAAGAAGCCTCCTTGGATGCCAGCCTTCAATTAATATTAATTGATTCCCTTGATCCCTTGATGAACAGACATGTGATGAACTGTAAAAATTCCAAACACATGTGGGAAACTATTAAGGTGATTAATGAAGGCACAGAGGAAGTTAGGGAGAACAAGTTGGAGATCCTAACCTCTGAGTATGAATATTTTAAATCAAATCCAGGAGAAGGAATTACTGAAGTGTTTGAGAGGTACAATGCGTTGATCAACAACCTGAACATAAATGGGAAATATTATTCAATCAGGGAGGTCAACAAAAAGTTCCTTTTAACACTGTCAACTCATCTTGAACATAGAATCACTGCCATTAGAGAAGCTAGAGATCTGAGTGAGATTTCTTTGGACAGGCTCTATGGAGTGTTAAAAACCTATGAGTTGGAGCAGATACAACAGAAGGAAGTCTACGGGAAGGATAGAATGGTCAGCACATCTACTGCACTTGTAGCTGAAGGTCAACAACAACAGCAATCTCAACAATTGGAGAGAATGGTACAGTGTTCCAAGGCTGAGGAAAATATGTTAGTAGCAGAATATGATCCTCCTACTACAAATTAATCAAGTGATGATTTTTATTCCTTGGAAGAGTTGGAGCAATTGGAAGACGAGTCAATGGCCCAAATTGTCAAGATATTCTCCCATGTCAGATTCAAGAGGAATCCCAAGCTTAAGTACAAGTCCAACTACAACAAATTCCAGAAAGGTGGATCTTCATCCTCTAACACCAGCAGTGGTGGATACAAAACAGGGATGGTTGATCGGAGCACCATCAAATGCTATAACTGCAATGAGTTGGGACACTTTGCCACAGAATGTAGGAAGCCAAAGCAAGTAAGAAAGAACTCTGAAAGGGCTTATCTGGCAAAGGGAAGAAGCTGGGATGATACTGACAGTGAAGATGAAGATGAAGGAAATCTTGCTCTTATGGCTATTGATGGAAAAGCTTCATCGTCAAGAATAGAGGTAAAACTTTCTGATGCTGAAATGGTTTATCATCTAAGAGGTAACTTAGATTGTGCACGTCGTGATAATGAACTGTTAAGTTTACAGATCACAGACCTTGAGAAAGAGGTCAATGAATTAAGACTTGTGCACATTAATCAAGACAAATTAAAAGAACAAGTATCTTTTCTAGAGAATAGAGTTGACTGTTATAGAAAACTCGAAACTATTCTCAAAGACAAGATCACCGGTCTTGAGACTAAGGTTAGAGCCTACTTCAATTCTTGTTCGAAGGCTAAAGAGTTCTACAGTAAGCAATCTGTTAATCAAACATCTAGAATAGGTTATGATTACAATGTTGCTATTGGAGAATTAGGCATAAACTCCCCTCCTCGTGTCTGTGCTAAAGGGAGGGAAGTACCACATGTGCTTAAGGGTGTTGATGAACCCCTCTATAAACCATCAATTGCTGAACCATTTGATGCGACCTCTTCTGTTATTCAAGAAGAAATACGTGCTGAAGATCTTGCTAATGAGAAGGTTGTTTCCAAGTCAAGTGTGTCGAAAGTTCCAGTCAAAGTTGTGAAAGCAACTGATACTAACTCAGACACACATGAGTTGGATAACAAAAATGCCATGTCTACCATACATAAATTGCCTACTATTAATCACTCTCATAAAGCATGTGGTGTTTCTAATTGTATGTCTTGTGCTTTTAATATGATGTATGCTTATTTTAATGGTAAGCATATTTCTAATGATAAGACTACTCCTCGTCAGCATGTGAATAACAAGAAGCATGATAGGTCTAAGACTGCTAGTCCTTCTAAGGCTAGAAAGGAGTCATTTGTGCCTAAGCTTAAACAAAAATTTGTTAAGGCTGTTTACAAGGTCAAATGTTCAGTCATTGAGAAAATTGAGGCAATTAAATTAAAAATGTTGTTTTGCCTGACAAAGGACAGTTCTACAAGTATGCCGGGCCCAACCAAGTTTGGGTTCCGAAGAAGGTCTAATCCATTTGTAGTGCAGGGCATTAAACAGGTGTAACCGGTAGTGTGGATTCTTGACAGTGGATCATCAAGACATATGACCGGAGATAGAGCCCTGCTATCAAATGTGGATTGAGAAAGCTGGCCCCCTGGTTACCTTTGGAGATAACAGCAAAGGTTTATCCGAGGGATATGGCTGTTTGCAAGCTGGTAATGTTATCTTGAACTTGTAAATAGTTTCTATATTTTTGCTATATTTATATAAGTTTTTATTTGTATTTTCTGTAATTGTAAATATTGTATGATATATGAAATTGAATGCTGATATCTTGTTGATAGATATTTGGTATTTAATTCATTGATATTTGTTTTTATTATTATCTGTATTGTATTATTATTTTTATTTATTTTATTTTTATTTTATTTTATTTTAAATTTTATGCAACATAACAATTAGTATCTAAAGTACTTGACAAGTATCGGTCAATGATATGTTGTTAACATTATGTTGCAGATATTTGTAAGCTTTTAACATGAATGAGAATTACTTAGACTTTACCCTAAGTGATCAATGTTTTATCAAAAACTCATTCATATTGAAAAACAAAATCAAACTTCTTTCTACAGTAGTGATTTCTTATTTCATGTAAAATCTTTTGAAATCACTATTGTACATCATTTTCTCTCTATTACCATATATTTTGTGTTACAGGTTCAGTCTCCAATGACGTTCTTTCATTGACAGTCATGAGGTTGAAAACCCACAACATCTATCCCAGACTGTAAAGACAAACACATAAACAGAACCAACCAACACTCTCTTACCACTAAATGTAGTATGAATGAGCGTGAGGGAGATAGTGCCTTAGTGCACCACATAAGGAAGGTTCTGTAGTCAACCCAGAGCTCTGTCTCCTACATAGATGAGTAGTATTTAAACCGAGACAACTGCTAGCCCCCATACATCTTCTCAAAAAGATGTAACGGCTGAAAAGGCACAAAAACAGTTACTAGATTCATTCTCTCAACAGGGTGCGTCTATTGAATTTTGCCTGTCGGCCAAGGCATCCGATGTAGTGTCACCACCTCAAATATAAACAATTCTTAATACACAAGGAAAGGTTACACACACAAAGGATGAGTTGACGGAAACAAGAGTTTCGACCATTTTAAGGTCAGATTCGATTGTTCAAGGTTCGTTAATGGACCAATTGCCTTTACAGGTGTTAGGAGAGGATACTGATCCAAAAGCCATATGTCAGTGGTCAGTGTCTACCTCCCCAGGCTTAAATCCCCTAGATGCATCTGCGGATAGTGGATCTGACATAGGCACAGATCGGCAACTTGTTGACAATGATTCAGATATTACCTGATGAGTCATAAGGAAATGTCTTCACAGGCATTAGAAGGGAACTTTGATCTTTATGCTAAATTCTTTGGATCATTGTTTACCTTCCCAGAATTCAAATCTGGAACCCTAAAAGGGAAACTAGCAACTTGTAGATTATGACTCAGATTCATCTGACGAGTTTAACAAGGATGGGAATTTGCGAACTCCCATTGCACCACCTGTGACCTCCTTAAGGATGACTAAGGTGATTTTCCTTGCAGGTACAGCTGAAGTATGGAGCTATGAGAGGAGTGACACACTTGTGAGAATGAGTGTAAACACGAGTGGAGAGAAGAGTGAAACACATATGAGGTACACTAAACAGAATCACACACTCACAGTGAGGAAGAAAGAGAAACTACTTGTTATTTCTTTTCCAACCAAGTGAAATATGAGAACTCCTTCAGACGACGGCATACATTCCTTCTCTAAGGGGGAGATAAAAGCTTAAGTAATAGTTTGGAGGATTCCTCAACTAAGGGGGAGAAATAGCAGGGAGAAAGAAAAAGATCCTACATGTACACTACACCACACCATTGTTGTTTGTAACTACGGATCCTATTGTACGGGAGAGGTGGTAAACGAAGGTGATCTTCTTTAATCAGTTGATTCTCATAGGGGGAGAAACAAGAGAGATATGTGCTTCTCATCAGGAAATGTGGTTGTACAGAAGAAAATGGAACTACTTGAAGATATGTTCAGTCTAGAGGAACATCTATTTGGAATCTGGAAAATGTTAAATCTAGTCCAGAACTTTTCTACTATTTACTTTGCATTTCTTTTTATATCTTTTTCTTATTTGTTAGTTGAGTTATCCTCTAGGTATTTGTGTGTTATTGTCTAACAAACAAATAGGGGGAGATTGTAAGTCATATGTCATAGGCCTATTTGTATATTCGAGGATTCAAATCAACTCAAATAAGAATATAATAAGTAAATAGTGGATCTACCGTCAAAGAGATCTCACAGAGTAATATCTGTCAAAGGATTCAGAAACAAGGTTCATCTACAGACTTGAGAAATTAATTCACTGGAAGAAGTTCAAGAAATTGATCATGCCTCAGTGATATAAATCAAGAGTGTGGATTTAATCAAGTGACAGAGATCTCGTCAGAGTATCATTAATTACAAGGATTTAATCTGAAGAAAATCAAAGTGTCAAAGTCAAGACATGAAGAAACGTCACGGAAGTTAGTCACTCATGAACCAGACAGTACATCGAGTGTCAACATTGAAGTGGTGGAATTGATTCATAATTGACAGTGATTTTCAGAAGATTTTCAGAAGAATGGTTGCTGCTCAAGATTAGTATTAATTCTCTATTAATTAATTAAGTCATATAATTTAATTAAGAAAATAAATTATATCTGCAAAGATTAATTTATTAATTAATTGAATTAATTGATTAATTAATTCTGAATTAATATTAAGGTTTTTCAGAATTTTAATTGGATTAAAATCTGCATTAAATCAGCAAGAGAATTGAAAATGAACTAGCATGACAATCAGGATTGTCATACCGATTGTCATGCCAGGCCATTTTCAATAGTCTCACCGAAAGTTACACTGGGAGGAGATTGTCTTGCTAGTTCATTCTGATAGTCTTGCTAGTTCATTTGATTGTCATACCGAAAGTCTTGCTAGTTGTTGAGATTGTCTTGCTAGTTCAAAGGATAGTCTCACCGAAAGTCCTACCAGCTATGGGATTGTCATTCCAGTTCATTCCATTCTGTTGATTGATTAAAAAGACAGAAGCAGCCATTCAAGAATTATCTATCCAATACACAAGTCAAAAACAAGAACACAGCAGCCGCAGCAAATATTTCATTTTCATCTGCTTTATTCAAGATCAATTTCTAGATTGTAAAGTTAAATCCAATCAACTAGAAATCTTTATCTTGTTCTTGTGTAACAATCTAGCGCATCAAAATCCCTAGAACTTAATCTCAAATTGCGTTTAGCATTTGATTCTAATTATTACAAAAATAGAAAAAGTTCATGTCGCATTTATTCTAGATTTGTGATAATTAATTTGAGATTAATTCCTTGTAATCGATACAGTTGTTGTAACACCTTTCAAGTTTAATAATATTCTTATTTAACTTGAATTTTGTTTCACATTTTTTATTCCGCATTTATTCGATTATTTGGTACTGTTTGTATTCAACCCCCCCTTCTACAAACACATTGGGACCTAACACATGGGAGGAAAGGAAACTCAATGGCCACTTCACAGGATCCTTTAAGAAAGCCAAGCTGTACTGATAAAGGTTTATTCATCTTTCAAGAAGAACTTTGGGTACAATGTAACTGCAAGAAGATTGGTTCTAAAGAAGATTGAAGAACTGAGGAGTATTAGAGCCAAAGATGCACTCCCAAAGACTCTATCTATTCCTTACACAGGGAGTAGAGTGCATCTAAGGCCCTACTGGCTGATGGAGTTAATGGATGACAAATGTGTGAGAAGATTTTTCAGATTAGAAGACCAATTGAGCATCTCTAGCAATGAGACTCTTTTGGAAATGCAAGAAATGCTAAATCTCTCAGAATCTGATGAATTGGAATTCCACAGGCAGCTCCAAAATTAGATTGAAGAAAATAACAGAAAGCTTGGAAAGAGATCCAGACATTCAAGGAACTAGATAAATCTGCTCAGACTAGAGGAGCATCTTGAAAATGACTGTGAGCTAAACTTTGTACATTGTGTCATTTGAAGCACTTTATGGTTTTATCTATCTACTTTCATTTAAATCTGTATTTTTAGGATGTTTTGTTATCATCAAATTTCTCTTAATTTATGGCTACAATTCTAGTAGACATAAATTGGGGGAGATTATTGTGAAAATGTTGTGAACTTGATGATTTAATTAACAAAACATCTTGGTAGATTTAACTTAGTGAAAAATGTAGCACTCGACGGATAAAGAATCTAGTCCCGACGGATGACTCAATATAGTCCCAACGGATGATGCTTTACTTATCCATCGAGTGAGTAGCTTATGTAATAATAAGTCATGTAGCACATTCCTGCATACAACTTTGTTTAGATTCTGTAGTGGCATATAAGTCATGATGACCTTAATTATATATGCATAATAGGTTGATTAATTGTACATAGATGATGTCTTGTAATTTTGCATAACTGAAATGAAGTCAAGTGCCAAATAGCTACCCAACAGATGTTCAACAAAGTCATCGACGGATGATCAACAAGGCAACCCGACGGATGATCATGTACCCGACGGATAACTCAATATAGTCCCGACGGATGATGATGTACCCGACGGATAATCAATTCAAACATCAGTCGACAATGACAACACAGTCATATGCGCCTAATGTATGCAACAGGGATGTGGGAGCCCATTTTACAGGGTTTTGAGGACAAAGAAACATTGCCATTTCTATGCTAATATGAAGATGTTGACAGATACTGGAATAGAGCAATGAAGCAGCATTGTATTAGACTCGATGAGTTTTGTCTTACTTCATCTTGTCTTGTTACTGTGTAATCTTGGTGTAATATAAACCAAGAAGTAGCAAATAGAACAAAAAAACGTAGACTAAGTATTTTTTACACAGAGAAATATTTGTAAGCTGCATTCTTAGCATTTCTCGGTAAACTTAGTTGTTCATCTTTATAAGCAGCTGTGAGCGTTAATTGCTACACAGAGTTCTCTTTATATAATATATATCTCTGGTGGATACTTTCAAATCCACCAGAAAGTTTTTAAAGACTTGTGTTTTTAATTACTTGTGTTTTGATTCTATTAACTTGTCATTCCGCACCTTGCAAATCAAACACTTATATATTATTAAGAAAGAACAAATTTTTTAATAAAGAAAAAGGTTCAAGAATTTCATTCAACCCCCCTTCTGTAATTCTTGTTACATTGTTAGGGACTAACAAATAGCAAAATGCGCTGGGAAATATGGCAGACGATATGTAAAAAGCATTTCCTACCACTCATTTTCTACCCGTCTTGGTACGAAATATCTTGAGGATCGTAGAGAATAACTTGAATATGGTAGAAAATGACTTGAATATAGTTGAAAAAGGCTTGAAGATGATAGAAAATGGCTTGAATGTTGCAGGAATTGCAACATGTTGCAGGAATTGCTGGTAAAGTTTAAAAAAAATAGTATTCGTATCATAAATTAATTTGCTGGTAAACTATTAACTTGTGTGCAATTTACTTCAAAATTTGTAAAATTAATTGTATTTATTCGTATCAGAAAAATTGAAATTAGACTTTTCGTTCAAAGTTTTAACTACCCATTTCAAAATTAATACACTCTGTAAAGTATCTAGTTAATCATACTAATATTAATTCAATAATAATTGAACAAATGCTACTCTAATGCTACTTTAATACTCCGTCTATTTTTTTGCATATTAGTTTGATTTTTTTACATACAATTTCAAATTCTTTGACTGCATATATAAAATAATATTTTTTAGATTTTTTTGTAATTAAGTTTTAGTTATATATTTTTATTCACAAAAAAAATTAGAAATTATTTTTAATGATGTGGTCAAAGACTTAAAGTACGTGTTTAAAAGTTAAATGACATATATAAAAATCTAAATTTTACTTAAAAATCTAAATTTCTCAAGACAACTGCAACAATGATCTAAACATCCAAATTTGTGGCAGATTTCCAATTTTTTTTGTCGCTGTGATTTAAATGGTGAACTAAATTTGGATCAAATTTTTCAGCAGTCGTGATTCAAATGTTGATCTAAATTTTGATCGGTGGACAATACTGATATAAATTTGGATCAACACTATTAACTGATCCAAATTTTATTTAATATAAAATAATAGTTTAGTACTTCATATATTTAGTTTATTGGATTTCAAATTGATTTTTGACTTTTTAATTATTTAATTAATAATAGTATGTAATTAATATTTGATAAAATATATTTTTTAAATAAAATTAATTATAAAGAGAAAAACATATTTCATTAAATTTCAAATAAAAGTACATGAAATACTTAATAAAAAGTACATCAAATGCATAAGATAAAAATAAATGAATGTAAGTAGCTAATAGAGCTTCCACATTAAATTTAAGATTAAATGATTTAACATAAAATTTTGTAATATAATATATACATATAATTTGAATTAAAACAATTTGGATGAGTGCTGAAATTCATCATGAATTTGAAATCGTTTGATAAATTAAATTTAAATTTTTGAATCACCTAGAGGTTCCGTCCCTCCGTAAAGTTGTACTCCGTAAAAGAGAAAATAATGGCGGTATAAAAATGTACTTGTAGTATTATTATAATTACAGATAGAAAATGGAAAGATACAGTAAGGGAAAATATAGAAACAGTGATAGAAAAAGTAGAAGGAGAGCATTAAAGGCACAAGCTTCCACACCCATCTCTCTCTTCTTTCATTACTAGTACCTTTTCCCCATTTTTCCCAGTTTGAAAAACCTGTTGCTAAAAGCCCCAGCTAGCTTTTCTAGCTTCAATCTCTATCAATTTTCACCCATACCCATGTACTGAAATAGTACTTATTTGAAGTTCTTGATCATTGTTTTGTGTAAAGGTCTGTGCTTTGAGAGAGTAAAGATCTGAGCTTTTTTGGGTTTGTTTTAAAAGGTGTTTTTAGTGTTCTTGAAGTTCAAGATTTGAGATCTGAGGGTTGTGTTGGTTGTAATTGGATTTTTGGCTTGTGGGGTTTCAAGATTGAGCTGAAATGTGATAAAGATTGAAACTTTCTTTGGAATTTGTGTGTTTGTGGTTTTGGTGAAGATCAGCATTTTATAAAGTTGGAGTCTTTATATAGTTTTAGGTGGTTTTGTTGGTTTTGATATTTGTTACATTGGGGGTTATTGTGGAGGTTAAGAGAAAGTGATTATGTTGGTTTTGGGTGAGAAAGAAGGGAAGGAAGAGTCTGTGAAGCACTTTGGGATTGGTTTATGGGGGAATTTGTACTCAATTGTTGGATTTAGTAATTTGTTTTGATCTTGATTTGTGGGTTTGATTTTGGGTTCAGGGTGTTGCATCTGCAAATATGAGGTTATCTTCTGCAAGTTTCAATAGGCAGTCACCTGAAGGTATATATGCCTCTCTCTCTCTCTCTCTCTCTCTCTCTCTCTCTCTCTCTCTGTGTCTCCCCCCCCCCCTCTCTCCCCCTCTTTCTCTATCCCTCTCTCTCTCTCCTCTCTCTCTCTCTCTCTCTCGCCTCTCTCTCTCTCTCTCTCTCTCTCTCTCTCTCTCTCCCTCCCTCCCTCTCTCCCCCTCCCCCCTCTCTCTGTTCCCCTCTCTCCCCCTTCATATCTCTCTCACTCTCCCCCTGTGTGTTTTCTATAATGTAAGCTATAATTGTTCTCAGAATGCTTGTTTAGACCTTTGTGTCCAAATTAGTTTTGATCTTTTCATTTGATATAGATGATATCTGTAAACTTTGGTTTCTGTCTTTAACATGTTCTTTGGTTTTGAGGGTAATCTTCTTTTCTCAGCAATGAAAATTATGACGTGTGCAATTTTTTTGTTGAATGTTAGTAGCTGTTAGACTTCTTTTTCATTATGATATACTGTAAAATAGTTTGGTAGAGGTTTCCATATGTGATTTTATTATCAATTTGCAACCTACAGCAGGTGCTTCTTTAACATTTACCGTTTCTCCTCCAATTTTCAGGTGAAAAAACTTGTCTAAATTCTGAACTTTGGCATGCGTGTGCCGGACCTCTTGTTTCCCTTCCTGCTGTTGGAAGCCGGGTGGTATATTTTCCTCAGGGTCATAGCGAACAGGTTTTTTTCTGATATAATCTTTCTGAACTCTTCATTCTTTTATGTATTTACTGTATCTATGTTTAAGGGTAAGCAGTAGCTCTACTAAATATCAAACACTGATATTGTATTTCCGAGTAGGCTAAAGCATGTAAAAAGATCCTGCTATGCTCTAGTAACATTCGTAGTCTCCTCATAATATTCTTGCCTTGAACTAAGGAGTTGCACTTGAATGTAAGACAGAAGTTTAAACGTGTAACATCTGATGAGAAGTCATAGAGCATATTTTTTGTGCCTGTTTAAATCTTCTGTTGACGTTCACTTCTGCTAGTGTGTTGATTAAAATGGTTTATCAATATAAATGGCTGAATTTAGTTTTGTAATGCAGCATATAGGTTACAATTACTCATTTCAAATCTTTGTGTAGGTTGTTGCATCAACAAACAGAGAAGTGGATGCTCATATCCCTAATCATCCAAACTTGCCACCACAACTCATCTGCCAGCTACACAACATAACTATGCATGTAAGCAGGCTAATACTCTCTCTATTCCATAGTGATAGTTGTTTTAGACTACTTTTGGTATTCCACAATGTATGTCATTGTCTACTTTTGATGTATAATGCATGTTTTCTTTTTTACCGTATACTTTTATTTCTTTTTTTTATCTGCTATTTCTCAATATTTAATTTTAAATGTGTTGTAATGACCTCTCTTTAATCAGTGAGAAAATTTCTTAAACGGCTAACAAAATGGAACGGAGTACTTGTTATTCTTCTCCGATTGCTAGCCCTTGTATCCCAGAGTCCTGATTTTTCACTTGCAGGCTGATGCAGAGACAGATGAGGTTTATGCTCAGATGACTTTGCAACCACTAAATTCAGTATGCAACTTTATCTATGTTTTCTTCATCTATTTGTTTTATTTCTTGATATGTTTTCCTCATAACCATCCAAATATGTAGGAAGAGCAAAAGGAACCATTTCTTCCAGCTGACTTGGCTGCCCACAACAAACAGCCGACCAATTATTTTTGCAAAACATTGACCGCGAGTGACACAAGTACTCATGGTGGTTTTTCAGTCCCTCGCCGTGCAGCAGAAAAAGTTTTCCCCCCCTTGGTGCAGTTTTTGGCTTCTCCAGTCTTAAATTATATAGCTATTTTCTTTGGTTGAGATTTCCCTTCATCAACTGCCTTGTAATTAAGACCATGTTTTTCTTTACAGGATTTTTCCCAGCAGCCTCCTGCCCAAGAGTTGATTGCGAGGGATCTACATGAAAATGAATGGAAGTTTAGACACATATTTCGTGGTGAGTATTATTTTTAACTTACTTTTACAGGAAGCATCAGAATAAGTAGCGTCAACCTTTTCTAATTTTTTCAAGTCCGTACCTCTGATATCATACTTACCGGAAAACTCAACTTTGATGTCCTTATCACAATCTTTGATTTTGTTGGCCTGCTGAAGACCTGAGCTTGTAATTAAATGGACTTAAAATTAAGTCTCTGCCCGGGTTATTATGATGAGTACAAGGCATTATATTTCTTAGAAACTTTTGTTCTTATTACAGGCCAACCGAAGAGGCATTTACTTACAACAGGATGGAGTGTGTTTGTAAGTGCAAAGAGGCTTGTTGCAGGTGATTCTGTCTTGTTTATATGGTAAGCTATCATTCTTATGTTAGGTTGGAGGCTTGGACCAACAAGTTTATTATGAGTGTTTACTTCTTATCCAATCAGTGCATTAAATCATGCAATATCTTCACTTGTAATGTTTGATTTCAATGATTTACATACAATATCACTGAAAAAAACTTGCTTTCTTTTAATCTATTGTGAAATTATCTTTATAGAATATAGTTAGCGCTGTGTTATCTATCTTTTAGATAGAACTTATAATTAATAGCTGAGATGGGACCAAATTGCTTAGTTCTTTCTCTTACTCCAGGAATGAAAAGAATCAATTGTTTCTAGGCATTCGACGAGCTATTCGGCCACAAACTGTTATGCCTTCTTCAGTATTATCATGTGACAGTATGCACTTGGGCCTTCTTGCTGCCGCAGCTCATGCTGCTTCCACTAACAGTCGTTTCACCATATTTTATAATCCACGGTGCGTTGGGTTGCATATTTGGTTACTCTGTCAATGTAGAATCGTTCTTATGTCTCAATTTCATTTTTTATTTAGGGCCTGCCCATCAGAATTTGTCATACCTCTTGCCAAGTATGTTAAAGCAGTTTATCATACTAGAGTTTCTGTTGGCATGCGCTTTCGGATGCTTTTTGAAACAGAAGAATCAAGTGTCCGTCGGTATGTTTCAAACTCTTATACAAGCCAGTAGAGTTTTCATCTGCAGTTTACCTCTTTAATCAGTTCTTAAATTTCAAATCTATTGGCTGGGTCTTTTTTTTCAATAGATTAATCTAGTAGAGAAGTATTACATGATAAGGTAACAAGTAAACAAATGCAAAGAGAAGACACATGGTAATGCCTTGCAAAGTCCGGACACTAGGCTACTCCATTAATTATTATAACATAAATCACTTTAAAATAATTCTGACATTTATATTAGGCTTTAATGGATATTATTAAGAACTAAAATTGTTTAGGGGCACTAGTCTCTTACTATATGACGCATGTATGTCGAATATGTCATAAAATTTAAAAATCCGTGCTTTCTTGCTTTATTAGATTAATCTACTGTTAAAGGGTTGTAGTTTGAAGTTTTGAACAATGAGATACCATAACAAGAAATTGTCAGTTTACTATGAATTCTCAAGGGTGGTATCTGGCCTAGCATGTTCCTGATATGCGACACTATGTTGGAGGTAGTCAAATGGCCCTACTCATGCTAGTATGATACAAATGCATTATTAGGATTGTTGCGAGTTGGGTCAAGTATCACACGGGTGTTCGAGGCTTTTTTGTAAAGGAGTTACCCTAGCTATTCTGTCAAGTTGACTCCGGTTACTAAATGTCTAGTAGGAAAAATGTTAACGTTAGTATAAGATCTTAAGACTTGTGATGGTAAACTTAATGTCACTACTACAGGTTGTAGAAGATTCTGTATACTATTTATGTAATTTTAGTTATTAACTAAATTTTTTCTTAAACTAATGTAATATTTGCAAGTGCTAAGTATATATTAATTAATGACAAGTTTAAGACATTAAGTTTATAATTGCAATTATGAGTGTTGAGACCCATTCGAGTGTTTTCAAACGTTTCACATGAGCAAAATAGCTTATTTAAGCAAGTACCAATAAAGTCTAAAAAATCCATTCAGCATTTTGTTTTGTTTCTAGTTGATATTATATACTTAGTTAAAAAGTACTTAATGTACTTGGCCCATTGCAGCTATATGGGCACAATTACTGGTATAAGCGACTTGGATACTGTTCGGTGGCAAAACTCACATTGGCGTTCAGTAAAGGTCTGTTTGTATATTAGAGCTGAAGATTTTGCTAGTTTTTCTTCCTGTCCTTGCATTTATTTAGTAACATTGGCATGAAATTTACATGGTAAACTCAGGTTGGCTGGGATGAGTCTACAGCCGGGGAGAGACAGCCAAGGGTATCCCTCTGGGAAATTGAACCTCTAACAACATTCCCAATGTATCCCTCCCCATTTCCCCTCAGACTCAAGCGCCCTTGGCCACCAGGATTGCCCTCATTTAACGGCAAGTTTATTCAGTCTTTATCATAATAGATATGATACAACTCATGATTACATTCTTTCATCCGCCTTGTACTCTTTTCCACTCTGTACTCCTTAAACACTCTTTAAAACATATACTCTTGTACTGCTATGGAAAGTTTCTACAACCTCATTTTTTTACTATCACTTATTTATCCCGAGTTACTATAATAACTGGTATTCGCTGTTGCATGCAGGGATGAAGGATGATGGTCTAGGTATGAATTCCCCACTTATGTGGCTCCGTGGGGATAATGGAGACCAAGCATTCCAGTCACTTAACTTTCAAGGGATTGGAGTAACACCTTGGATGCAGCCAAGAGTTGATTCTTCGATGCTTGGCATGCAAACTTCTGATATATACCAGGCTATGGCTGCTGCTGCGCTTCAGGAGATGAGGTCTGTTGATGCTTCTAAACATCCTAATCCATCAGCTGTGCAGTTCCAGCAAACTCAAGGTGTTCCTTACACGATGTTACAACATAATCAGATGTTACAACAGTCGCAGCCTGGAGCTTCATTTCTTTACAGTGGAGGGGAAAATCAGTCCCAAGCTCAAAGTCAGTCGCACCTTCAGCAACAGTTGCAGCACCAGAATTCATTCGGTAATCAGCTGCAGCATCAGAAACAACAGCATCAGCATCAGCAGCAGCAGCAACAGCAGCTTCAGCATCAGCAGCAGCTTCAGCAACAACAGCAGCATCAACAGCAACAACCTGTAACATCTCAGCAACACCAACTTATTGATGATCAGAAAGTTTCCGTGGTCGGTCCTCTCGTTACTCACTTCTCTTCTCAAGCTCAGTCACCATCCTTGGATAAATACACATCCATGCAACAGCAGAGTTTTTCAGACTCAAATGGGAACCCTGTCACCAGTCCTGTTGTATCTCCCCTGCATAATTTTACTGGTTCATCTGCGCAAGATGAAAATTCCCATCTTAATTTTTCTAGGTCTCCTGCCCTATTGACTTCAGCAGGATGGCCACCAAAACGAGTAGCAGTTGATCCTCTTTTATCATCCGGAGTATCACAAAGTTTTTTACCACAGATGGAGCAGCTAGAATCCCTTCAGACTAACATTACTCATAATGCTTTTTCAATGCTACCATACTCTGGTAGGGATTGCTCAATTGATCAAGATGAGGACAATGATTCTCAGAGGCGTCTTCTGTTTGGGGTTAATATAGATTCAACATCCCTCCTTGTGCAAAATGGGATATCAGGTCTTGGAGGAATTGGTGGTGATGGAGATTCCACAACTGTACCTTTCACTTCCTCCAATTACATGAGTACTGCAGGCGTTGACTTTTCACTCAATCCATCAATGAAAGCTTCCAGTTGTATCGATGAAACCAATTTTCTGCAGTCTCATGAAAATCTGGTACCAGAAGATACACCATCAACTTTTGTTAAGGTAATTTTCCATCATTTATCCAAGGACTCTAGATTATATCACATATCATGCGTACTACTGCTTTCTGTTAAGGTTGTCACTATTGCATCTTAACGCTAGCAATTCCTGTCAGGTGTACAAGTCAGGGTCCTTCGGTCGGTCGCTAGACATAGCCAAATTCAGCAGTTACATTGAACTGCGTAGTGAGCTTGCTCATATGTTTGGCCTTGAAGGCCAATTGGAGGATCCTTTGAGATCAGGCTGGCAGCTTGTATTTGTTGACCGGGAGAATGATGTTCTTCTCCTCGGTGATGACCCCTGGCCGTAAGTTCTTGTCTATAATGTTAAACCTTTTTTTTTTGCTAAGCATCTATAATGTAAAAGTTGCATTACCATAAGTTATACTAGCTTTTAAATTTTGGAGATTAAGCAAACTTTTTAGTACTATGTACTACATTGCACAGACATACAATTGTCAGATACTATGTATATCGGAATACAAAACATAATAAACTGTACAACTTGCAAACGGTATTTTTATCCATAATGAATGAGCATTATGTAAGCATTTGCACTCTTATGCTTAAGTAACTTCTCAACGTAAATTATGTAAGCATTTGCATCCTAAGGTTGCACTGTTATGCTTAAGTATCTTGATTGGCTTTTTAATAAGTAGATGTTGCAAACAAGAACATTATTGGTTAACTTTAAGTGTATATCATGTTTATGCATTCCAGGGAGTTTGTTAACAGTGTCTGGTGTATCAAGATCCTCTCACCGCAAGAAGTGCAGGAGATGGGTAAACAAGGTCTAGAGCTTCTGAACTCAGTTCCAGTTCAAAGGCTCTCCGGCAATAACTGTGACAACTATCCGAGCCAACAGGAGTCGAGAAATTTGAGCAATGGGATTGCCTCCGTGGGATCTCTCGATTACTGAAAAATATCAACCAGAAAAGTTACTAGTTTCGTAATTTAGCATTTCATCGAATATAGTTTGCTAGGAAGAAGTTCCTGATTCTAGCTTAAAAGCTTTCTTCAAGAGCTGATAATGTAATTATGATGTTTTCTATGTCATAACATGTGAGCTGTGTTTATTAAGAGACTAATGTTGTTAAAGATGAACCATGGGTATCAGTGGACTGTTATACTAAGGTAGCTATATTTTGGATTTTTCCTCATTGTTACCTCAATTGATATGCGATTTATGCGATTGCATGTGAGATTTATTAATGAGTAAAATTTTGGATTCAGCAAGTCAAATTAATCAGTTTGTCAGTATCATTTTCTCATTCTATACTTTTTCCTACTAAAAAAGATGGCCTTTACACTTAACAACCTTTTTCTTCTGCACATTTAGGGGTGGCAATTCGGTTTCGGGTCGTGTCTGTAAGGGGTAATTTCGGGTCAAGTTAAAATTATCTAAAATAAATGAAAATAAACTTTTAAGTAAAAATGAATGAAATTCTTAATAACGGGTCATTTCAGGCCACTTTCAGTTTGTGTGTGTGGGTCGTGTTCGGTTCACTTTCGAATTTTTTTTTAGTAAATCGGATTATGAATCGAATCGGATTAGGTTTCAGGTCGTGTCAGATATTATCGTCCCTACCGACACATTCACTTCATATCATGTGAAGGTCTGACATGTCATGCCTGATGACGTATACTAAGCGAGACATGCTGATGTCATTAATCAATCAATACAATATCGAATTTAACAATTAAATAATTCCAATGTCAACTAGTCTAACAACCAAACAGGCCAGCCTATTTATCATTATTAAATGTTATTCTGATCTTGATCGGTTGAATTCATTTCTAACAACTTTTTTATAATATCTTTAATGTGTCTAGTTCTAACAAAAAAACCACTAAATATACAAGCTAAAATGAGAAATATAAAAATTTATCAATTTTTTTTATTGAATCATAATTATTTCTTATATTTCATGTGTCGAATGCTTCATCGATGATTTTAGATAAATTCTCAATTGCAAGTAAAATTCTTACTATCCTATGAAACTGATACGTTTAGTTGAACCCTCCGTCTAAAATAAATTAAAACCGTTGAACCCTCCGTCTAAAATAAATTAAAACCGTTATCACTCGAATTATCTCAACATAAGATAACTCGTTATCACTCTAATTATTTCATTGCACTTGTATGTTTAGAATGTTGAATTTACATTACACATGCATTACATTTTAATATATTTTAAATTGCGTAATTATTAACAATTTTTTCTTTCATGAACACACAATAACTACGAAAATTTATAAATTTTGGATATTTTGATTAGTATTTTTTTTGTGGATGCAAAGGGTTCCATCACTATTAAAAAGAATGAACCAGTCAGATTAACTTAAACTTATAAAAATTTCGCGCTTATTGTATGCACCGTGGCGGAAAATTCGAAAGTCGGTCTACCACTAAGCAAGCACGTCTCTTGGTACCTCAAGCAACCATATCATGCAGGGTGCCTATAAATGCTAGTACTTTTTTAGTTTCTATGAACACACAACTTGATAGAAAAACAGAGAGAAAGAAAGGGAACATGGAAAACCCAAAGGTGTTCATGGATATAGAAATTGCTGGTGCAGCAGCAGGTCGCATTGTTTTCGAGCTTTTCGCAGACACAACTCCAAAATCAGCTGAAAATTTTCGGGCACTCTGTACAGGAGAAAAGGGAAATGGAAAGTCTGGCAAGCCTTTGCACTACAAGGGACAGCATTTTCACCAGTTATCTTCAGGAGCATATATCTGGGCTTTTGGCAATCAGGAGTCGATTTACGGGGCAGACTTCGACGATGAGAGCTACGTGAACAAACACCACAAGGGAACTTTGTCAATGGGAAGGTTTCAGAGTGATAAGTGTAACTCAGGCTTCTTCATTTGCCTCTCTGAGCAAAGCTATTGGGACGGGAAACGTGCTGCGTTTGGGAAGATTGTAGAGGGCATGGATGTGGTTCAGGCTATCGAAAACTGTGGAAATATAAGATGTGTGGTGATTGCTGATTGTGGTCAGGTGGAGGAGGAGGTGCCTTACTAGAGTCTCTAGTGTTTTATGTTGGCACTATTTATTTCCGTTGAGAATAAAAATTGTTAAGTAACCAGCTCATCTAAAATCTTAAGGTGGTAGAGCAAGACCCGAACATGATCTTATACTGTTTAACAAAAATGATCCGATCTGGTTTTTGATTCAGTTACTTTTCCGATGAATCTGTTTTTATGTTATTTTGTAATGTACCATTCCTTTTTCTTTGTTTTACAATTCAAGATGAGCTGAAGTTCTTATTAGCTTATTGGCCATACGAGCAACGAATCACAGCATGAATTCGATACAAGTTTAGATTAATTATCTTCCATTCTGAACTTTAAATGTTCAGCGCGGCCTATATCATACTCCCTGGTTCATAAGATGAAGCATTGACTTGAGCTTATAGTTCTATAAAGATGTAACTATGTGTCTCTGTCAACCAGCCAAACAGCTAGATTTACGCTTTAAGGAAGCATTGACTTGAACTTATAGTTCTTTAAAGATGTAACTAGGTGTCTGTCAACCAGCCAAACAGCTAGATTTACGCTTTAAGGGCAGCTTAATTACATGACTTGGTATTAGTGATTATCAGAGTTTCCCTTTAATTAGTTATTGCTCGATAGGATCATCTTAAGCATCACTTTCGTCAAGCTACAATAGAAATTGTTAGCTAACCACACGAAAGAGTGTTCTATGATTTTATACTTATCACCGGTAAGCGCATTAAGCGGACGCTTAAGCGGAATCGGAGGAAGCGCATTAAGCGGACGCTTAAGCGGGGGCTTAAGCGGAATCGGAGATCAAAGTGCTTGGATTAGTGCAAAATCGGATATTTAAGCGTTTAATAAATTTAAGCGGGTTTAAGCGGAATTAAGCGGATTTTGACCGATTAAGCGGTTTTTGACCAATTAAAAGGGGAATTAAAAATAATTAGAAAAAAATAAATCTTATTTTTAAAAAAGGTATAATTTGATATTTTTAAATGTTACTTGTATTTTTTAAGTTGATTATGACTTTGTGAATGATTATTTTATTGATTTATTATAATACGTGAATGTTATCTCTTTATTTAAAAAATACTCATTACTTTTAATATATACATATTTATTTATTTATTTATAATCCGATTAAGCGTCCGTTTTTAAAACCGCTTAAGCGCTCGCTTTAGGTGACCTCACCGCTTAGGTCCGATATGCGCTTTTTACAACACTGCTCATCACACGTAAAACAGACATGAGACAACTACTTGTGTGTGCACTGTGCAGCATTTCAAGAACTCAACTAGTCTAAAACTTAAACCAGTGCCTGGAAGTAGACACATGTATCAATAATATAACAAAGGGGAGAAAAAATTCTCTAACCATAAAATGGGATTGCTAGAAAGAGGGTGATCAGAGAAGTTGTAATACACAAGTAAATGTTCTATTATTTACTGTTCAAATTCTTAAGACCATCCACAGCACATATAAGGAGAAGATGGAACATGAACTGTTTCATAAGAGATTTTTCTCTTACATGTATAGGAACTGTACTGTCTAGTTAGCCCTGATTCGGTCATTATTAACCATTGCACTAAACAAAGCACATTCAAGCATATGTTTACTTGAAACTAAAATCGAGCAAAGCAAGATACAAAATGACTACGACTTGCAACCATATTATGCAGGGCACATGCATAACCTCTGTCAATATCTCTCTCGAATAATTCAGGACATTGCTTAGTACCAACGAAAAGTGGCTCACAATCAGTAAATAATGTGCATGATGCAAAATCTTGATATAGTATGTACCTTTTGCATTGGAGGTTTTTTAATAGGTGAGATGAGCTTTATCGCAGGAAGAACTGTTCAATAATATGATGCTCTGGTTTTCAAACAGAACTGCATATGGTACGAGGGACTTCACTTCTGTTCTGCAGAAGAGATCTATCAAAATATCTGTTGGCAAATACTTTTCTTTGTAAAGGCTTGATTTATATTTGCTAGTTCCTGTTTCAATTTTATCAAACCCTAATCCTTTATTTTTACACTATTATTCTAAATATCCATTAAAATTTAAGCATTCATAATAGTTTCTGTCCTATTCTTTCGTGTTTGTCTACTCAAAATATAAACAGAAATACTAAATTTTCGAGTCTTTTATCAAATTGAAGGTAGTAACAATAACCAACAAGGAACAGACGGGGAAGAAAACAAACACAAAAACACAAAAAAAAATGCATATGATCATCTCCGTTATTTTTTAATCCCAACAGCAAAAGGAGACTATTGCAGTACGCGAAAAAGCAAAGAACTGGACACCTGCAGCTGCACCTGAAGATAAGGAAAATCAGTTATCTTATTTGTAACTAGTTGAAATATGAACACTAGCTCAGTATTGGATAAACAGGCAAATTGTAAGACAAGCTAAAGGCTCACTTTTGAGCAAACAAAGAATCTCTGAACTGACACCACCGCAATGTATAAAGAAGAAATTTGTGCACTTGACCAAAAACTAACAATGTGATACTAACATGTGCAAGACCTAAAGTGGTATGAGAGCTTTAACATGTGCCTAATTCAGAAATCTCTGTCTAAAACGATGGAGCTAATGAAATTTAGAATTTTTGTGTTTCTTATAACTGAATAGTGACACATAAAAGAAGTACATTAGTGGTTTATCAAGACTCAGAGTAGATACTTTTCAGTTGCCAATTAAGTTTTTGTATAAAAAAAAATCTGCATAGAAGATTTTACCTTCTCACTTTTCTCACTCTGTCCTCTTGCCTCTTTTCTTTCACCTCTTTCGTTTTCTTCCATTCTTATTCAGATCATAATTCAATGTAAACAACATAGAACCGCAGTTAGAGTACTCCATCTCCATCTCCATCTCCAGCTCCATCTCCATGTCCACAAAAGGATCTACGCAGTCTTCATTGAGTAGAAGAAGGTTCTCTACACAAGCAGAATCTATTTTGCAGCAATAGTCTGGATAATCTTGTGGAGAATGATACTCCGTAACCTCATCAGATTCCAAGTCGTACAAAAAGAAAGCTGTCTGCACCCCATTTGGATACATGAAAGACGTCATTACCATATATTGATTATCATTATATATAAAACCTACAGGAAGAGGATCAGATCGAGCTAAGCCTATATCATTAGGATGATCACGAGCTTCTTTCAATTTAGTAACAACCTTCTTTTCCCAAGGTTATTTTGATGAACATTTGTCTCGATTTAAAATCAACATGGCTAGATTTCCAGGATAAGTATCACACACCATAACAGCTATCGTTTCTCCACATGCTTCCATAGTATATTCAACATTATGTCCAAGAAAATATTCATCCGGACACTTGAACTCTTGAATAGTCTCATCTCTTAAATCAAAACATACTGTCAGTGGCGGGGTTGCATTTGATATCGGCCTTCTCCTACATAAATCGATAATCATATATGCAATACCGTCCACAAACTTAGTAGGTTGCATAACACAAAAACCATCAAGCCGGCCTTCAATTTTGTGCTCATAGTAACAGTTAGTATCTATAACATTCCAGCAATTACTAGTCAATCCGTAAACAGAAACAACATATTTACGATCAACACAAGTCACTGCTATCACCTTATAATCGTTATCGTGATATCCAAAACACACACCACCCTTCGTGACAATCCCATCTTCTTTAGAATCTTTAAGTTCCGGGAGCTTTTTGACTCTCCTACAAATCGGGTTCACCAGATACAGATCATCACCAACACAATACCCCCGAAAAGGATTGTAGGTTCCAGTTCCATCATCAGAAATACATAACAAGCCATCCGAGATCCCATGAATCCTCAGATTACATGCATCACTAATGTCAACACCATCCTCGAATAATTCGGGACTAAAGTATATTCTAAATTGTTTAGCACAATCAAGAACTGGCTTAATATCAGTAAGTAACGTGCATGACTTAGAATCTTGATGCAGTATGTACCTCTTACTATTGGAGGAGGCTTTTTAATAGGTGAGATGGGTTTTTGCAAAAGAAGGAGTGTTTATAATATGATGCCATGATTTGCAAACAGAAGTGCATCGGATGATATGCTGTACTTCAAGTTTGCAGAATGCAAGCACCAATAAATCTGATGGCAAGCAAGATATGTTCTTAGAGGAGGCCATTAGATGTATTCTTTGGGAGGGCGAGAGGGTTGTTGTATTATTTTCTTCTCATGTAACCCTAATTTATACACAGATTTGGATAGTTTAACGGACGTGGTCACTAATAAAAAAGAGAGTTGAAGAGAAGAGTCGTGTAATTAAAAGCTGTAAGCGTTTTTTACTTTTAGTAACGTCATTATTAAGTTAAATTTTGAGTAATTGGACAATTTTTTAAGAGGGGTGTATATTTTAAAGGATTTTTTTGGATTTCTGAAATCAAGAGGTTTTCAATTTGGATTTTAAAAAATCCTTTAAAATCTGATGATATTCAATAGAGATTAGAAAAAGTTTATTAAAATCTAAGTGTATTCAATTTAAATTTTAAAAAGTTGACTCAAATCTGGCGGTATTCAATTTGGATTTTTAAAAATCCATCAAAATCTGATGGTATTCAAAAGTCGGTGGATTTTTTTTTATTTGAAAAAGTGGTGGATTTTGATGGATTTGCTAGTTCATTTTTAATCTTTTGAAATCTCTTTAAAATACATGAGATTTTGAAGGATTTCAGGAAAACTTCACAAAATCAGCAAGACTGATCTGCTAGATTTTTTTATCAACTCCGACAAAATCCACGAACAATTAAAATCAGTGAAAATCTTTTAAAATTTATGGATTATTTTCAATCCTTTAAAATCTGAAATGAATACACCCCCTTAGTTCAAATTGGTCGGTCATGGATTCCAAGGACTCCAAGTAAATAGGTGACTCCATAGAACATAACTTATGATTTATAATCTGTATATTTCATGGGAAATACTATTTGGTACATAAATTAACAAATTATCTGAAGGATGTAAAATTTTCTAATTTTTTTGTATAATATTTAATATTTAAATGATATAATATTTAATGTTTGGAGGCCTGCAAATGAACAAAGACGTTCATAAATAAAACTTGGTATTGTCTTGTTAAAGTACACTCGACGCCACTCGTTTCCTTAAACGAACCGGTCTCGAACATCAAAATAAGCTCGATGAATAAACGAGTCGAGCCAAACATGGGCTCGGACTCGGCTTGTTTAGCTTGGACTCGGCTCGAATTCGGTAACTCGACTCGAATCGGATAAAGTTTATAATTAATGCAAATAATAATTTATTACTAATCATTGAAATACTTTTATTAATACATTTTCTCATCACTTACTGATAATTAACATTATAGCTCGTGCGAGACATGGACCATTCTCTAGTAGTCATTAAAATACTTGTTGACTGTCACTTTGGACGTTAGATGTTAAATAAAAAAAATCGTTTTGTAATGAAATTTCTACATTTCTTAATTATGCAAGCTGAATGTGGAAGAAATAGGATGAAACCAGAAACTTAAGTTTGCAATTATTCATGACATACAATTATATTTATATATCCTTTACGAAAAGGAAAATAAATTGTAAAATATAAAGTTCTAAAGTTTGAATATAGAATACATAATATTTTTTATATCAAAAGAAAAAGTATTTTTTATGGGTGATTTAAAATCCTTCTGATTTTTCAACTTCGTACCAGAATCATTATCGTCGTCAATTTTTGTAAGTGATAAGCACTACAATACACATGTGATAGTGTATTTCTCAAAGTGTTGGATAATAAAATATATTTATGATTTTAATTTGGAATGCACAGAGTTTCAGAATGATATTCATTATATAACATCAAGTATTTTTGTGATATTTTCGGTGTGTTTAATATTAAACAGGTCACTGAAATGGAGCCATATATCATTTTGTTCGCCGAACTCAACAAGTTATCATTTAGAGTCACTTAAGGTGGTCTAATTATCAGTTTTTTAGCTTTCAATTTTAAAAATAAGTGAAAATATATTTAAAAATTAGAAAATAGGAAAAACAATATTGACATTAAAGTTATATAAAAAATTTGTTCTTAAATTTTATCATGAAAAAAGACAAAAAAAAAGTTACTTTTATTTTTAAAAAACTTTAATACATGTTTTGTTAGAAAATAAATGTATAGTACTTAAATTTTATTTGAAGTGTAGTAAAAATATCACTCGAAACAGCTTATACCCAATAATTGTTTAGACTTTTTAGTAATGAAATATTTTATAGTGTTTCAGTTTTTTTTTCAGTCATTGATGATTCTGGTTATAATAGATATTTTGGATAAATGTCATCTTTGAATTAAAGATTTTTCGATACTAATTGTAATTTGTGTAGGTCCAATATTTAAGATATAATTTTATTTAAGATAGAATTTTATTCGTATTTGATTCGGATTGAGTTTAATTCGTATAAAAAATGGATGAATTTCTTATATTAATTTGAAAAATCTGAACAAATATTCTTAATTATTAAAATATCTAAATGCTATATAATCTGTATATTTTATGGGAAATACTATTTGCTACATAAATCAACAAATTATCTATAGGATGTAAAATTTTCTAATTTTTTCGAATAAAATTTAATATTTAAATGATATAATATTTAATGTTTGCGGGCTTGTAAATAAACAGATCTTTTCATGAACAAAACTCGATATTGACTTATTTAGGTGAATTCAGCGCTACTCGTTTTCTTAAACGAGTCGATTTTGAACATGAAAATAAACTAGGATGAATAAACGAGTCGAGCCGAACATTTTGCATGTCTAGCTCGGACTCGACTCGTTTAGACAACACTTAACCAGAAAATTGTGTCCAAAAAAATCATATAATGGTCGGGTTTCACCCTGAAAACAAGCATTATCTGAATTGTGTAATTTTCACCTATATTTATTGGTTCCTCGTGTTCTTTAGTTTTTAACTTTTTCCATTGACTACTTTTTTTTTATCGTAGGTAACCCGCAGCCGCTACCCTTTGGGTGCGCACCGGGTAAATCCTACGGGTTCACGCAATAGCCTGCAAATCACGTGAACCAAGTTAAACTGCATTTAAACGACATGCTCTGACTCAGGAGGCATAAGCATAAATTCTCCTCCCGTGGGATTCGAACTTGTGACCAAGAGAATAGTTATCCCCTCTTTAACCAACTGAGCCAACCCTTGCGGGCCCATTGACTACTTTAACATCTAATGCTATTGTATTATAAAATTTTAGTTCATATCAAATATAATGTTGTGTGAATCAGTGCATACATGTGAAGAAATATGATTAGGTGGTGCAAATTTGTGTAGAAAATAATATGTATTGTATGTAGTCTGGTTGCATGCTTGGTATAATGCATTTCTCGACTCTATGGTTTGCTAAAAAATAGTTGGGATATATATAGGGATTTGCTCAAATGAGAACTTCCACTAATATGAGAACTGAGATCTAATCCCAGCCATATATTATTTATCCCAATTAAATCATAGCCACACATTTAATATCTTAAAATATACATTTTTTTTACTTCATCTCTCACCTATACCCTATTTTCTCTCCACCCACCATAACCACCTGCCTGCACCCACTA
This sequence comes from Apium graveolens, assembly GCF_009905375.1. NCBI lineage: Eukaryota > Viridiplantae > Streptophyta > Magnoliopsida > Apiales > Apiaceae > Apium > Apium graveolens. The sequence continues at coordinate 203,510,923 of NC_133657.1, read as the reverse complement.
CCTCCGTTGCCCAAACTCATGCCGCCGTCCACTGCCGCACTCCGCCAGCTGTAAGCGCAAATCTGTTCATCGTCGTCATCATCTCTCTCTCCCTCCTTCCCCCCCCCCCTCTTCCTCTCCTCCACTAACTCCGCCAAATACCACTCCAACTATTCTGTCACCACTTGCTCCGCCATTTCTGCTACCAAAACACTCTCAGATTCGCTCTCGAAACTCCGACCCGATTTTTTCCGATGAAACTCCGATTAATTGAACTCTCATCTAAATCTAGTAACACGATTTGATTTTTCTCATACTTTCATTCAGTGTTTATGATTTTATACAACCTGGTAATTACTTGGTGATTCTATATTATTGATCGAGTTATTTCCATTAAGTTTTGTTGAGTTTTATGATGTTTGTGTTGATTTTGGTGATTTTGTAGGAGGTGGTGTGATGGTTGTAGTGTTTATAGTTTATTTGTGGTGATTTTGTTATGATGTTGGTTGTCGGAGGTGATGAATGAAGCTGGTGGTGGGATCTGGTAGAGAGAAATAGTGGCTGAGTGTGGTGATTTTTGTTGGACGACGGTGATTTTTCATTTTTGGGGGTGATTTTTGATTTTTCGGTGGTGATTTTTATTTGATGGTGGTGATTTTTTATTTGACGCTGGTGATTTTCTTGTGGTCGTCGGAGGTGGTGGTGGTCGCCGGTGGTGGTGGTGGCCAAAAATGGTGGTTGCTGGATGTTTGAGGTGGTGGTGGGTGGTAAGTAGAAAGAAGAAGATGGAAGAAATGAAGGTTGGAGAAGATGATTAGATTTAAATGCATGGTCTAGATTAAAAATAGATTTAATTTTTTATGGTTGAGATTAGATCTCATATCTCACCAAAAAAAAGGTTCTCAATGGAGTAAGACCCAATATATATATAGGGCTACTCTAATAAAAAACCAATTTTAAAATATAAACTAGAAAATAAATAATTTTTTTTTAAATTATTTCAAAATATAACATATATGGTATGCAAATCGATCGTTGAGAGATGTAGAAAAATACAGTGAAATCGGATTTAAAAAAAAGTTACGGTTTGACGGGAAAAATCAAATTAAAAATGGAGGGGAAAAGCTGAAATTGGGTGTGGGATGGTGCAGAGTAGTTGGGTGAGGTGCATTTAGGGGGGCATTAGATCAAGTTGATCAAATGGTTGAGATTAGTTCTGAGTTTCTATTTTAAATTTGGTTTGTATTTGATCATTCTCATATATATATATATATATATATATATAGGGCTACTCCAATATAAACCAATTTAGATTAGTGACTAGAATTCAAATATTTTTTTAAAAAAATTACTTCGAAATATAACACATATGGTATGCAAATTGATCGTTGAGAGATGTAGAAAAATACAGTGAAATCGGATTTAAAAAAACTTACGGTTTGACGAGAAAAATCAAATTAAAAACGGAGGGAAAAAGCTGAAATTGGGTGTGGGAGGGTACATAGTAGTTGTGTGGGGTGATTTAGGGGGACCGTTAGATTAGGTTGATCTAACGGCTTAGATTAGGTTGATCTAACGACTTAGATTAGTTCCTAGTTTCTATTTTAATTTTAGTTTGTATTTGATCATTATATAGGGGAATGATCAAATACAAACTAAAATTAAAATAGAAACTAGGAATTAATCTAAGCCATTAGAGCATATTCAACGCTCCTCACCTGTTATGTATAATATCTACATGTCACCCTATTATACCTAACATGTAAAAAATGGAACACTCCAAGGGGAAGTCCTGTTAGGTATAATTTTAGATAACCAAAAACAAGCACGCCACATTTGTTGACCTATCATCTATAATACTCCACGTCATCTCCTGCCTATATTAACCCTAATCTAACCTAAATTTTATTCTAAATTTTATTATCTATAATTTTTTATAACATGTTTAAGATTTAAATATATAATATTATAATATGAAAATGATGTATATATCATCATCAAAATGTTGTATATATCTTCATAATTATTATATGTATAGATGTATATATGTATGTTTATTTATAAAAAAAATGTTATGTAATATTAAGTGTGATAAATAATTTATTGTTAACTAAATTTATAAAAATTCTGATATATTAATATATGTTTTAGTCATATATTTTATTTTGTATGTAAGTAATGTTCATAATAATTACTCATTTTTATTTTATAATGTTTACTTTAAAATATTGATATAAATATAAAAATGTTATAATATTATAATAAATATCTTTTTATTAAATATATTATTTTATTTCCACTAATATAAAATATAATTATTTAAACTCCTTTTCAAAAAAAATAAATAATTAAACTTATTTATTTATATATATAATTAATAAAAAGAATAATATTATGAATATAACTAATGGTTATAGTTAATGTCACCGGAGTTCAATAAAATTTTTGCAAACCATGTTTTACCCTTGGAGATGCTCTTAGATCAACCTAATCTAACGGCCCCCCCTAAATCACCCCACCCTACTACTCTGCACCCTACTACTCTACACCCTCCCACACTTAATTTCAGGTTTTTAACTCCGTTTTTAATTTGATTTTTCCCGTCAAACCGTAATTTTTTTTAAAATCCGATTTCACTATATTTTTCTACGTCTCTCAACGATCGATTTGCATACCATATGTGTTATATTTTGAAGTAATTTTTGAAAAAAATTTATTTGGTTTCTAGTTTCTATTCTAAATTGTATATATATATATATATAGGCATTTGTTCAAATGAAATAAAGTTTAAAATGAAAACTAGAAACTAATCTACACCCTTAGATCAATCTAATCTAATGGCCTCCCTACATGCAACACACATAATTAAACTACACCCTCCCACACTTAATCTCAGTTTTTCCCCTTCGTTCTTAATTTGATTTTTCCCGTCAAACAATAATATGTTTTTTTAATCCGACTTCATTGTATTATTCTCCATCTCTCAACGATCGATTTGCCTACCATATGTGCTATATTTCGACGTGATTTAGAAATTTTTTATTTTAAGTTCTAATTTTCATTATAAGGATATTTCTAGTGGAACAGCCTTATATATATATATATATAGGGGAATGATCAAATAGAAACTATAAACTATTCTAAGCCATTGGATCAATCTAATTTAATGGTCTCACTAAAAGCACCACACCCTAAATCTGCACCCTCCAACACACTATTTTAGCTTTTTCCCTTCGTTTTTAATTTGATTTTTCCCGTCAAACGATAATTATTTTTAAAATCCGACTTCATTGTATTTTTCTCCATCTCTCAACGATCGATTTGCATACCATATGTGTTATATTTCGAAGTAATTTTAAAAAAAATAATTTGATTTTTAGTTTCTATTCGGTAGCCTCATATATATATATATATATAGAAAATGATCAAATATAAACTAAACTTAAGTAAAAACTAGAAACTAATCTAAGTCATTAGATCAATCTAATCTAATGGCCTCCTTAAAAGCACAACATCCAACTAATCTGCACCCTACCATAGACTATGGCTTAGAGAATCCCGATCATGGTCTTACCAACCTGAAACAATTTCATCAAATTCTAAGAGATGACCTCTCTTTCTTAGACGAGGCGCTTTATTTCTCGTCTAGCAGAAACGAATCGAGCTCCGTTTGATCTCCAATAAGCGGAAGCTGAATCAGTTGCAGGCTATAATGTAGAATATGCGCGGGATGCGATCCTTAAAGTAGTTCACTGTTGGCGGAAGCCAATGTCCCGGGGTTTCAGAGACTTTCCCTCCATATTTAATTTGATTTTTCCTGTCAAACGTTAAGTTTTGTTTTTAAATCCGACATCCAACTAGTCTGCTGTTGTATATCTCTCCCCAACTTTTCACCTATTTTCCCCGTCATCCATTCTTCATCTCTGATTAAATCCACCTACTCACCTCCTTCACTTCTCCTTCTTAATAAATTAAATATACCTCCAATTGCAGTAGATCACTAACTTCTCTGGCCAACAAGATTGACGATATCATCAATCTATATAGAAAATACATGCTCATGTATATATCTCGTATATATTGTTCGGTAATCTTTATAATACAAGCCGGTGATTTGTGTTATACAAATTAGTGATTGTCGTCGTATGATTTGGTGATTAAAGTGTGAATCTGGTGAATTATTTCGTAAAATATGATATTTATGTTCATATATCATGTTCAAATTTCAGATCTGGTGAGTTTCATTAAAAGTTATTGGTTGTTGTTTACAATTGTCAATGATTATATATTTAATATATCTCCCTCCTATTTCACAGTAATCATTCAAAACTTTACTCACCTACATCTTTGCGGCCTATACATTCAACTCCGATCATCTCATCATTACATATTATATAAGTTACTGATTTATGTAATATAAATATTGATTGAATATGGATCAGAAAGTTTAGTTTTAGGTCATGGTGGCAGACAAAGGTAGATCGGAGATGATGACGGAGGTAGTTCGGAGATGGTGGGTTTGACTGACTAGTTGTGATGGAAGATGAAGATGGTGATCAGAGATGAAATGGTGTTACTATTTTTGTATGTATATCAAACGTTTATTTTTTAATGGGTTGGGCCATTTTAATTAAAAAGAATTAAGCTAATTTCTAATTTTTATTATAAGGTTATTTTTATTTGAACAGCCCCATATATATATATTCACTTTACTGTAACCCAAAGCCCCGACTCCTCCCCCAAATTCCAAAACACCGTCATTGACCCTACCAATTAGGGGTGAACGCGGGTCGGGTTGACCGGGCTTTAGCTCTAATAAATCGAACCAACCCAATTAATTCGGTTTTTAAAAAATTGAACCCGTTAACCAAAAAAAATTATTTTCAACCCAACCTTATCCTTTATACATTGGTTCGGGTTGGTTCGGGTTAAAACTCGAATAAAATTACTTAAATATTTTTAGGAGTCAAAATTACAAATAAATTTAATTAAAAGTTGAAATGTACCCCATAATTTAACATAAGATAAATATTATTGGATACTATACGTATCGTGCACTCTTCTAGTTTAAAATCAATAACTTGTGGTGTGTTATCCGTAAAATAATAATTTTATTTCGAATATATTATTTATTACAATAAATAATTTAATTAAAATTTTAAATAATAATACTATAATTATAAATTCGGGTTGGGTTGGTTTAATAAGGGTTTAAATTTTTTGTATCTTGACCTAACCCATTATATTCGGGTTGACAAAAAATTAAAACAATTAAACTTCGGATTTTAGATATTTCGGCTCCATCGACCAAAATAAGGGGCGGGTTCAGTCGATTCTGCGGTTTGATCGGTTTTTTGTTCACCCCTACTCCCAGCCTGCTACCACCGCCATCGCCCCACTACCTCCATTATTCCTCACCATCGCAATCCATCGCCATCCCATTAGTTGCCCTCCATTTTTCCTCCATTTTTCTCACCTTCCTCCCTCCATATTCTTTAAAAAAAATTGATGGTCTCTCTTCCGCATCTCTCTTTACACATAGTAATATTATTTAATAGTTGTATTTTGTGATTTCTACTTGAGGTTATGAATGTTGCACGATAACGATGGAGAATTAATTGGAGGTGACGGTGATGGTGAGATAGACAATAGTGGTATAATGAATGTGTATAATATATGATAACTCGATATCAATTTTTAGTAATGTTTACAAAATAAATCAGTGATTTCTATAGCATACATTAGTAATTTGTGTAAGAAAAATTAGTGATTTAAACGTTAACTGATATTTTAGTCATTTGTGTTATATAAAATATGAAGTTCAGTTAAATTTCTGAAGTGTTGGTGAACTTTGTGTGTAAATCGTTGATTTATGTTTTTATATTAGTGTTATTATGTATAATTTTGATGAATCGGTAATCTAAGAATGGAGTATTGGTTGTTTTGTTTGCATATGTATGTATTATGTACGGATCTTTTGCTAAAAAGAAGAAGTGTGTCGGGGAGATAAGAGTAGGGTGCAACGTACTGGGTCAAAATTTAATGAAATGGGTCTGAATTTTTAATTTTTATTTTAAGACCCTTTCTCTCTGTGTATATATATATATATATATCATATTTTGTAAGTATACAATTGTTCAACCTTCTCTCTACGTTTCTAAACTCTATATATTAACGTATGTCTAACCCAGTTGACGAAACACTATCGAATATTTAAAAAATTGTTGTTCGGCCTTCCCGTACTAGTTTTCTTAATTGACCTATTTTCGTGCAAAGAAAAATTAGTTGAGACAATTTTATTACAATTAAGTCTAATATGTATTGGTGTAATTTATTTTCTACTCAGCAAATATCTAACATTAATTATTTACGAGTATCTGCTGAAAAAAATATCAAAATATACATATCGCGTCTATTGTATTGACGTGTATGATTTTTCTTATTCGAGAATTTATGTGTACATGATATCCTAGTTTAAGGTTGAAGTTATAATTAAATCTTAAAACAATTTTTGAGATATTGTAACTTGAAAGTAGATATTTGAAGGGAGGTGTCACCAGCTGCTGGCTGGTCTTGTGATCTTAATATATCCATAAAATCCTGTACGGTCCAATAACTTTCTAGAAAACTGCCATGTGTGCATTTTCATTCAACACATGCAACCAAAAATATACAAGAACAGGGAAGTAACTCAGCTACACACACACAATGCCGCCACCAGCAGCAGCACTCCATTCTTCCCAAAGCTTTTTAGCTTACAAATCATCACTCTCAACGATATCATCTCAAGAACCAGCAAATGTTTCTACAAGAAAACCCAAGACCTTCCTCCAAAAGCATCCACTTTACACACCCAAAACCAAACAAAACCAAACATATACTTTGTATCCCACTCGTAAAGCAGAGTCACGGGAGGATAAGATGTACTCAGACCATGTACTTAAAAATATCGTTTACGATAACGCGTCCGACTTTGCCGATGCAGAAATGAATCCACTTGAGACACCAACACATCAAAATATCTCCCTTGAATTTAAAGAAAAAATACTTTGCCTTGAAATCATGGGTGTTGATTCAAGTAGAGCACTATCCTTAAACCCTTCTCTTCACAGAGTCTCCTTGTACTCCATTCAGTCTGTGATCACTTTCCTACAATCGAAAGGCATTCATCAAAAAGACTTGGCTAGAATCTTAGGAATGTGCCCAAGAATCCTAACTTCTGACATCAAAACTGATCTTAACCCAGTCTTTGATTTTCTCTACAATGACCTCAAAGTCCCGGAACATTATTTCAGAATGGTCATTAACAAATGTCCTAGATTGCTCGTCTCGAGTGTGAAAAACCAGCTCAAACCAGCTCTGATTTATCTTCAGAGACTTGGGTTTAAGGATTTAAAGTCACTGGCTTACCAAGATGCAATTCTGTTAGTCTCTAGTGTCGAAAAAACACTCATTCCTAAGTTGGAATATTTAGTGAGTTTAGGACTTTCAAGAAGTGATGTTGTAGGGATGGTTTTAAGATGTCCAGGACTGTTTACATTTAGTCTGGAGAACAATTATAAGCCGAAATTCGACTACTTTGCAAATGAGATGGGGGGTAGTCTGGAAGAGTTGAAAAAATTTCCTCAGTATTTTGCTTTTAGTCTAGAGAAGAGGATAAAGCCTAGGCACATCGAATGTGTCGAAAGTGGGGTGAAAATTCCTTTGCCTGTAATGCTCAAGACTCCTGATGAAGAATTCAAGAAGCTGACAGGCCAGGAAGGCGGATAGGCTTATGAAACATCAGATCATCTGTTATTAGTAACTTATGATTTTAGCTATAATGTAAGTTATAGGTGTCTGATAGATAAGATTGAACATGTATAGTAATTCATCGTTTAAGCATTGGGATATTCGATAATTTGAGTCGATTACATATTAGTGCATGTACTTATGCAAGATTCCTATCTTAAAATTTCCGGTACTTCAAGTTTGAAATTTACATGAGCGAGAATGGCCATATCCGGGATCTTATATTACTCTAACACTCCCCCTCACTCGAAAGCCCATTTATGGGTTAAAGAGTGGATCACGGGCACCATCTTTGGGGCATAAATTTGCCTTTCGTGTCCCTTATAAATTTTCAGAAATGTTGGAGGTGGCAGCGATCGAACCTGCCAGTCTGAGCTGTGATACCATGTCAAGGGACCAGTTACGATAAAAACTCAAGGTGCTGGAGAATGGCCATTTCCAGCATCTTATATTATTCTAACAGGTATTACTACAGCTGATGCATTGTTCTATTGTCACTTCTAAGTTGTAGCTGGTTCATAGAGTCTGCAACAGAAAATGACCCTGTTTATAAACGCAAACGTGACCTCAGTTTCACCATCCTCAAAAGGAACTATTCGATGCTTAATTCATACAGAGGCCAACCGTGACTGGATCCTAAATCTAATCAATTGGATAAATCTGTGTCAACAATGTCATGTAAACTCCTTATAATGTACTCAAAATTCATTGAACTTAGCTACTGGATCAACTTAACAACTTTCTTTTGCATTACAGAAAACGCCAGACCTTAATGTAACAGCAATACATTACACATCCACTAAAACTGATACAAAGTACTTCACATTACACCACTATATATGATACAAAACTTGCATTCCTGCGCGTATCTTTACTTTCAGTTGCAGAACTGATAAACGATAAGCAGTTCAGTCTGGTATATAAATGTACAAAACACAAATAGTTTCCACAAACTCTGTTTAGATCCAAACTCTTATCCGAGTTGAATATATATTGCTACAAGCTTTTACCAAATAATCTATCCTCTAGCTGTATTGAAATCTTGGGATATATATGTAGCCCAGGCATCCTGACACAGAATCAACCGTACTATAAGAATCACAATCAATTGTAAGAATAAAAGGTTTAACTGCATACGTGTGTGCGTGGGAAGAATAACAGACTGTTCGATATTATATTTCATGGAGGCATGTCTTGGCAGTTCAAATGAATCGTTTGAGAAAAAAAATGCATCTAGGTTACACAAATTCAGTATGAAAATGCTAATCAGATATGCAGCATACTGGAAAAGCGTTTATACCAATCTGTCGAGTTTCTGTATAATAGCAAGAGGCAACGATAACTTGATTAGCTTTGGGCTTTTATGATAAGCAAGATAATGGGTAATCATGCCCCTTTGTGTTTTGGATTGACATTATGCCAATAATTGTTTGTCGCTTGTTGCTAAAAATCCTAATCATCTCACTCTTCCACTGGCGCAGCGTTTTCTTAACAATAAAGCAAATATAACTTAAGATCTCTAAAATTCAATATTGCTATCCAAAATGTCACATTTATGCTTTTTTATGTCATTAGTTTGTATATATTTGGCTACACTGTCATTTGTAACGTTTGAAGACAATGTTAGTGCAGTACCAGTCTACCATAATCACCCTAGGAAGTGATATATTACAGTGGTCGGTGTGTGAGGTCACAGAGAGACATTAAAACCGATACACGTGTACATAAGTAGGCAAGAAACAGTGTACCTGAAGGATGGTAAGTGCCTTCTCTGCAATATATTTTTGAGGGGGAGTTGCACCCCTTTGCTGCAGTTTGGCAGGATGCAGACACAGCCGTGCTTTCTGATAAGCCTTGTTCAAGTTCGAGCTTTCAGTCAGGATCGCTAGAGGTACTGTGCACCAGCCGCTACTTGGCCACAATATCTAATATTTCAGCACCCAAAATAGGAGAATTAGTACTAACTCCAACGTTCTCAATCATAGAGCAGTATCTTGGGAAATTAGTTATTACATTGTGTAAAGTTGAGATTAGCAATTGAATGTTCCTTTTCTTTCCAGATGACCACAGCCTTATCTCTTCATCTAGTAATGCCATTTCCTTCTGTACTACACATAAAGAAGAAGAAAAGTGACTTTTAGTCAAAACTTGCTTCTGATTCAGAATCTGAAATGAAGAAAATGGTTAGAAACATAAAAACATTGACAAAGTAGTCATTTCAAGTGTCCCGACAAGGGGATAGCGCTCTGAAAAATGGAGCAAGTAATCATGTTACATGAAAACACATGCATAAATGGGGACCTATTAACAACCAAAACTAATTATTGAGTTACAGGCAGATCCAGAATTGATCATTGGGATATAGCTACCGGATCATCATCCACAATCCATCGCTAGATTTTTAAGACAAAAAGTAGTTCAGCTGTAAATTTGTTTCAATATTGTTTCGGACCCCCTCAGTTTTCTTCTCCACATCAGTCATCTACTAAGCAGACACTGGTACAAATAATGCCACCACTACTTTATCCCGTACAATATCTACAACCACCAATGTTTTCCTCCACGCGTCAGTTAACATTGACAGACAGTTGGTAGTTATAATGTCAGTTTTTTAACCTAAAACATCGACGATAAACACTTTTTTCCCTTTAAATAACATTACACTTATGCATAACAAAATTACCAGTTGTAAGTCCAGTGATGCATATCCATATAATTGTGCATCAGTAAGCGGAAGCACAGCAGGTGTTTCTGCGAGTCCATGAACATTCATAGTTAGCAGCAACTCATAGGATTACAAAATGATGATTATCAGTACAGTTGTAAGGAGATTTGTAAACTTACCTGGCATCTCAGCAGAAACTTGTTTCTCAGGTTGTCTAATGCCCCAGTCTTCTAGTAAACTTTGCGACTGAAATTTCCCTTTTGCCCATTCAATAGCTTCAGCAACACCTCCTACATTATCTGTTTGTTCCTTATCATCAGCATTAATCTCAATAACGTAAGAGCTCATTACTTCATCGTCATCACCTTCCTCCTCTTCTTGAATTTTGTTGGTCCTATATTGTTGTTCTTGAAGAAGGGAGGATACAACAGATGAAGGGGAATTGACCTCTAGATCATCTACTGATACTTTGAAGCTACTATATGAATTAGGACCAAGGTTGGACGTTTCCGGAGAAGACACGCGTCTAGAGAATCCAAAATCGGTGTTTTTCAAACTCTCAAAATGTTCATTTTCAGCAACAGAAGGACGGCTGCATGAAAAATCTGGCATTCCCTGTTTCTGTTGCACTACTTTTTGCATCGCTGTTGATGTCTTCCATCTAGAAGGAACATTTATTGGCCTTCGAATAAAGATTAAAAAAAATAAGTGCAAAGAACATTTAAGAAACCACATCTGAAACATGCATTCAGTAATATAAGCTGTTCATAAGCCTTCACTTCAACACTTGCACAATGTTAACAACATATTGTGTCTTGTGATAGCAGAACAACATATGTCTGGCTCCTGCTCAAGCTACTCAGTTTTTTAAATTGTGTCACAATTTCGCTGGTCTAACTTACATTATTACTCTGCGATTTCACGCCTATTTTATAAAGAAACGGGGTAGCACAAATTTAAAATGCTTGTCAGCCTCTCAAGTCTCTATCGAGACTTAAAAATTTAACTTTTCATTACCGAGAAAGAAAGGTAACCAGTGTCGGACAATACTTAAAAATTTAACTTTTCATCACCGAGAAAGAAAGGTAACCACTGTCAAACAATATATGATCCAGTTAAATCCTCCTAACACCTCCTTTCTTATGATTTCCGAAATTCCTCAGGATGAAATTCTTTCCTCAATTCCGAAAATAAATCAATATCTAAAACAAACTTGCTATCCACACTGACTAATGAACCCAACATAGAAGGCCATTACTTATCATATCATATGCTGTGACATAATAGCTCTTTTTCTTTAAGGCTAAACCATAAGCCTGGTAGGGTCTCCACTAAAGAGAGGTCGGCCATGAGTTTAATTATTATTTTTGATTTATATGTTCCATTTATCCAAAATCAAAATTGCAATGTGTTTTAAGCAGTGTATATAGATTGAAAAGAGTAAACTAAACTCCCCTAAACATAATCTCCAGTTTTATCAAAGAAAACTATAAAACCAGCACATTTAAGCATATGAACTCTAGAGGAGATCTCGGAGTTAGGTGAGAAATTTTCAGTAACACGGGAAAGTAGATTTTAAGAACTCAAAAAACATTTAATATGATTTTATTAGGCTCTTCTCCTAGCATCAGAAGAGCTGAACTGATAACTTGATATGGTATCGAGTTCTGATCCCTCCTACCCCTAATATCTCACAGATGTCTGTTTTGGACACAAATGTAGATTAGTGCCCCAAAGACGAGTTTCTAACTGACTCACTGTTCGATCCAAAAATGAATTTTGGAGGTAGAGGGTGCTAAGTTGTATAATGATCCATCAAACAAGATTCAAATTTGTTTTTCTTCCATGCAATAGAAATTGATCACAATTTATCAACTTAGTGTTGGTGCAGTGGTTGAGCTCTTGTACCCCTTGCAGGAGGTCGAGTTCGATTCCTAGCGTGTGCGTGTGTTATCAATTAGCAAAAAGATAAATTGATCACAATTTTTATTAGTCAAAGGACAGGTCTAGATTATTACTCACTATCATCAAAAATTAGCTACTTATTCGAAGTTGATGGAAAATTTTTTATGGTACAAATTTATTAAAATTAAATGTATTAATTAAAAAATAAATAAAAGGTAGTACCTGAGCTTTGAAGCAAACACAGGGAAAGAAGCATCTTCATCACTGATCATAGGCTGGAAAGGACTAAACTCCTCCGAACTCAACACCGACGACGAATTCGACTTAGAATTCGTCGTTTTCGACTTTGATCTCGACCTACACCTCCTACTCTCCTCCGTCTCATTCCTAAACACGTCAACATAAAACTCATCAACTCTCTTCCCTCCTCCGGCAGCCGGAATCCTAAATTCCGGCAAGTTCCTGCCGGTAGTCGCCGGAGAAACAAATTTCTCCGGCTTCCGAAAAATGTGCTCGTACGAAAGACTTTGCATGTCGCCGCGGGAGAATTGGCGGGAAAGAACAGTCCGCGGTGGGCCCCCAAAGACGTCGTCGAAGTCTTCGGGGTCTAGTGGCGTTGGCTCACCGGAGAAAAGCTTACTAGATGCATGTTCAGTTGATTTTCGACGTGGGATTGTAGGGTTTGTGGAGGACAATCCCATTGGCATTCTCCATGACTCGTCCATTTTCTTGCAAAAATTTGCTTAAGAAATGAAGTTTTATAAGTGAAAAATGTAATATATGTTAAGAGGATGCTTTTCTAGAGTGTGTAACTGTGTATGATAGATTGCTTAGTCAAAAAGAAGTATCATAATGTCACTTTATATATGGAGGTTTTGGGACCTAATTCATGGAGGGGTGTTTGCAACGCGAGAATGAGTTTACTTTTGTATTTGTAACTTTTATTTTACTATTTAATTAAAGACATACGTATCGTACCAGTAATTCGAACCGAACCGTCTCATACTCGATTCGATAAAATAGGCTCAACTCGATTTGAACTTGTTATTAAGCTCAAGTTCGAACACATTTTTGGGCTCATTATTTTCGAAATGACTATTTTATACTTAAAATTTAAATTATATTAACTCTTTTAGGCTAATTACTTACAAAATATAATACTTACAAGGTTATATTTATACATAGCAATCAATAACTCGAATTAGAGAATTTGGCATCAACTAACATTATAAATATAATGAAAATATATTTTTTAATAAATAAGATAGTTAGAGTGATATATATTAAAAGTTATTAATATTATTGAAATGTATCTTACATCTCCATTATTACCATATGGTTAATTATTTGATAAGTCGATGCGTTAAGTTCAGTTGTTAATTATAAATATTATTTATAAGTTGTAACTTCTAGTTGCAATATATAACGTTATAAAAATTACTAACGACTCTTGATTCATGGTGCCAATTTTGAAGAAGCAATATTCTAATTTGTTCACGATAAAAAAATTATAATTTTTATAATTATTATTGTATATTATTTAAGATGTTAAGTTCGCAATAAAAATAAAAAGCATATTTTATGAATTGATGATATTAGGATATTATTAATTGATTGGAAAAGTAGAGTACTAAAAGTATTAAGTGTATTATTCTGAAATACTTTTAAATGAAATGGTATTTTTAGGTTAAATTTAAAAATAAGATAATATAATCAAATAAGTTTCGTGAATTCGAAATCAAAATTGGAAAACTCGATAATAATCATAATAGACTCGAAAACTCGTTAAAAACTCGATAAACTCGAAAACTTGATTAAAAACTCAATAATCTCGAAAACTCGCAGACAGCTCAAACTCGAGTCGTTTATTTTTCAGGATCGAGTTCGAACATAATTTTCAGGTTCGATTATTTTTGAGTTCAACTTGACTCGATAAATAAACTCAAACTCCAATATGATGAGAATTATTTTTGAAAGGAAATTCATTTGATCGATATAATGTCATCAGGTTAAAATAAAATAATAAACACGTTAAAATAAAGATAAATATTTGAAAGAATTTTTTTTAGCTCATTTAGTGTCATCATCAGACTAAAATAAAATTAAATATATTATCCATTCGGTCTATGAGAAAATGATATTTACCCCGGACTAAAATAAAATTAAACAAAAAAATAATAGCCCTAAATGCCCATCACAGATAATAGATGGCCCAAAATGCCCAAAATTTAAAATTAATGGCCAAAAATACCGACGTGACACACATGTGGTACATACGTATCTAGAGATACGCATTCTTAAAATGTGCATCATGGGATACGCATGCTTTTATTTCAGTAATCAAAAACTGAAAAATATAAAAAAAAATAGTAATTAAAATTAGATACGCATTTGTGTAATACAGATCTTTAATAAATATTAAAAAAATAAGTGAAGATAGACATATTTGAAATATGTGTCGTGGGATGCGTATTTGTAAAATATATGTATTTTGTAAAATCGAATACTTCTTTCCCATGCACTCCAAATCTCAATATTTTGGATCGTTAATATTCAAATACGTATATTTTGGGCATTTTCCCCCGAAAGTTCTCGTCCTAGCAAACATCTTTCTTATGACCCACCCCTCTGCTTTTTTAACTAACTTTGGATTTTTGTTCTTGCATACACACCATTTTAAACATGAGAATGTGTAGATATACAACAAAATTACAACTATTTCCCTTGGTCCTAATAAGTCCCGTCCATTCAAACCATCTCTCTGTGGAATAAAATGATATAAACAATCACATTCCCTCACTACCTAACATAAAAGAACATAAAATGTATGTATAATTATAAACACTAAATAACAATAAAATATCTGCTTTTTTGGTGTCAATGTCATGATTTTACTTGACAAATTAAGATTACAACCTTTAATGAAGCTTTTGTTAATAGTGACACTTACCAAATAATTTTATTCTTCCTTTTTATAATTTGATTAACTTTTACCTTTCTAATTATCATTAGAGTTTTGTGTCTAAGCTACTCAATATTATGGACTTTGTCCCCTTTACACCTCACCTTCGCTCGCCAAATCCTACGCTAAAATTTTATTCCTTAGGTGCTATAAATTTACTTTTTTAAGGACCGATCTGAATATTAATTTATATTCACCTTTTTATTGCGGAATAATGGTAGGTTTACACTCAAAGACTCTTAAATAATTGATGGAGGAAAGTAACAAATCCGTCTAAAATCTTAGGAGGCGTTTGATACAAGATATTTAATAAAGGGAAAGGGAAAGAATTGGGCTGATTCCCTTTGTTAATGTTTGTTTCGTAAAAACAATCATTCCGAAAACCCTTTTTTAGTTGTAGGTTTATCCCTTATTCCTCAAACCCCATTCCTCACCTCTCGCTAGGTATTTGAACACTCTTTCCCACTTTTATTTTCTTATTTCAATTATAATTTAAATCTTGGATCAAAAAATTACATCAGTATGAAATTAATTTTAAAAATTAAAAATGATTTATAATTTAGTTTTTATAAATTAAAAATAATTTTTATATAAATTTATATGTTAATTTATTAAAAAAGTTAATGGTGCAATTAAATAATTAGATTTTTATATTTATTATAATGTTAATATATTATACTGTTATAATATAAATATATTTGACTATATTGAGATTGCTTAATATTAAAAAATCAAAAATAAATGTATTCATGTAAATTTTCATTCCATTTCCAGATCTGAACCAAACACGTAAAACAATTCTGAATCTTTCCTTTCCTTTCTCTTCCTTTCCCTTTCTCGATTCCATTCCGTTTCCCCGAGACGAACCAAACGCCCCCTTAAAGTGTTATTTACATTAAATAATTGGGGGTCGCAGGACTCGAATCCGAGTTCATCTCTAAATTTCTAAATTGAGCTCTGTTAAATAATCCGTCCGTCTAAGATTTTAAATTGTTAGAGCAAGACCTGAACTAAATCAAACATAAAATCGAGTAATATACTTGGAGAAAAATAAAAGAAAAAATATACCTTCCCGCTTAATTGTGGATTTGAATAGATCAAATCTAGAGTCTGTTTCTAGACCGAACGTTTATATATATTACATTTCGAGGATAAATGTATATTCTCTCCGTCCCATTAAATTCTCTACGTCACTTTTTGACACGCTTTTCAATGCTCATTTAAAGTATAATTCCATTATATATTTTTTATTTTCTTTTCTGTATAAAAGTTTTATGTTTAAACCTTTATTCATGAAAAAAAATTAAAAAAAAATCATTACGGAACACTATTTTATAGAAGCCTCGAAATGCGTGCAAATAGTAAACATATCTAAATCAACAGGACGGAGGGAGTACCATTTTATGTGAAAAAATATATGATTTGACACGTGTATATTTGTGGGTAATTTAAATTTAGGTACCCAATCAAAGAGTCAGAAGTGAAAGAAAGGAAGAAAGGATTGGCTCTGTTGTGGTCCAGATAAATGTAACCAAAAGACAGAAAATAAGCACCACCAACTGACTAATGTTGAGGAGACATTCGACAGCATGTTCAAAAAAAATCATTCGAATATGATAACAATCTTGGGACACTCTTCTTTTTCGAGTTTTTGTAATGAAAATCCAGTGTGAGGAGGAGACATGCATTGTTAAAGTAATTGGTGTAATGCAATACAGTATGATAGACATTATGGTATAGTGTGTGCTTTAACTATATTTTTAGAAAGGTGAGATTCATTGGTTGGCTTCATGATTACAATTTATGTAGTATAAAGGGGGGGGGGATTATTTAAGATTTAGCATAAACTTATTGTCAATCTCCAAATTTTAGCATGAGGAAATATCCTAGCTACACTACCAAGACAAAACCGACCGTAAGAATGTGATCGGTTCAAAATTGGTCGCCTATATTGGTCGGCTTTACCATTAAATTGATCAAATTTTCAGTCAGTTATGTGCCATTGCTTATTAAAAATACGTGAATCCACTTTGTACACGTGTCATCACGTACGCATATGTGGAGTGACATACACTCGGTTTTGTCTAGAAAACGAGAAATTGACTAAAATTCAAAAAAGATCAGGGCCAAAATATGCATAATGATCGGTTATATTTTGTCAGATTCCAAACGGTCTTTTTTGTGTCCGCAAGTTTTTAACATGTTTTCTTGTAGTGTTGGATACTTAGAGGATTAAATATAGTGTATTTTTTAAGAGATTTACTAGGTTTCCCAAATTATTTCTCCAAAAAATTTCCCAAATACTTATGTGTCACGTTGTAGATAACAACTTATCTAATAATAATATAGGATCTCGGGTGCATACATATGCGCTCACAAATTAAAAACCGTCATGTATTTGCTACATCATTTAATAAATTTTTTGGTGAAATTTTTTGGGAACCTAACCGTACTCATTTTTTAAATAAATTTTGCAATTACAAATATGTTGCCTCACATACTTGGGGAAGTTTTATTATATCATCTATCATTAATTTGTTTAAAAAAAATTCATTTTGCGAAAAGGATTACGCAAACTATGGTTCTGGAACAATTGAACAAGGATAAAGATTATAGTCATATTAGATTGTTAGCGCAATATCTTATCAAAAGATATCTTATCAAAAACCTAGCCTCCTCGGCAAAATCAGCCTCTTTTAACCGTGCTTCTATCGGTTTATCCGGTGAAAATCCCCAAATCTGTTGATTTGTTTTATATTTCTTTTATTTCTTTCAATAATTTTTCTTTTCAGGGAAGAATTTTTACCTATTTAGTTTGTTTTAAATCTAATTGTCAGAATTTGGATTTTCTTTCATCTTGAATTCAAGCGGAACATATTGGATTTGAGGGTGAAATGATTATCTCTTTTTAAGTTTCATTTTTTCAGATCTGAATTTTTTATTTAGATTTTCAGTTTATTTTCTCTCCTTGATGAGAGTTTGTTTATTTCTCTCCTTTATCATGAGTGCTGGATCTGATTTAGTGATGAAGGTTTATACTGAGTTATATTTATGGTCGATAGCTCAAACGCGTTGGGATTGTGATTGATGGTCGTTGCACGAAGACTTGCATGAAGACCGACGATTTGATCCATTTTATGTTTGTTCGACTGGATCATTTGTGTAGATGTCGTATGACTTTTTATTATTGAATTAAATCTATTATTCTTCAAAAAAAAGGATAAAGATTATAAGGCAAATCAAATCGTCATTTGTGAATTTAAAATTTGAAGAATTCTCATTACATTTGTGTGTAAAATATTATAGTAGGTTGATATTGAATATAATTAACTTACATTAAATTATTAATTAAATAAAAAATAATAATTTAATGTTAAATAAATAGAAAGAGAGAATTACATTTTACACCCCTTAAATTTGGTCAAAACTCAACTTTGTATATCTATTTTCGGAAATTGCAGTTTGCATCTTCCATTTTTTAAAATCCGTTCCAAGTTACACCCCTTTTGCCAAAATTTATCAATTTTTTAGCCCAAATTATTTTCTTCAACAACATATATTATCTATTCTTAAAGAGAAAAGATGAGATATATTATAGGAGACAATAAGTAGGGCTAATTAATTAGGCAAAAAGGATGCATGTTGAATCTAATTTCAAAATAAAGGGATGAAAACTTGAATTTATAAAAATAGATATACAAAATTGAGTTTTGACTAAATTTAAGGGATGCAAATATCATGCTCTCTAAATAGAAAAGATCATGAAATAAATACTACATCACATGTTGTATTCTCAAACAATAAACTTGTCAAATAAATAAACTTTTTCAATCTTAACATATTTGCAAGAATTTATTTCATTTTTAAATTCGATAAATGATCAAAATTTTCAGATCTCCAAATATTTATATACACAGGTTAACAGCAGTTGATTTGAGTTCGAAACCAAACATGCAACTCCACACTTCTCAACTCTCAAGACTTATGAAACCCTACACTTTCGCTCCAAAACTCATGCCCATTTACACAACCAAAACTCAATCTTTCAGCTCAAATCTCCCTCTTTTAAACCTTCTTAACAACCCAAATCACCTCCTTCAAATCCATGCAAGATACATTCTGCATGGCCTTCATCAAAACCCTACACTTTGTTGCAAGCTCATTGACAACTACACCACTCTGGGCCTGTTCAAACAAGCCCAACAAGTCTTTAAATCTTGTACCAACCCAAACCCAATAGTATATAACTCTTTTATTTGTAATCTTTATGAGTTTGGTGAGTTCAAGAAAGCCCTTGTGGTTTTTCAAGAAATGATCAAGAATTGTTTAAACCCTAATGAAAATTCTTACTTTTGTGTGTTGAAGTGTTGTTTGGAGCTTTGTGATGTTGAAAATTATAAAAAGATTCATGGGCATGTTGTAAAACTTGGGTTTCATAGTTTTGAGTTTGTGAATAGGGTTGTTGATTATAGTGGTTCTTGGAATGCATGTGATGTGACTGAGGAAATGACTAATGGGGGAGTTGAGTTTTGGAATTTTTTGATTTTTGAGGCGTGTAAGAGGTGTGAGTTTAAGGAGAGTTTTCGGGTTTTTGGGAGGATGAGAGTGAGAGGGGTTTGGCCTAATTCGGTTACGATTGTGAATTTGTTGAGAGGGGCTTGTGATATGATGTCGTTGGAAGTTGGGAGAATGGTGCATTGTGTGGTTAATGTGAGTGGTTTGAGTGATGATTTGGCAGTGAATACTGCGTTGCTTAGTTTTTATTCCAAGGTGGGGTGTTTGGAGGTTGCGAGATTGTTGTTTGATCGAATGCCTGGAAAGGATTGTGTTGTGTGGAATTTGATGATTTCAGGGTATTCGCGGAATGGGTGTGCTGTAGAATCGTTGGAGCTTTTATTGGGAATGGTGAGATCGAGGATTAGAGCTGACTTGTTTACAGCATTGGCTGCTATTTCTGCTATTGCGGAAGTGAAGTCTCTTGAGAGAGGTAAGGAAATGCACGGTCATGTGATACGAAATGGTTTAGGCTATCAGGTGTCTGTGCATAACTCCCTCATTGACATGTACTGCAAATGTGGTGGTTTGGCTAGTGCCAGAAAGGTATTTGATTTAGTTACAAACAAGACTGAAATCTCATGGAGTACGATGATTAAAGGATTTGTTAGCCATGAGCAGTTTGTTGACGCTGTGTCTTTCTTTGGAGAGATGCAATTGGAGGGCTATAAAATTGATTTCATATCGATGGTTAACATCTTGCCTGCTTTTGTTAGTCAAGGGGCATTAGAACAAGTAAAGTACTTACATGGATATTCAACAAAATGCGGATTAACTTCATTTCCCTCTGTGACTACAGCCTTTCTTGCAAGTTATGCTAAATGTGGATGTATAGAAATGGCACAGAAGCTATTTGACGAAGATGAATTTACTCATAAAGATGTAATAGCCTGGAATTCTATGATTAGTGCGTATTCTAAGCATGGGAATTGGTTTCAATGTTTTAATATGTATGTACAATTGAAGCGTACAAACTTGAAGCCAGATCAAGTTACGTTTCTCAGTGTCTTGACGGCTTGTGTTAATTCTGGTTCTGTAAATGAAGGATGGGAGTGTTTCAAAGAAATGACTGAGAGGTATGGTTGCCGACCTAAAGAGGAACACTATGCTTGTATGGTAGATCTTCTAGGTCGAGCTGGACGAATTAAAGAAGCATTGCAGCTCATAAATTGTATGCCGTTTAAGCCAGATGCTCGCGTGTGGGGGGCTTTGTTGAGTGCTTGTAAGTTACACCCTGACATGAAAGTGGCTGAGTTGGCAGCTGAGAGGCTAATAACAATGGAACCAAAAAATGCTGGGAACTACATATTACTATCCAATATATATGCTGCAGCTGGGAAATGGGATGAAGTAGCAAGAATGAGGGTTTTTCTCAGAGATAAGGGACTAAAGAAAACGCCTGGTTGTAGTTGGCTGGACATTAATGGAAAAAATCATGAATTTCGTGTTGCTGATCAGTCTCATCCACAGTCACATGATATTTATACCATTTTAAGAAGTCTAGAACTTGAAATCAAGATAATTATGAAGAGTGAAAGTTCGGGAAATTGTTTTATTGACAACATATAAGTACAGGAGAACCTACCTGGTACTAAACCAGGAAACTTGGTTTCCTAAACACTCTGCCAGGAAACCGGAAGAACATTTAAGTCGCAAAGCGTCGGTGAACAGCATGTTCCAGCTTCCTGTGGTTTGGGGAAATGTCCAAGAATAGAACGCAGAATCTTATATAACATTCAGAGTAGAAATTGAAGTGACAGCATAATGAAATCTCAGAAGATGTTGCTAAACAAGAATCTTGAACTAAAGACCAGAATATAAAGAATACATGTATGATATAAACCAGAATCCTTGAATGTCCTTGATTTCAAGTTTCTCTGTTTCTTCTCCCCTGATTTCAACCTGTGTGAAAGCTGCGAAGAAAAAATGTCTGTATTATTTTTTCGTGTTTAATTGTAATTGGTTGAATTATCACCTTGATTGATGCTATTAAAGTAAGGAGTACCTCAAAATTTGATTCTCATTTTGAACACAGTCAAAATGGGAGAAAAAGCTGCACCGGGAACAATAGTAAATCCATTCGAATAAATTCATTAACTGTCTGCAGATTCCGCAAAACCGATCAATGTTGTGATAAACTCTTGGCAGACAAGGAGAAAAGATAAGAGGGTGTTCATTGTGGCTAATAATTTGGCGTTGGGTGAAGGTATTAGTATTAGCACAAAGCTGGTGAAATGTAAGATCACAATCATTGCAATGATAGAACCAATAGTTTGTGTCGATATCCTCAGAGCAAAGCTCGCAGTTGAAGTCGTGCTCATGATCCATCACCATACTAGAATCATATATCAAACAAAGGGGGTGAGGATCCCACCGGTGTTTAAGTGTTGCTGCCTTCATCAGACATCCTCCACATACATAGAAATCGCAATTTTCACAGCCGTGTTTACATTGAGTATTATTTTTTCCACAGGCTTTGCAATCGTAATTAGTTGTGTGATGTTGAACAAGTTGGTGATGGTGAGCTTCGTGTTTGATCATTTTTGGTAGCATGGCACATTCGATATGAAGTTTTACATCTGATGAATGTAGAGGCATGCTGCAGTTGCTGAAGATTATACCGTTGCAGATATCTCCACAAACATTACAAACGATATTTTCTCGTTCACTGAACTTAAATGCAAAAAGCTTCATTCCTGGCCATAGGTGGTGCTCCATCTCTTTGGGCAACTCTGCACAGACTTTGTGAAGAAAGTATTTACAACTTACACAACCATAAAATTGCTCGCCATCAGTCCGGATTGGCTTGACACAACCATCACATAACAATAATGTTTGATCAATATCGTTCTGATTATGCAGCTCATTAATAGTTATCAGTTGTAGATGATGTTCATCATGAGCCCAATCCTTAATATGATTTGTTGTGCCTGATGAACTACTGTTGTTATTACCGTCCAGTGTGCTCATCATAACCTTGACAAATTTTTCAAGTAATGATGATCCATCAGTAGCCGGGAGGTGCACCAAATCCGGATATATATCATTTTCACTAGAGCTGAAAATGCCATAAGATGTACAAGATATTAATATCTGCAGGACTGATAGGCAGAAAAGTGACCAGACATTGAAATCAAGTAGATATGACAGAAGTATTACCTGATCAGCATTAGATTTGATCTAGCACATTGAAAATGGACAAAAAATCGACATTTTGAACAATAGTATAGCCAATTTAATCGATTCAGTGTTTCATGACAGAGTCGGCAATACTGAGCAAATTTGTGATAGGCTTTTGGAAGAGAAAATTTGAGGATAAGAGGGTGTTTATCATGAAACTGGAATAAGAAAGAAGAAGGAGCATCCGCGCAACTCTTGTGAATCCAAAACTGACATATGGCGCATATATAAGACAAGTCTTTGATGTTATCCTCGACTTTGCAAGCATAACATTTGAATGAGGATAGATTCTGGATCAAGGCTAATGGGTGTTGAGTGTGAGCTGGATGGTGAATCTTCGTGTCCTCTACGGACGGAAATAGGCAAATAGCACATTTGAGGCAAACAAAGAATTTTCCATTAGGATGACAGTACGAAAACCATTTCCATTTTATGCCGCAGATGGCACACACATCCTTCAATTGGTGTGTATGATGCATGTACCGCTGCCACACAGTTGGTTTGACAGGTGTGGGATGGAGGGAAATAAATTTAAAGTGGTGCTGGCCACTGGTGGTCTGCTGGCGAGTCACGGATATCATACTAATAATATATTCAAAAAACTTGTTGAGAAGGATATCATTACGTGTTTTGGGAACTTCAGCACTTAATAGTATTTTGGGAAATTCTGCACAGCTTTCAAGTAGTGGTTTTTCGAGTCTCGGGGGTGATTCTGCACAGTTTTTGTGGAGTAAGAATCGAAGACATTCATCATCCACAGGACCACCAGTATCAGTACACGACATGCATCAGCCTCCCTAGCAATGTAGTTCTCATTCAGGATTAGTAAATGGCCATGGCTAAAGTGCTTCATTCTGTATCTCTTTTCGTGTTTTTGTGGCCTTAACTGTGGTAGGATGAATGCAATGTTTGTACTTATAATGCACCAGGTCATCATCTGTTCTACATTACATCTCCAACTTTTAGTTGCTTGCCACTAAAGGCGCGAATATCTTGTATTCAACTCTAAGAACCTAATATTAAGAAACAAACTTGTAAATTGTACTAATACTCTTTTGCAACTTATAACATAAGTATATGTTCTTGCCTTCATGTGTATAAAACTAGCATATGTTCTTTTGAAGTATCTTGCGCCAAACTCCAAGTATATGTTCGTAATTGACCTCTCTTGTTGTAAATGTAGCTTTCAGCAGTATGATCCTACGGAGAACAATCAAACGAGATATGTGTCATTATATTGTTCTGTTACTGATAATTGCATATCCAATAGACTATACACATGAGTGTAGTACGATAAAATTACTACATTTTTACATTTTTTTATCTGTATGCCAAGTCTTACATCTTGAAGAACACTAGTGTTAGTTGCAGGTTTGCAAGTTAACTGGCACACCTGCAACTTTCACGTCGATGAATTTTTTTAATTTCGGACTGGGAGTAGCACCTGCATTTTATTATATCTGCACCTGACAGTAGCTACCTGAGACAGATTTACATTCATGTCGTTTTATTACAATTCAGTGTCGATATAAAATTAGCAAGATGTGACCCCAATATTGGTGGCAAACTCGTCGGGAAGTCATTGATTAGCAACATTGATCGATAGTGTTGGTGATTGACTTGCTTGACAAAGTAGGAATTTGCTTCTTTGCTTGTACATCCCTTATCAAAATACACCACAAGTTGCCGAGTGTAAGCTAACCTGGAGCCTACAGAAGGACTGAGATGAAAATCATTTTCTTTTCGAATATCAGTAACTTCAAAAAAATCTTCTACTTTTGCTTGGGATAGAGTTAGGTCCTCATAAGATCATGAAGAGAACAAGATTTGAACTTTGTAAATGACGAGTCCACATCATTGAATCTCACTTGAACCATACTCTTATGGACGAGTTCCCCCATTTACGATTCAGCTACTTCCATCATTGTTTCTTCCATCCTTTGAACGTCTCTGGTAATGTCTGAAACAAACATTCATGCAAAAACACTCATTTAAAAAGAATTAAAAAGCTAATTACAAGATAGGGTCTCGGACACTGCAAAATAATAAAAAACCACAACAAAATTATTGTCACTAATGTGATCGCACATTTCAATTTAAATTAGCATGTTTTTTCAAGTTTCTACCAAATTAAACCTGCATTTTATTCTAGTTTCAGAGCACTTCTCTGCAACTTCAAAATCTATCAGTTGACTCTACACTGGATCAAATCAGCTAAATTTGCAAAAGATGTTTCTTAACTTTGCACTAGATTGGGTTTTGTTCTTAGAGTGGAGTGAATGAAACATGTACCTAAACAATCTCCGCTTTAAAGAGCTTTCAATCGAAGAAACTCCCAGCTTTGGTCTGCACTCAGAAGTACAGGTCGGTGAATGAACCCTTTTGGATTTACATGCTTAGCAACATCAATTTTATGACTAGTAAGCAATAATTTGCTTACAGATTTTTCAGCTGTGAAGGCATCTTTTAAAGAATCCCAAGCATTGGTTGACCATATGTCATCAAGGACTATTAAGCATTTTTTCCTTTGCTGAATTTGCAGTAGATTCTCCACTAACATGTCATCGTCCATCATTAGGATTTCATTTTTTTTCTCAGGTACAAGACTTACAAGAATCCGCGGCAATACAAGTTTTGATTGCCACTTTCGTGAAATGGAAACCCAAGCTAAACCAGCAAAATGAGTCTTTATTGTGGAATGATGGTAGATTTTTTGCGCGAGAGTGGTTTTACCTAGACCTCCCATTCCACAAATAGAGATAAGCGGGTAACAAATGTTCAGGCAGTGATTATAGTGACTGATAACTCAGGTGAGTGGGCGGCTCCGTCCGACGCCGTTCCTGGACCTTCTGGGTGTAAATGAGGTGTAGCGGCTTGTTGGGCATCTGCAAAACAACACCGGAAGGGGGGTTTGGCTCCCACGGCGCCTCCGGTGTAAGAATAAGAACAGAGTTTTGGAGATGATGAAGATGTATGTAATTGAGAGGCTACTATGTCTGTATGAATATGAGAGAGAGAGTGAGTGTGCAGATTGTGAATATTTTCTAACCCCTAAACCCTTCAGCCTTGGGGGTATATATAGCCCAAAGGTAGGGTTTAGGGGTAGTTACCTCTAAATCAGGGCCGTTGGATCTTGGGAGCAGAGGACGCCTGGCTTGGGGGATTGTTTACACGTGTCCAGGGGAGGACCACCTCCAGAATGTCCTAACGGCCTTCTGACACGCGTCGTGCTTGTCTGGTGGGTTGGTGTTGATAGCTGTCATAGTCACGTGTCCACGTACCTTTCCTTGGTAGGTTGTGGGATGTGCATGTGCTTGCTGGGGCTTCCTTCATGGAGGTCTTAGCCCTGATCTGGACCTATGCAGGCAGGTGGATCCGGATCCGGGTCATAAGATGGACCCGGGCCTGGTCTCTCCATCTGAATATTCTGGGAGAGGGGGGTCCCGGTCTATCGATCGAGCCTGGTATCCTTTAGATCCAGGTTGATTCCTAGTCGGGTCTCTTATACCTTATCATTTGCCCCCCACTCCCTTATGCAGATTTTCTGTATGAGGGAGTAGAATTAAATAGTTGCTTTAGGAGAAAAATTTCTGCTCCTGGTTGCCCCCCAATCCGGATCTGGTGTGGTAGATGCCAATCCGGATTAAGGTAGAATGGTTGCTTCAGAAAAATTTCTGCTCCTGGTTGCCCCCCAATCCGGATCTGGTGTGGTAGATGCCATTCCGGATTAAGGTAGAATGTTTGCTTCAGAAAAAATTATGTTCCTGGTTGCCCCCCAATCCGGATCTGGTGTGGTAGATGCCAATCCGAATTAAGATAGAATGGTTGCTTTAGAAAAATTTCTGCTCCCGGTTGCCCCCCAATCCGGATCTGGTGTCGTAGATGCCAATCCGGATTAAGGTAGAATATCTGCTTCAGAAAATTTTCTGCTCCTGGTAGAAAATTTTCTGCTCTTGGTTGCCCCCCAATCCGGATCTGGTGTGGTAGATGCCAATCCGGATCAAGGTAGAATATAAAAATCCGAATTAGGTTATATTAAATTGCCTTGGGAAAATTTCTGCTCCAAAATCTTTAACCGGTTTAGAATGATCTGGATTAGGGTCTTTGATCTGGGTAGTGGGTTGTGGAATTTGAAAAGTTTAGGATTTGTAACGTTTTTTGCTAATCCCTCCATGAATTTGAATTTTTTGCAGTTAATTCCTAAAAAATCGCCCCCATAATGATTATTGGTCTTCAATGCAGTTTTGTAATTGCTATTCCAGCCAACTACACCCTGCCACGTGGCAGGGGTTGTTCCTTTTCTCGGGCCTATAAAAGGCTGTCTCCCCTCTTCTCTTATTTTTTATTTTCTCATCAAAGAAACACCCAACCGTCACTTATCTCTTGTTCTCTCCTAAAGTTCCCGAAGTCTCGCCGGCGATTTGAAGCTCTCGATTGTTGTTGCCTTGATCGTTGTTCTCCTTGCTCTTTCCTCTTTTGCTTGTGATTTATAAGCCTTCATCTCTTGTTTTTTTTTCCTTTCGAGTTCTCGCACTTTTCTCCGAGCTTTTAGATGCTTCGACTTTGTTGTGGATTCTTTGTGTTGCGGCTTGTTTTTTGGTGGATGTGTTTGTTTTTTGCTGATTTGTGTTTAGATCTGTTGTTTTTTGGGTGTTTTTGTTTCATTTTTGTGCGAAAATCAGGCTTTTGTATTCTATTTTTCTGGGTTTAGTCTCTTTGTTCTTCGTGTTCTTGATAGAAAAACTGTGTGTATCTATAAAACTCATATGTTTTGGTGTTTGATTCTTATAGACGGTGTTTTTGGTTGAGGGTTTTTATTTTGGGCCCGGGTAGGGGGTATCAGATCCGGATCCGGTTCAGTATATTTGGGTAGAATTGCATGCCTTAGGATTTGTAGTTTGTGTTTGGTTGCTCTGGATTCGGGTTTGGGTGTTTGCCATGGGGATCCGGGTACATGGGGGTGTTTTAAGCTTTTGGCTGTTATGGATTCGGATCTGGGTATTTATCATCAAGATCCGGGTCCATGGTTCTTTGGTTTTTTGTTTGTAGTTAGCTTGATCCGGATCATTGATGTTTTTCCGGGTTGGACTTGCATTGGTGGTCCGGATCATTAGGTTATGGTAAAACTAACATAACGTACCTGATTTGGACCGCTTAGCAAAACAAATAAAATCCGTAGGGCCCAGGCTAACTGACCTTCATTTTAATAGGTATATGGTCCGGACCAAGGAGCGAGCTAGGAAAGTCTATAACTGCTACCCCAACTTTTTTGACGAAGAGAGTGATCCGGATTCGTCTGGTAGGGAACAGATCCGGGGCGAGATGGTGAAGAAAGGGTCCGGATCAGTGGGTACAATTACAAGCTTCCGGTTCAAGCGGCTTCCCGAGAATTTGGTTATCTTTACACCGGAAGGCCGCTGGTCCGATATTAAGTACCATTTCGTCAGAAAGCCACCCGGGTTCGAAGATAACATTTATTATGCCCGGATCAGATACGAGAGGCACGAGGATGGCCACCCAGGTGTGTATGACCAAGGTGCTCTGGAAGCAGCTTTTGCCTCGTTTGGGATTAGCCGGGATCATTACCAGCTGAAGAATTTCTATGCTGAAGCCGACCCGGATGATATGGACAAGGCGATCCGGGCTGCCTTTCAGTTAACTCCCGATATCGCTTGGAGGTGGCCCGAGCCCCATGAGAGGATTTTCCACCGCCCTTCAGACGGTTTCGTTTCGGTCTGGCTGGAGCACCTAAGATCCGGGTGGAGTCCTCGCTGCCACATGTTTATCAAGCACTTGTGCAAGTACGTCTACAGGATATCTCCAATGCAAATAACCCCAAACGGAATTAAGTTTATGACCTGATTCATAGCTTGCTGCAACAAGGCCGGGCTCCTGCCCACCTTCAAGTTGTTCCATCATATTTTTTATCTCTCTAGATCAAGCGAGAAACCGTTTTATGAGCTCAGGTTCCGGGCAGCAGAGTGCGGCTTTGGTCTGGGTAGGTCCAAACCGGTTATGCACCAGACCTCGTTGAAACACTGGAACGGGGAGATTTTGATGTTGAAGGGCTTCGACCTGGAGTTTCTCCCTTATTTTACAACCGGGGAAGTTAAGACAAAGTTCAATCCGGATATCTTAGAGGGGGAAGCTGTTGATCAAATGAGAAAATTATGTGGTAGCCTCGGGTTCCAGCCAACCCGGGATACTTTCATGAATCATAAACTTCTCTTCCAACTTGGATGTAAGTTCCCAACTGATCTGGATCTTCCCTTCAATGTCGTCCCGGATTCTGGTCCTCCCTGATTTGCTTTAACTCTCTTAGATATAATGATTTCCTTTGATCCGGACCTCTCTCTCTGTTGGCAGATCCAGGTCAAAGGCCTTTTGTTTCCTTAAATCCATTTTTGCTCTTTTACTTGTGATATGCTTTCAAGATGTTTTCATATGATCCGGGTCTTTTGCCTGACCTATCGATCCGGATCTACTTTTAGCTTGCTTTTTACTTGTAGCTTGTTTGAATAAAATGTTTTCCTATGATCCGGATCGTAGTACATTTTGCTTTGTTGTCCCTTGACCCGGGTTTTGCTATAGTATTTTCTTTCCGGTTTTGGTTGATTTGTCCAGTATATTTATCCTATGCTGATAGTTCTATTTTCCCCTTTTGCAGGTTTGCCACACTATAATCCTTCAATCAGGGCGATAATGTCTTCTTCAGCTTATGCAACAGCTTTCAACTCTCTTGGCCTGGCCAATAAGACAACTAAGGGGGCTCCTGGGACCGGATCCGGATCTGCGGATGCAGAGGGTGGAGCCGAGTCTTCTGCCCCCCGGAATGTGGCTGATCCGGTTAATGCGCCCTTGGCTGAGGATCCGGACGTCCAGGAAATCTCTGACGAGGACCCTCCTTCGAAGAAGAGGAAGTCCGCCCCGGGAAAGCCTCCCCGCGGAAAAGCTGTTGTTGTTGACCGGGTCGTTTTTGATTCGGAAGGGAAGGGCCTAGACGGGGGTCTTATCAAGATAGGGACAAAGAGCCTGGTTGACCTAGCCGGGTTCATGTCTAGCATTCCCTCCGAGAAAGACTGGGAAGAAGTTGAAGACTACAACATGGCCGCTTCCTTGAAGAGGGTAACCGGTCAGTGGGGGCAGGTATTCAACTTTCCATGGTTTTAGTTCCGGGTTCTGTCCCCCAAATTATTATGTACTTAATCTCTTCTTTGTCTCCTCTCAGCTCGGGAGTGCCATTTCTATCTGTTCGGACGTTGCTTTCACGGAGATCCGGGAGGCAAATAACCGGACTAGGGCTGAGAAGTTGCAGGCTGATAATTTGAAGGATGAGCTGGATGAGGCCCGGGAGAGCTTCCGGACGGTGGAATCCGGGTTGAATGAGAAGCTAAAGGATGCAGAGGACCGGGCTGAGGGACTTTCCAAGGAGGTAGAGAGGCTCAAGGCTGAACTCGCTGCCAAGGAAAACTTGAACAAGGAGGCTATAATTGCCGAATTCAAGGCCAGTGATGTTTATGATTTTGAGGTTGCCCAGGACGGGATTCCTGAAGTCCGCAGATCCTGGGTTGTTGCTGAGCGTCATATCAAGACCGATCCCTTGGCATCCTGGGAGAGCTTCATTCAGGAGTTCCTTGCTGTGAAGGCTGCAGTGGAGCAGGATCAGGGGGAACCAGAACCCTATGACGGTCCAAGCCCCAGCTTCCTTTAGATCCGGACCAGAACTGATAGGCTTCTCGGGCCCAGCCCTGTAACTTTATTTTTACTAGGATTTGTGATTCTCGTACTTTGATTTGAATGATTTATAATATTTGGATTTGTTCCGGGTTGGTGGAAGTCCGGATTATGCTTTTAATTTTGCTTTCGTCCCCTTGACCTTTTCTTCAATTGCAAAAAATATATGCTTTAGTTTCCATTTGCAGTTTTTATTTTTATGAGTTGTCCGGATCCTTGCACAAATGCTCCTGATCCGGGTTGTGGCTAAGGCCCCCAACCCGGATTGGTTTTATATCAGGGTTGTTCCGGGTATGGAGCCTTATCCGGGTTGTCTTTGCTTTTGTATTTTCGCTTTAGTCCGGGTATGAAACCAACCTGGGTTGATGTTTGCTTGTATGCTTAATGTACTTGGAAAATATAAGTACATAACGGTTGTTTTAACCCGGATTCGAATGCTTATCCGGGTTGCTTTTTGATTTCAAATTTGATCTCAACCCGGGTATGATACCCACCCGGGTTGATATTTTCTTTTTTGCTTTATGTACTTAGAAAATATAAGTACATAATGGTTGTTTTTAACCCGAATTCGAATGCTTATCCGGTTTGCTTTTGCTTTCAAATTTGCTCTCAATTCGGGTATAAAACCCACCCGGGTTGATGTTTGCTTGTTTGCTTTATGTACTTAGAAAATATAAGTACATAATGGTTGTTTTAACCCGGATCCGAATGGTTATCCGAGTTGATGTTTGCTTTTGAATTTGATCTCAATCCGGGTATGATAACGTATCCGGATTGATGATTGCTCTATTTACTTAGAAATTTTCTAAGCAAATAGTGGCTGCTTTTGTTTTATGCTTTGAATCCGGATATTAGACTATATCCGGATTGTTTTTTGCTTTGTTTACTAGTAATTTAAGAGTAATAACTTTCTAAGAAAGGAAAATTCTTTTCATTGAATTGAAAGTTTTCTTCATACAAAATATGGTATCATAGATTGGTTGCTTGCCAGAGGTTACAAGTTTTGGCTGCTTTTGGTTGCTTCTTCTACTGATAAAATTTTCTGAGCCTGAGTCCATGCCATGTATTTGGTACTTCGGACTCATCCATGTTCATGAGCTTGTATGTTCCTGGCCTTAGAACTTCCTTGACTTTGTATGGGCCTTCCCACTTTGGCATTAGCTTTCCAGTGTTGGTGGGATCTGAATCTTCCGTGTCTCGAAGGACCAGGTCTCCAACTTGAAAGTTTTTGACCCAGGACTTCTTGCTGAAGTGCTCTTTTATTTTCTCTTTATACTTTTCCATTCTTGCCACTGCCTGGTCTCGGACTTCATCAATTAGCTCAATATTCGTTCTGAGCCCCTCCTCATTTGCTATCTCATCAAAGTTGATTGCTCGATGGGAGGGGGATCCTACTTCAATTGGTAGCATGGCTTCAGTTCCATAAGCCAATTTGAAGGGGGTTTCTCCTGTGCTTGTTCGGGGGCTTGTTCTATATGCCCGGAGTACATTAGGCAATTCTTCTGGCCATTTGGTTTTGCTTTCCCTGAGCCTTTTCTCGATCCCCCGGAGAAGTATTCGATTGGTTACTTCGACTTGGCCATTCCCTTGAGGGTAGGCTACAGATGACTTCTTGTGCCGGATACCCCGTTCTTGAAGGTAGAATTCGAATTCTGAACCAATGAACTGTGGCCCATTGTCTGAGACCAACACTCTCGGGATTCCGAACCTCATCAGAATGTTATCCATGAACTTGATGCAATCTTGCTGGTTTATTATTCTCATTGCCTTTGCTTCTACCCATTTTGTCATATAATCAATTGAGACTAGTATGTACCTGAGGTCTCTTCTGGCCCTGGGGAAGGGTCCCATGATATCGATGCCCCATACAGCAAATGGGATTGGTGACAAGACTGAGGAGGGTAGGACTGGGCTCATCCGGGTGACATTACTGAATAACTGACATTTCTTGCACTTTTTCACAAAGTCTATTGCATCCTGGTGAATAGTTGGCCAGTAGTATCCTTGTCTTATGATTTTATGAGCTAGGGCCTTTGCGAACATGTGATATCCGCATATCCCTTCATTAACCTCCATCAGGCAATACTGTGCTTCCCCTGGGCCTATGCACTTCAAGATTGGGGAGGAGAAGGTCTGGCGATAGAGTATACCCTCTTCGATGAAGAATTTTGCAGCTTTGGTTCTTAACCTTTGAGCCTTCCCTTTATCCTCTGGGAGTTCTCCTTTTTCCAGGTAATTGATAAATGGAGTCATCCAGTTTGGGCTGTTGTCTATTTCCATGACCTCTTCAGACTCTATGCTTGGTTTCTGCAATTCTTCGAAGTAGAAGGAGCAATCCAGGTCTGAGGAATTTTGAACAAGTTTAGATAGTGTATCAGCTTCTGAATTCTCCTCTCTGCAGATTTGGATGACTTGGGTTTTTGGTATGAAGGTGAGGTAGCTTTGGACCAGAGCCTGGTACTTGGCTAGAACTGGATCCTTGGCTATGTACTCGCCGTTTTTTTGCTTTAGCACGATCTGGGAGTCGCTGTAGATTTTAAGATCCTGGATCCTGAGTGTTTTTGCTAGCTTCAACCCTGCAATCAAGGCCTCGTACTCTTCCTGGTTGTTTGTTGCTGAGAAGCCAAAGGAGATGGTTGTTTGGATTGTGAATCCTTCGGGGCTCTTTAGGATGAGTCCGGCCCCTGATCTTTCATTTGTTGAAGAACCATCAACTTTGAGAGCCCAGGCTCCTATGTCTTGATCATTGTTTTTTCCAGGGTCAATGCTCATCGGCACAGGCTCTTCTTTCGGGAAATTGCATTCTATGATGAAATCAGCTAGAGCCCAGGCTTTGATTACGGTTCTTGGAATGAAACTCAAGTTGAACTGACTCAGCTCAACTACCCAATTTACCAATCTTCCTGAGATATCTGGCTTGTGTATTATCTTCCTTAAGGGTTGGTTAGTTACAACCCGTATCTCCCTTCCCTGGAAGTAGTGTCTGAGCTTTCTGGATGCTGTGACCAAGGCAAAAGCAAACTTTTCTAGCCTCGGGTATCGGGTCTCCGCATCTTTTAGCACTTGGCTCACATAATAAACTGGTTGTTGTTTGCCGTTCTCTTCCCTAATCAAGGCTGCTCCAACTGCCAGGGCCCCTGCTGATAGGTAAATGGATAGAGGCTCCCCGGGCTGGGCTTTGGTGAGCACGGGGGGTTGAGAAAGGTACCTTTTGATTTCTTCAAATGCGCTTTGGCATTCTGGGCTCCAATTAACTTCTCTCTTATTGGTTGCTCCTTTTAACAGGTCAAAGAAGGGTAGGCATCTTTCAGCTAACTTTGAGATGAATCTTCTGAGCGCAGTCAGTGACCCTGCTAGCTTCTGCACATCTTTTTGCGTTCTGGGAGGCTTCATCTCTTGGATTGCCTTTATCTTTTCGGGATTGGCTTCAATTCCCCGGTTGCTTATCATGAACCCAAGAAATTTTCATGCCCCTACTCCGAATGTGCACTTTTCTGGATTGAGCCTGAGTGAGTGTTTTCTTAAGTTGTCAAAGCATTCTCTTAGGTCTCCTATGTGCCCGGGGATGCTTGTAGACTTTGCAATCATGTCGTCGACATATGATTCCAGATTCCTTCCAATCTGATCCTTGAAGATTTTATTCATTGCTCTTTGATATGTTGTTCCCGCATTAGTCTATCTGAAAGGCAGCATCACATAGGCATAGACCACCCTGTGAGTTATGAAGGTTGTCTTTAGGATGTCCTTGGGATTCATCTTGATCTGGTTGTACCCCGAGTAGGTGTCCATGAAACTTAACATTACGTGCCCTGAAGTTTCGTCGATCAATTGATCAATATTTGGCAAGGGGTAGGGGTCTTTGGGGCATGCACTGTTCAAGTCTGTGTAATCGATACACTTTCTCCATTTTCTGTTTGCTTTTTTCACCATCACTACATTTGCCAGCCATTCCGGGTACTTGACTTCGCATATTATTCCAGCTTTGAGTAGTTTCTCAATTTCTTCATCGATTGCTTTCTGCCTTTCTGGGGCAAAATTTCTTCTCTTTTGCTTTACTGGCTTCCTCTCTGGGTTGACTTCCGGGTTATGCATTGCTATGGATTCATCCAACCCGGGCATGTCTCTTGGGGTCCAAGCAAATATATCAGAGTACCCTTGGAGTAGTGATACCAGGTCTTTTCTGAAATTAGTCTTGAGCCCGGACCCTATCTTTATCTTCTTAGAGGGATTGCTTTCATTGATCAGAATCGTTTCTGTTTCTACAGCGACCTCTATCTTGGATTGATCCATATTTGATACCAACTATTGGATTCGGGCCTCTGTATTCTTCTTCATATAGATTTGACCTTGGGTTGTCATCTCATTTTGTTTGCTTTCCCCTACTACAATTATTTCAGGGTTGGTTGCTTGCACAGTAGGGTTGGTTTGGCCAAGGCCTAGGCTCAATTCAATCCCTTATGTGACTTGGTTGCTTTTTTGCTCTTCTGAGCTTGGTTTGGTTGC
This sequence comes from Apium graveolens, assembly GCF_009905375.1. Lineage (NCBI taxonomy): Eukaryota > Viridiplantae > Streptophyta > Magnoliopsida > Apiales > Apiaceae > Apium > Apium graveolens. The sequence goes on along the minus strand of NC_133657.1, from coordinate 203,475,650 downwards.
TTTTGGATCTGAGAGGGACTCTATGATCTGAACTTCTTTTCTCACGTCATCCCTTGAGTGGGGGCGATGTTTCTTAATACTCTGCTGTTTCCGGAGTACCACAGCTTTTCTCTTGTTGTCTTGATGAGTTTCAGCCATTACCAGAGCCTGGCTATAGCATCTTTCAGCTACATCATAGTTCCCCTTGATTTCTCCTACCCTGGTTGGAGTTGGGAATTTGATTTTCAAGTGTGATATGGAGGTGATTGCTTGGATCCTGGTCAATGCTGAGCGCCTGATCATGCCGTTGTAGGATGAGGGAGTATTAATCACGTAGAACTTTATCACATGGGTAACTTGGTTTGGGCCCGATCCAAATATGACTGGCAATTATAAGGTTCCCTGGATCGGGACCAAGTTGTTCCCGAACCCATACAGAGGGTCCTCTTGGCATTCATTGGAGCGTACGCTCCCAAGCTTCATCCTGTCCACAGTATGCTTGAAGAGTATGTTTACTGAAGATCCATTATCTATCAGCATCCTTCTTACTTCGTTGTCAAAAATGTCAGGTGTTACCACCAAGGCTTCGTTGTGATTTGGGTTGACCCCTTCATAATCTTTGCTGCTGAATTAGGATTGAACAGAGAACACTTCATCTCCTAAGCCCGGGCTCCTAGGGGGAGAGTGCGACCCTCCTAGGACCACATTTACTATATTCTTACCTTTTCTTTGCCTTTCTTCTCTCTGATTTGTCTCCTGGAAGATGTACTGGTTCAGGTTGCCCTTCTTGACTTGATCTTCAATGAAGTATTTGAGAGAGAGACAATTCTCGGTTTTGTGCCCATGGGTTTCATGATAGTCGCACTGCCTGTTGTAAGGCCTGCTCTTTGGGGGAGTCTGCATTGGCTTTGGAGGATAATATAATGGCTTTCCCTTGATCTCCTTCAGTATTTCTTCCCGGGTCCTGTTTAGTGGTGTCCACTCTGGCTCTTGCCTAGGCTCCCTTGCTTGCCTAGGTGGACCGGGATCGCTTTTGGATTCTGTCTTAGGACCCAATCTTTGAAATATTGGAGTGTTTTGTACAACATTTGTCTGATGGGTTTGGTTGCTTTGTTTGAACTTTTTCTCCTGATGGTAACCCCCTTTCGGTCGGTCATCAGAAGATTTGTTCCTGGTTCCTCCATTCCGAGTCATTCTCATTGCCTGGAGAACATCTGTTTCTTTTATGAACCGGGCTGCCATTGAGTAGGCCGCAACCAGGCTTTGTGGCTCTTTGTTTATCAACTCCACAATGTACCTCTCATTGTGTTCTGGATCCAGGTTCCTTCGAAATATGCTTAGAGCCTCCCTTTCATCGAGATTCGAAACTTTGTTGATGGCTTCCTGGAATCTCTGCATATAAGTTGAGAGTGCTTCGTTATCATACTGGCGGATTGTCTCCAGGTGGCACATGTGCATTTCATGTGTTTTATTGGCTCTGAATCTTCTAAGGAAGGTTCCTCTGAATTCTTTCCAGGAGTGAATGCTTCTTGATGGGATCCTGCTGAACCATCTTTGAGCCCCCCCTTTGAGGGTCGAGGCGAAGAATCTGGATTTGGTTAAGTCATTGTAATAATATATCTGAGCTATCTGTTCGAAGTAGTTGAGGTGCTCTTCCGGATCCCCCAGTCCATCGAAAGAGTCGAAGTTGTAGTGTTTGAGATTTTTCTGTCGAGGGATGGCTTCTAGGGAGTGGCTGAAGGGCGTGAGGGTCTCCCCAACTTCCAACCCGGAATCTTTCTCCATTTTCCTCTGGAGCTCATAAATCATGTCTTTAAGATCCTTCTGGCCCTCCTCTTCGTCGTCAGAAATGAGCTCGGAGGTAGGGTCCCTCCAAGTTTTTTTGCCTCTTGTTTTAGCTAGGAGCCTCTCCTCCTCCAGTTGCATTCTTCTCTGGATTTTTTGCTCCAGCTTTGCCTCTTCTTCCTTTCTTATCTGTTCTCTGATTTCTTCTAATTTTTTCTTTCTGGTTGCTTCTGTCTCCTTCTTACTAGGTTCTTTTTTATTCTTTTTTACCTTAGTTCTGATTCGGTCGAAGACAGATCTCCTGGATTGCTGAGAATCCCCGGACTCTTCTTGCTCATCATCTTGTTCAAATTCTATCTGAGCCCGGGCTTGTTCGTCTCTGTAGAGCCTGATTGCTTCAGCAAGTTCATGGCTTGTTAAGTTAGTCATATGCTCCTCTGCAACCAGAACATTGGTGTACTTGTACAGATTGAGTTCTATGACATTTCTGGCAGCCTTTCCAAGACCGGGGTGTGTTGTGTCAATGGTTGCTCCCGGAGGGTCTCTCGATCTCCCCCAGGTTCATAAGCCTGAGAGTGGTCCTGATCCTGGACCTGGTTACTGGCGGAGGGTCTACCAGCCATACTTTTTCCTGCTCTTGCCATTACCACAATTGTACAAACAACTGACCAAGATTTGAGGCTACAAATGTGGATCTGAGGTTGCTTTTTTGAAGATTACAAAAAAATTCCAGAATAACAAACAAACTTTCTGGGCTTTGCTAACAACAATACTAAACAAGAACAGCAGGCTCTAGAACACAAAAAAAAATATGCAAACTAAAACAGTTCTGGGTTTTAAAATTACCAAGACTATTAAACCCCAGGCTTCAAGACTATCAAGATTATCAAACCCTAAACAACCAAAATTTAACAAACGAGAGCGGGCTCACAGAAACGTGGCCTAAAGTAATGAGCTCACGTAAACGTGGCTAAAATGAACATTCATATTCAAGAAAGGTTATGGTTGCTTGTGTTCTTACAGGCTTAAAAGTGGACTCTCTCAAGAGTTTGCTAATGAAGATGAATCCAGGGGCACCGAGACCCAAGGATGGAGCCCCCTCCTTCTAGCGCCAAATGATAACTCCGGTGAGCGGGCAGCTCCGTCCGACGCCGTTCCTGGACCTTCTGGGTGTAAATGAGGTGTAGTTGCTGGTTGGGCATCTGCAAAACAACACCGGAAGGGGGGTTTGGTTCCCACGGCGCCTCCGGTGTAAGAATAAGAACAGGGTTTTGGAGATGATGAATATGTATGTATGTAATTGAGAGGTTGCTGTGTGTGTATGGATATGAGAGAGAGAGAGATAGAGAGTGAGTGTGCAAGATTGTGAATATTTTCTAACCCATAAACCCTTCAGCCTTGGGGGTATATATAGCCCAAAGGTAGGGTTTAGGGGTAGTTACCTCTAAATCAGGGCTGTTGGATCTTAGGAGCAGAGGACGCCTGGCTTGGGGGGATTGCTTACACGTGTCCAGGGGAGGACCACCTCCAGAGTGTCCTAACGGCCTTCTGACACGCGTTGTGCTTGTCTGGTGTGTTGGTTGTTGATAGCTGTCATAGTCACGTGCCCACGTACCCTTCCTTGGCAGGTTGTGGGATGTGCATGTGCTTGCTGGGGCTTCCTTCATGGAGGTCTTAGCCCTGATCCGGACCCATGCGGGCAGGTAAGTCCGGATCCGGGTCATAAGATGGAACTGGGCCTGGTCTCTCCATCTGAATATTCTGGGAGGGGGGGTCCCGGTATATCGATCGAGCCTGGTATCCTTTAGATTCAGGTTGATTCCTAGCCGGGTCTCTTATACCTTATCAGCGTCAATGTGCCAATGTACAAATGCCCTGATCTAGTGATCTGTGTAGTTTGGGAGAAAGGACATAACTTACATTTAAAATCTTTACATTCTTTACATGTCTGTTCTTTCTATGTTTAAGGTAGGAGAAAATTTAGATATGCAATCAACCCAGGTAAGTAAGTGGATTGTCATGCTCGGTGGATACGAGTGTGCTAGGACTTCTCCGAATTAGTTTGAGAATTGAGATGCGCGAAAGATATAAAAAATAGATATGGAGCTCAAACTCCTTGTTTTGCAATCAACTGAACCATGATCATAAAACAACCGGGGTTAAAATAAATTATTGCTGATTTTTATTGTTTACCTGGATTTAAAATAAAGTTTTACTAATTTTTAAATAAAAAGTATGATTATATAAAAGTTTCTTACTAAAATTTTAAATTTAGCCGGAACAGGACACACCAAGGCTGAAGCTTGGCTGAGCCGAAATTTTTAATAGAGGTTTTTTTTTTTCTAAATTTCAATTTGAGTAAAGAGTTACTCCTTCTATTTTTTAATATTTGACGCTGTCATTTTTGACACACATTTTTAGCTGTTTTGACCATATAGCTAAAATTAAAAAAAAAATCTTTTTGTGAAAAAAATACACAATCAATATTTTAATTTACACAAAGAAAATTAAAAAAAAATAAATTTAATTATACGATCAAAATATTTAAAAATATGTGTCAAATATTAAAGACGATATTTCATTTGGTAATGAGAAGGCGACCTGATTATCTGTGGTTACCAAAGGAATTTGACAGGGTTCTATTAGTTTGGGCTGGATAAACATGAATTCATGTTGGATATTGTGAAAATGTTCATTATTGAGAGCATTCGATATTATTAAGGCCCAACATGATAAGGAAAGGAATGAAAAATTGTAAAGCCTTCTGCAAAGTGTTAAGCCACAGCCTCAATGTGTACACAAAACAACTGGCCCAGCCCACACATTTTGCAAACTACATTCAACTTATTGACGAGTTATATTCAGCGTTACAGATTTCAGAAACGGAATTATTCGGTTGAGGTACCGATTTACGATTTATCGGACGATTTTTAAAAAATCGGATGATTAATCGGCCATTTATCGGAAATCGGTCAAATCGGAAAAATATTTTTAACCGATTTTTGAGCGATTTATCGGCGATTTTTAAAAAATCGGCGGATTTTTATAACAGAGGTTATATTATATTTTACTTTTAAAATTTCTTTTTAAAAGTAATAATAATATATTATTTAAATATATAGCAATCCAGAAATCCAATCTTATTGGAACAAACCATGCTACGGGTTCGGTAAAGTTTAAATAATCACTAAATTATTAAATTTTAGCTAACTATTTATTTTAATCTCACCGGAAATATTCTAACTATATAATTAGGAACATTTTTCTCCTAAATAATTTATTTCCGGCAGTTAGACTATTCCTTATTAGTAATAAAAACCATCAAAAGTATCAAATTTTCTTTTAAATAATTATTTTACCGAAAAAATCAAATTTCAGAACTAACTGTATTTACACTCTTTATTAATTAGAAAAACATTAATTCGATGAAATATAACAATACCAAATTATTAAACTTTATTAATAAGAAAAACACCCTTAGCGCGAAACATAATTTTACCGAATATCAAATTTTGCTTATCACTTGAACATGGGTCCAATATTCTCTCCAACTACATAACTATATATAATTTATTTAAATTATTTTTTTGATTTCACACGGGTTCAATTCCTTATAACTACGTATTTAATTTATATAGAGTTTCATCCTAATTTTAGGTTGTATTCTCTACAATCTAAGTAATACCATTAATTATACTTATTCTCGATAATTTATTATAATTAATCTTTTAATATTAATTTTTTATTCCTAGTTCGTGCTAGGTTATATCTCTTGTAATTCAACAAATAAAATTGCAATTATAATTGATTTTTTGGTTTTACTAAAAAATATGCAATTTATTTTTATTGTTAAAAGTCACCTATAAGAAGTAGAACTTGACCTTCGTTGAGAAAATAAGATCTCGATCACGCACTCTACTTTATTGATAAAAATAAATAAAAAATGTGCATTTTGAGGACATGCTACTTGACAACTTGTTTGGAGCTGGCAAATTTTGTGGGCTAAACAAAAATAACTTTGCCCCTTGATAACTAAATTAGGGCATTAATTTGCGAGCCCACTTTTCACACTCATTCTTTTGTTAAATCTAGTTCAACATTATTTGTTACATTTCGGGATAGAACTGTCAAAAAAATTCGAAAAATCTGATATTCGTCCGAAAAAACCGTATTTGTATTCGAAAAAAAGCGGATATTATTCGTATCCGAGAAAAAACGGATATTATCTGTATCCGAATTCGGGATATTCGAATCCGAAACTAAATACATATATGATATATAAATTACATAAATATATAATTATATATAATTTAAAATTTATTTTTTTAGTTTATAGTGTATGTAAATGTATTAAATAATACGTTTATACAAATTTTATATAATTGTACACATACTTTATACATATATAAATATATTATTTATATTTAATCGTAAAAAATGTTCTATAATCATCGTCAAAACGATAGGGGCGACAAAAAAATTCAAAAAATCTGATATTTGTCTGAAATATCCGCATTTGTATCCGAGAAAAAACGGATATTATCCGTATCCGAAATAAAGCGGATATTATCCATATTCGAATCCGATGATTGCGGATGCAGATACAGATACAGATATAGGCATATCCGTATCCGAATTATCCGTTTGACAGCCCTATTTCGGGATAAGAATTGACTTTGGTCCTACTTATTCCGTCCCGATTCCCGCACCGAAATGGTGAGAATTCAGGATTTTTTGCGAGAACGGGTCGGGGAACGGGGACGATTTCAAAAAAAATTGGAAAATGGGTTGGTAACGTTTTTTATGTCTAGTCGGCCCGATTCCCGTCCCCGACCCGATTTTTCCAGGCTCTATAATATATTTATATATATTTTTATTTCTTCAAAAAAATATTTAAGTGTTAGAGACAATTTACATTTTCTATTTTGTCAGAGATATTTTTGAATACCTTTTTTTTTTAAAGTATAATGTTAGAGTGAAGTTAATACAAATGTACTTTGATTTTACATAAATATTTTATGTATTAAAAGACAAAATTATTAGAATTTGCAATATAATATTTAGTTTTTGCTACTTCCTTTTTACATCTTGCATGAAAAATTTATTTAATAAAAACTTTGGTTGAAATAAAATATCCCCGATTACTATATCTATATTCCTCGTTAAGGCCGGAGACATAAAATGATATATAATCCCCGACGGGGAATGAGTCAGGGACGGGAATCAGATTTGAAGTGGAGAGTCGGGATGGAACCAAACATCCATTTCCCTAAAATTTAATTAAAGCCCTAACTTTTACCTTCTCTCTCCAAATAAATTACTTAGTCTAGACAAGAAAATTAGACCTGGTTAGCATCCAACCTTACAATTTGAGGCTGGTTGGCAAGTACACAATTGTTGAGTGTACTCACATATCTATTAAACATAGCCTCTGATACTAATATGCAATATAAATCTCACAATGTTTGAAATAAGTGAATGCATGAACCAGTACTTTTAAATTGTGTACTTTATTATTTATTATCGTTTAGCTGACTAGTCCAACTGTACAAACAAACTGTTGAAGAATTGGTAGGTGCCCTGTTAGCTTTTTACATGAAAAAGCTTGTTGTTTGTAGATCTGTAAGCAAGTTAATAGTACACATTTACTGCATGCTTGACTCAAAAGTATATATGGAGATATCTACTGCTCCCTCGGTGCCATTGAATTCTATACGTCATTTTTTGGGACGCTTTTCAATACTCATTTAAAACATAATTTCACAATACTTTTTAAAATTCTTTTTTTTTCTGAATAAAAATTTAATGTTTAAATTTTTATTCAAAAAAAAATTTGAAAAAAACATTATGAAACTATACTTTATAGAAGTCTCGAAATACTAGCAAATAGTAAACGTATAGAATCAAACGAGACGGAGGGAGTATGTTAAAAGTACTAGACCCCTCTGATTAGCATCTGATGCCTATTTATTTATCATTATAAATCTTTGAATTTATTTATCTAGCAAAGACTTGTTACCCTCAACTCAACTAATTCTGAACAAAGCTAGCTTATCGTCTAAGCGTCACTATTCCTACTTAAATTCGAGCGTGCACCTTGAACATTGAGATAGTAAGCACCTAAGGGTCTTAAGTAACTAGCTAAGCTACCCGCATAGGTTCGTAGGTTTTGTGCTACTGTTTAAGATGCTTGGCGTTGGTTTTAAATCACTGCAAAAAAGCTTCAACCGTAGCTTCCTCGACTTTTCTCACCCTACCCGTGAACAGGTATATACTACATATACATATACTATAGGACAGGAGATTCTTAACTCAATATTTTTATAACATATTTTATCGGATTTATGAGTATTCTAAACATTAGTTGGGTCGGATGAGTACACAGAAAGCGGAGATCAGCTGACTTAAGAATTTAAGTGAGTATCACTTCGACGTTGAAAACGAGTACTCGGATTTCTAATATATGATAAGTAGAACTGATTTTCGAGTTTAATTTATAACCTTAATTTTTACTAACTGTACTTTCAAATATGAATTATCGTTTACACGATATAACGATACATGATGTTTAGTAATATAATTTTATCACCATTATTAGCGATAAAAGTTTAATTTTACAATTATTTGTCAGGAATCCGACTCAGTTAAAGAACGGACATATTTAAAGACTTGCAGATATGGATGTGTGTAAAAGAAGCCAAAATGGTCTGAATAATGGTCATTAATGCAAAGGACATTAGCACATATACTTAGTGCACTTACATTTCTCTCTCTAGAACTTAGGTCTCTAGTCTTTTTCATCATTCAAGTCAAGACTTTCTCTTTTACACACTGTAAAAGATTAAGATAAAGAAACCTAAAGTGGGTTATATAAAGAAAGGTATGAAATTGTTATGGAGGTGGATGATAAGTTTCCAAGAATTGTAATCAATAGTAACAAAGTTATTCAAGAAATGGATGAAGAAGAGGACTCAGAAGCGAAACGAATCGCCTCTGGAAATGATTTTCGAAGGCTTTGTGGATGGCCTTCGTCTCGAATTGTTAGGGTTTCGAGAGCTTCTGGTGGTAAAGATAGGCATAGCAAGGTCTGGACATCGAAAGGTCTCCGAGACAGACGTGTTCGTTTATCGGTCACTACAGCAATTCAGTTCTATGATTTGCAAGATCGGCTAGGTTATGATCAACCTAGTAAGGCGGTTGAGTGGTTGTTAAGAGCTGCTGAAAGTTCGATAGCTGAGTTGCCTTCACTTGACTCATTTATGGATATGCGTAATCAAGTTAGTGATGAAATGAGATCTACTGGAGAGACTATTGAACATGGATCTGAAGTAGATCCGAGTTTTTTTCAGCAGCAGCAGAATGTTTCATTGTCGAAATCTGGGTGTAGTAGTACTTCGGAGACTAGTAAGGGCTCGGGTGGATTGTCAGTGAGGTCCGAGAATAGAGTCAAAGCTCGAGAAAGGGCACGAGGAAGAGCAGCAGCTGGGAAGGTAAAAAATGAAAGTCCACAGTCATTTGAAGGTCAGCCAAAAAATGTGAAACAAACCTCCTCCTTCACTGAACTACTAACTGGAAATTTTAGTAGTACTAATAGCCCTACTGGATCAGCTTATCGCGCTCCGATGGAACATTTCTTGAGTAGTTATTCGGGACAAATTCAGATGGGAAATTCCCATGAACCTTTTAGTATTACTTCAGGAGATCATAGACATCCCCAGGAGCATCATCAGTTTTCGTTTGTCCCGGATAATAATAATCTTATCCAAGTTGCAGCTGCTAACGGAGGAAATGACAATTACAATCTCAACTTCTCAGTCTCTTCCGGCCTTGCTTCGGGTTATAGTAGGGGGACCCTTCAGTCCAATTCACCATCAATGTTGCCTCCTCACCTTCAGAGGTTTGCTCCATTTGATGGATCCAATGTACCTTTCTTCATTAGCCCTGCGGCGACAAAGGGGGACAATCATCAACACCATCCTCAGTTTTCTGCTGGATTAGATGCACCATTGCAACTTTTCTATGGAGATGCTAACTGGCATTCAAATCAAAAGGGCAAAGGAAAGAACTAAGGTAATTAATAGCATTATCTTAATTAATTTTAATGAAATTGATTGTTCTGCATTATCTTTAGCAAAAGCTTTTTGGACCCTTTCTTGGATTTGTGTGCAGCTGTACTATGAATGGTTTAGTTTATTTGCTACATAAAAAGAGCCAAACTATTTGCATATTTAATAATGGTGCTACTAGCCTATTAGGAATTGTTTTTCATTTTTATTGCATGGGAGATTGTAATTCTGTGAATGTGGAATCGGCTGGTTGTCTCTTGGTTTGTTTTGTTTCTGGTTCCCTTCTCTCTAGCAAGTGTAAACTAGCCAGGTGTTGGTCAATGAGCCAAGATAATGCAATATGTGGTCAATAAGATAGATGTTAATGTTATAGTTTATAAATTCCCAGTCTTTGCACTGCCCAAAATTTGTCCCACTTCAGCCATCTATGTCACTGTAAAAGAAACTATCACTGGATTGCCAGGCAATTTAATGGCTAGGTGTCAAGCTTTGGCTGACTACATAGGTTTATGATAGTCCTGCAAATTTTGTTTTTAAGACTTTGGGATCCTACATAAACACCATTAGGCTACATCTCATGCACGAATTAACCCTAATATTGCAGTTTGAAATTTTTGTCTTGCCCCATGTAGTGACAAAATAATATTTGAAATGAAGTTTTTGACACGTATTTTAAGCTTATTATCTAATATAGTTGTATAACTTATTTTGGAAATTTTCTTTTTTTGAATAAAAGTTTAAACATTTAATATTTATTCAGAAGAAAAAAAATTAAAAATAATTTATGTAACTATACCTGATAAAAGCCTTTAAATGCGTGTCAAACACTTCATTTCAAATCTTAACAACTCAAATGGACGGAGGGAATAGTAAAATTGCGTTTATCATGATCTTTCATTAGGGTCACCCCTGACATTTAGGAGACCCTAGTAGAAATCAGTTTATACGGCCTATTTATAAAAAAAATTGAAAATTTTCTGGGCACTATGCCTAGGGGGTCTTTGACACAAGATCTCTTCACCTGTGGTAAAGGCCACCTGTGCCTTCAGTTGGCCTTCACGGATTGTGTACACCCATTTTCTCTACTTTTAAGAGTAAGCCCTATTACATATCACTGGATACCCTTCTTAAGAGCTTATCCAGGACATTACACTTGTTTATTGTGATTTTTACATTTTGTATAAAAATTATAACACATATAGTAAATTCTACATCAAGAATAATCTTCCTTTGTACTTAAATGTTATTTTTTAGTTTAATAAACTACAAAAATATGTAACAATACATTTATTTACATGATCAAATTCTAAAAAATACACCAAATTTTGTTGTGTAGCTTAATTTTGATGGCAAACAAATAGTGTAATATATGAAGTTGGATGGTAAGGCGACTTTGATACAAAAATGATGTTTTAGTGTATTTTACTATCCTCTTGCATGCGTTGATACAAAAACATGCACATGCATCATTCTCTAAAAATTTTGCTTGATTTCAGCTTAATACTAAAAGCCTTTAAACACTGTTGAATGTAATCACCTGCGCATTAACCAACCAACCAATCACAGTTTAAATTTTTCTTAATCGCGTTCGTAGTCTTCTTGTGGACAAGTGTTTACTCTAATGCCCCTTAGATACTCTTCTTTTTTAGGTTAGTGATCCCCTTTCAAGGTTGGTTTCAATAGAACTCACCTTGTAATTTTAAAACATTAGATTCCTTCTTTGAGAAAACATAATCATATTATGAAAATGTGAAAGGTACAGAAAAGGCTTAGAACACACTGGAACCGGCAAAAGGGAAGTTAACAGGATAGTAAAATGGAGAGTACAAATATGCAAAAATGCTAAAAATCTATGCAAATTAAATTAGTTTCCATCATGTTGTTCAAATTATCCGGTATTCTGACTTTGTAATTTAGTATTTAGTTTGTTAGTAAAAACTTTTTAACTGATATCTAGCTGCAGAGACAAAACTAGGACATGATAATAAATAGACAGTCATATAAAATTATGTCGATAATTGCAACACCATTCTGACCTTCTCAATTGATCAGCCCTCGAATACATGAGATTGTATTCAATATGTAGTTGTCGAGAGCAATGTCATGTTTTCCCTACAATCTGCAAACCTGGCAACCAAATTGAAATCTTGATTGACGCCAGTCCCTCTTAAATTACTGTCCTCAATTTAGAACGTTGCAACTTGGTTCTTTTTACAAATCAAAATATTTAGAATTTGTCAAACTGAAACTGATACGCATGTTGGATATGTACTATTCCAGGGTCACAAATTTATACAATTTGAATTCATTCATTCCTCCATTATCATTTTATTTGCATCTCTCATTATAGAAAAAATTGCACTCTTATTTTTCAAGACCTTTTCCTTATACATCCTTTTTTTCATTCTGTCTTTAGATTTGTCGTGCACAAGATGCTAGGAGAATGAGTATTGATAACTTTAATATTGTCACGTTATGTAGCATTTTGGACTTACACAACCATATACGTTCTATCATATTCTGCATTTTCCTGTTTAGTAGCTATATCCTTCTTAGCACTTCCTGTTTTAGAGTAATCAGCTCACGGTCATCTTGCTAGAAACTAGTATGTACAGATAAGAATATGACAGTATAAGTTCTCGGTGCTAATGTCATACAAGTTACAGAGTTCTACATTAATTGGTTGCTATGAATGTGTGGAGGACTAATTCAATGTTATTGGTATATACATGCCTTGTACACGCCTTCTGGAGTAGAGACTCTTTATATATCTGACTCAAATACTAATTCATATGTATAACATCTATTCATTAATGTCAAATGCAGGTAGAGGAAGGTGAAGAAAACGTAGAGCCTGAACTCTCTTGGTAGAACAAAAGTATTATGATCAATGGCTTTGAAATTCTCATGTCTTGCTAATTCGATTTGAAGTCATTCTCGGGCTCCTGTGTGGTTTCTTTTGACTTAACTTATCTGTGCACCTTGATTTCATTGTTTAATTGTTCTTGAGGTCTTTTTTAACCAGAATTTCTTGTTTTTGTCGCCTTCTTTAACCTGAATGAAAATCTCAGTCTTTGGTTACTGGTACTAGCTAGTGCTGTGTATCATTTCAGAAACAATCCAAGTTCCTCATTGAAAAAGGGGTGCAATTAAATTATGTTTCTGTTTTTGATCCCTTTCTTAAATATTGATAATCTTGGTATATGTATGGTACCATGCTCATAAGTACATTTTAACCGTAAAAAAGTAGGACTTGCGAGAATGGAAAGGGCGACTTATATCCAATAATAAACGAGTTACTCCCTCTGTCCTAATTTATCTAATTTATCTATCTTATTTGACTTTTGAAGGTCACATTGTCTCAACTTTGACCGTGAATAGAAATTCATACTTTTATTATTTTGAAAAACTGAAAAAATACATATTAAAGTATATTTAACATTTCTAATGATATATTTTTTATAAATATTTTCGATAATATGTTATTTGAAATTTTCGGTCAAAATTTGATCAATTTAACGGTAAAAAGTCAAATACGACAGATAAATTTATAGTAATTTATTTGATAAAATTAATACACAAATCCAATGCATAGGACGAGCCTTAAGCTAGTTTTTTTAGTTTGTTGGAATGGATAAATTCAAGTTATTACGAGAAAAATTTATAAATGTGACTCAAACCTCTTGTTATGTTATCAATGGTGGAACCAGTCTCACAAAATTGTCCGAACTAAAATGAATTATCGTTAATTTTTAGAGTTAACTTGAAATTTAAATTAAATCTTATATTGGTTTTTAACTAAAAATGATAAAATTTGTGATTATTATATAAAAAAAATTTTTACTAAATTTTATAACTTAACAAGAACTTTAGCCTAGATTAGCATGAGTTCCCCTTGATCCCACCTGTAAGACCCTTAGGCTGGATTGGAATTTTGGGTTCTGATTTGCTAGGAAGCCAAGTAAAATTGGGACCAAGCGTCACCAGGAGGCGACACAGACTGTTCGACAGGCGGCGACAAAGATTAAGCGCCAGGCGGCGACACGGACTAGTCTCCAGGCGGGGACTCATATTGGGCACTATGGCGACTCGGGTTAAATTTGGTTAACTGATTTATGTGAGGGCAACAGTGAGCTGGGAGTTTAGCTTGGAGTCCACAAATGAGTAAGGGGCAAGTCAAAACGCGGGCACATGTGTAGCACATGGGGGATGATTTATATATATGATATATATGTGTATATTTCTTGGTATATGCACTAGTGGGTTGCTGGAATAACTACCTTGCAGTTGGGGCTAAGGACTTGGTGGGAAATTCGAATTTGAAGGCATTTGAAATCCTGGAACTGCTTGTAACGGCTAGCAGTTGGGGCTCCTGGGGCTGTTGGTGTTGTGTGGGCTGCTGGGGCCGCGACCAGGCTCAAATATATATAGATAAACATTTTCTGAATGTAATCGAATTATCATTCTGTACAAGTTCATATTGTATTCTGCACTTGTACTATATGATAGGCCGTACGCAAAGTCTGTAAGCATATCTTGTTGGTCAATAAAAGGTTGGGCATTCAAGCTCGTAAATCTGTTGTGTCTTTTCATTTACGTGGTAATTAGACACACTTGCACATGCGATTGGATCTTAGTTGTGCGTGGATTTCATAGTTACATTCGTTGTGTTAGGATTGTTGGGGGTTGTTGGGCGACAAACTCTGGAGAAGGCTGACTAGTTGGGCGCTGGAGCGATCGAGTAGGCCGCATGGATCAGAAAATTCAGTGTTGTAAATATGACCCTGTGACAAGTGGTATCAGAGCTGCTTTGATAAATTTGTTGATTCAACATCATGGCTGGTGAAAATTCTACGGGTGAAAGGTTGGCTAGGCTTGAAGATTTTTCGGGGGTGCCTTTGTCAATAGATGAGATTCTTTTAGCGAATCGACGTTCAGGTTCTAAGGGAGGGCTTGGATGAATTCAAGACCGCGGTTGATGATCTTGTGAGGGTTATGAAGGAGGGATATGATGCCCAAATTCAGGCGTTGCATGATGAACTAATGTTGGTGAACGGGCTGCTTTTACTGATTCATCGAGTGGAAGGGAGGGCCACTCAAAGATGAAAATTCTGGAGCCGAAACCTTATGATGGGGCGAGGGTCGCCAAGAATCTAGAAAATTTCTTATGGGACATGGAGTAGTATTTTAGGGCTGCCCATATTGATGTTGCGGAGCAAGTTTCAATCACAGGTATGTACTTGGTTGGGATGCAAAATTGTGGTGGCGGACTCGTACCGATGGTGATGCGAGTGTGGACAGGTCGGAGATAACCACATTTGAGGCATTGAAGAGGGAACTTAAGGAGCAATTTTTGCCACTTAATGCTTCTTGGCTTGCTAGGGAGAGTTTAAGGAATTTCAAACAAACGGGAACTGTTCGAGATTATGTTAAAGAATTCAGTTCTTTGTTGTTGGATATAAAGAACATGTCAGATGAGGATAAGTTGTTCAATTTCTTGGATGCACTGAAACTTTGGGCGCAGGCAGAATTAAGGCGACAAGCTGTGAGGGACTTGCCGACTGCTATCGCTGCTGCTGATGGTTTGGTTGACTATAAGCAGGCTGGTTCTCATGATGGTGAAAGGGGTAAAAACAGTGACAAGAATCACAAGGTTGAGGACATAAATAAGAAGAATGATAGGAGAAATAGCAATGGTGATGCCAAGGATAATAGGCAGTCTCAAGGGGTTAGCGACAAGGGGTGCTTTATATGTGGAGGGCCACATTTTGCAAGACAGTATCCCAAGAAAGAAAGACTGCATGCTCTTCGTGTTGATGAAGAAAATGAGGAAAATACTAAGGGAAATAATGGGGTTCAATTGAGGGTGAATCCTATGCGTTTGGTTGCACTAAGGACTGAAAAATCCGTGAAGGGGGGTGAACTTATGTATGTCAAGGCCTTAGTGAATGGGAAGGCAGTCATGGCTATGGTAGACACGGGTGTCACAAACAGTTTCATTGAAATGGATTATGCTGCAGAGCTTGGATTATAGCTGGAACCAAGTTCAAATTAGATTAAGATGGCTAACGCTGATGTGCTGAAAACTGGGGGTACTTCGAATGTTGTCTTGACTCTGGGTAATTGGCAAAGTAACTTTACGTTTCATATTGTTGCCTTAGATGATTTTGATTGCATCCTAGGTATGGACTTCTTTACGATGACTAGTAGCGCTATTATATTGCGTTATGGTAGGATTATGATCATGGATGAGGCCTTTCCATGTTTTGTGAAAGTTATTCCTATGCATATTGATAAGGGTAAAATGAAAATGAAGAAGTTGGGGGCTGTTCAGATTGTGGTCGGCGACATGGTTTGTGAAATTGGATCACAGGTTGGCGACTCATCTCTATAAGGCAGCGAACTTGGTAATTTTCTGGTTGGGCCTAAGTCAATGTCTCCCATGGTTGGAGGCGCTGCTGGAACTTAAGTCAGAATGGAATTTGATGTGTGGGCGAAGGGGCGTTTACACATGGTCATCAGGTTTTGGTGACGAGAGAGAGAAAATTGTGGAGGTTAATTTGATCAACTTATGGTAGCTGGTTGGGTTTGACAATGGCAGGAACCGCAAATGGATTTGCAGCCTTGGTTCATGGGCATTGGTTTTGCTACTTGGAGATACGGACTTCTCAGAATTGTCGATAATTTGATGAGGACATCAAACCCAGGCGGTGTGAGAGGGTTTGTAAGACCCTTAGGCTGGATTGGAATTCTGGGTTCTGATTTGCTAGGCAGCCAAGTGAAATTGGGACCAAGTGTCACCAGGCGTTGACACGGACTAGTCGTCAGGCGGCGACACTGATTAGGCGTCAAGCGGAGACACGGACTAGTCTCCAGGCGGGGACTCAGATTGGGCGCTATAGCGACTCGGGTTAAATTTGATTGGCTGATTTATGTGAGGGAAACAGTGAGCTGGGAGTTTAGCCTGGAGTCCAAAAATGACTAAGGGGCAAGTCAAAACGTTGGCACATGTGTTGCACATAGGGGCTGATTTTTATATATATAATATATATGTGTATATTTATTGGGATATTCACTAGTGGGTTGCTGGAATAACTACCTTGCAGTTGAGGCTCAAGGACTTGGTGGGAAATTCGAATTTGAAGGCATTTGAAATCCTGGAACTGCTTGTAACTGCTAGCAGTTGGGGCTGCTGGGCTGTTGGTGCTGTGTGGGCTGTTGGGGCCGCGACCAGACTCTAGTATATATAGATAAACATTTTCTGAATGTAATATAAGTATCATTCTGTACAAGTTCATATTATATTCTGCACTTGAACTATATGCTAGGCAGTAGGCAAAGTCTGTAAGCATATGTTGGGGTTGTATCCTTATATTTTTGGTCAACAAAAGGTTGGGTATTCAAACTCGTAAATCTGTTGTGTCTTTACATTTTCTTGGTAATTAGACACACTTGCACACACGATTGGATCTTGGTTGTGCGTGGGTTTCATAGTTACATTCGATGTGGTATGATTGTTAGGGGTTGCTAGTCGACAACCTCTCGAGAAGACCGACTACTTGGGCATTGGGCGATCGAGTAGGCCGCACATATCAGAAAATTCAAGGTTGAAAATCTGACCCCGTGACACCACACCGTATATACAACCGGAATATTTCAGTTTTTAAAGTCGGGATGTTTTAAAGACGATAGGAAGTGGCCATGCAGTGAGACGGTGGTTTCTCAGTTTTTGTGGTTAAGCAATAAGGAATAGACATATATAGTAGGGGTGTACGCGGTTCAGATCATATTAGTTTTTGGGTAAAATTCGAACCAAACCGCGAATAGCGGTTTTAGAAAATTGTCATCCACAACCACATTTGCGGTTGCGATTAACCGCGTCAATTGCGGTAGCGAATTTGCGGTTATTGCGGATCGATTTGCGGTTCAACCACTTATTTTAAAATAATTAATAATTTGTAAAAAAATAAATTCGGAATATTAATAAATTGAAGTTTAAGTTAGGTGATAAATTTACATTCAAAAATAAAATATAAACTAATGCTCAGTGTCGAGCAAGGATATTAAAAACATACAAAAATGTGGAGAGAGAAAAAAAAAGAAAAGGATAAAAAAAATTATATGATTACATTTTCCATTTGTTTGGTTATATATCATATAATTGTAAATCTTATGAACAAAGTCTTAATATTAACCTAAGATTAGTTAATAAATGTTTATACTTATTATTTTATATGATATCAACTACATTTTCGGAAATATATTTTATTATAAATATATGTTAGAGTTGCGGTTGCGGTTGCGATTTTCAAGAATTTAAAACCGCATCCAAACTGCGAATGGGCGGTTTTTAAAATTTAAAATCGCAACCAACCCGCATTTCGCGATTATCCCCAAAATGCGGTTCGATTGCGAACGATTGAGCGATTGAATGCGGTTAAGCGGTTCGTCTGTACAGTGCATGTTCGGGCTTCTGGGCTTCTAGGAATATGAACATTATGAGGCTCAAAGCCCGTTTTTGTTTTGGTGACAGCGTTTGGCTAAAATTTTAAACGATCAAGCAACATAAATTTCCACCCTAAGTTATTCGTAACTAGAGAACCTAAATATTATTTTATTTAAATTTTATATATTATTTTAAACACAACCTCTTGCTTAGTTCATAATTTAATTTTTTTTAAACTCATTCTCAAAACCTCAATATAAGTTTCTCATATCCAAAGGGTAGGTGAGTTCCCTACAACTTAGAAAAAGTTCAGTTGTTTTCTCGATAATTTTAATTTATTAAAAAAATTAAAAACAATCAATATACGACCTAAGTGAGTAATAAAATGTGCCGCAATACCTCACTGAATAGTTAATCCTATTGTAGGAAAAATATATTGAGTCAATCCTGCAATGTTTGTTTTTATAATCCAAACTAGTGCCAGCAAAATATTTAGAATTTTTTGTTATTTAACTCTTTCAATGATTTTTAAATTGACATTTTTTTTCAAAAGACTAAATTATATATTTATTATACAGATCTCCTACTGATTGCTATTTTTTTCAAAAGACTAAATTATATAATTATTATACAATAAGTTATTTTAATAAATAAATATGCATTTTAAGGACATGCTACTTGACAACTTGTTGCTGTATAAAGGGAGTTGGGCGCTTTGCCTGACTGTCAAATCTTACCCATCAAAGCTTTGGCAATTTGCTGGCTAAACAAATACTCGCTCTGTCCCTCCCATTTGTTTACACTTTCCTTTTTGGATATCCTTTCAATTATTTATATTTCAAAATTTTTCAAAAATAGTAAAATTTTTATAATTTTTAAATTAACTACCTCCACTACTTACTCCACTATACCCACTTTATACATATAATATTAATCGGTCCTACTACTTTACTCATTTTTTCAACTTTTCTCCACTAATTTATCATTTTTCTTAAACTCCGCGCCCCACCTAAATGTAAACATTTGGGAGGGACAGGAGGGAGTACTTGTAACTTTATCCCTCAACTAAATTAGGGCATTGATTTACGAGCCCTCTTTTCACACTCATGGTGCTTTTGCTAAATTAGTCAAATATTTGTTGTTCCATTAAATCCCTAAATTTCACCTTCTCTACAAGTAGATCCCTCGGTCTAGAGAGAGAAGATAGGAAAATTAGAGATGATTAAAAAAAAATTATCGTAGGTAACCCAGTCGATAGACCCTTAAGCAATAGCTTGCAAATCAAGATAAATCGTATTTAAGCGATAAGCTTCGGGTGATATAATCACAAATTCTTCTTCCGTAATTCTCCTCCCGTGAGATTCGAACTTGTGACTCAGAGGATAGTTATCCCCTCTTTAACCAACCGAGCCAATTCTTGCAGACAAATTAGAGCTGATTAATGTTGTAGAACTCGAAAATTGGATTGACTCATTTACATATTTAATATTTGAGTAATTGATAGATTTTTTTACTACTCCTTTCAGTATTCGAGTTCTCACTTAAATTCAAATATGTTAAACTCCGATTTCCGAATACTTACTCGAGTACTCGTCGGAACCGACCAATTTTTAGAACATTAATCAAAGTATCAAACCATGGATTTTTCAACATGTAAAACTTTTATAACCAATAATTTATTTATTTATTTCAAATTATTTGTATAGATGAAAAGATTACGAAAAATCAGTGAATATATAAAACTAAAACATGTGAAAATATTTAAAAACGAATTCATGAAATTATCATGTACTTTGTCGTCATCTATATGTCTATGTTTTGTGATCAAACTGATCCGAATTTGAATGAAAATTATAAACTATTATTTTATAACTTTAAATAAATGAAAAGGATATATTCAATTAAATTAGATATACTTTCTAGTAATATTAATTTTGTAAAACAATCAATTATATAATATATATGAAATTTTCATTCAAATTTTATTCAATTTGACCTTAAAAAATCAAATCATAAACATAAAGTAGAGCTAGGTTATCCCACTTTCTTTCATTTCAACTAGAGGGGAATTACTGATTACACTTGTTGAGTGTACTCACATAGCTATTTAAGACACCCTTTGATATAAATATGCTAGTTAAATCTTACAATATTTGAAATAAATGAATGCATGAATCTGTACTTTTATTAAATTGCTTAGGTCACTAGAACATGTACAGACTGTTGAAGAATTGCTGGGTTCTTGTTAACTTTTTACATAAAAAGCTTGTTGCCTGTGGATCTTTAAGTAGGTTAATAGTACACATTTACTGCATATTTGTATGTATAATCAATGTTCTGATAGCACATGTTAAAAGCACTCAAGCCCTCTAATTAGCTCTGATGCCTATTTATTGTTGTATATTTTTCAATTTATTTATTTCTTTAAATAGTTTGGTGTTGTGTTTTCCTTTGGCGTCGGTTTTAAATCACTGCAAAAAAGTTTAAACATAGTTTCCTTGCTTTTCTTATCCTACATGTGAACTAGTCAATTATGTAACCTTGTTCGATTAACTCACATTTTTAAAAAATTATGTATCTTAACTTTAATTTTAACAATAAATGTGATAATAAATACCGTTAAAATAAGTGTATTACAAATATAGGTATATAATATAAATGTTTGGTTGTGATATTTTTAAATGAATGATATATTACTAAACCATTTATAAAAGAAAACTAGATCATTTAAAATTGGATAGATGGAGAACATATATTTGTTACAAAATAATGAAATATTTCATCTTATTTTTCGATGTTCTAAAAATTGACCAACTAGAATAATTATCGAAAAATAGAGATCAAAAACTCAAATTAAAACTAGTACTACTCAACGGGACACTTACTGGTACTCCAATTTTGAAGATGCAACGAGTGGAACTGATTTTCGAGTTTAGTTTATAACCTTGGAGTCTGAACTCTTGTGAAGTACGGGATATATTTAAAGAATTGTATATATGTGTGTAAAAGAAGCCAAAATGGTCTTTAATGCAAAGGACATTAGCACATACTAAGTGCACTCACATTTCTCTCTCTAAAACTTAGGTCTTTAGTCTTTTTCATCATTCAAGTCAAGACTTTATCTTTTACACACTGTAAAAGATTAAGATAAAGAAACCTAAAGTGGGTTATATAAAGAAAGGTATGAAAGTGTCATGGAGGTGGATGATATTCACAATCAAGTCAATAAGTTTCCAAGAATTGTAACTAATAGTAACAAAGTTAGTCAAGAAATGGATGAAGAAGATGACTCAGAAGCGAAACGAATCGCTTCTGGAAATGATTTTCGAAGGCTTTGCGGATGGCCTTCGTCTCGAATTGTTAGGGTTTCGAGAGCTTCTGGTGGTAAAGATAGGCATAGCAAGGTCTGGACATCGAAAGGTCTCCGAGACAGACGTGTTCGTTTATCTGTTACTACAGCAATTCAGTTCTATGATTTGCAAGATCGGCTAGGTTATGACCAACCTAGTAAGGCGGTTGAGTGGTTGTTAAGAGCTGCTGAAAGTTCGATAGCTGAGTTGCCTTCACTTGACTCTTTTATCGATACGCGTAATCAAGTAAGTGATGAAATGAGATCTAGTGGAGAGACTATTGAACATGGATTTGAAGTAGATCCGAGTTTTTGTCAGCAGCAACAGAATGTTTCGTTGTCGAAATCTGGGTGCAGTAGTACTTCGGAGACTAGTAAGGGCTCGGGTGGATTATCTGTGAGGTCCGAGAATAGAGTCAAAGCTCGAGAAAGGGCTCGAGGAAGAGCAGCAGCTGGGAAGGTGAAGAATGAAAGTCCACAGACTTTATTTGGAGGTCAGCAACAAAATGTGAAACAAACATCCTCTTTCACTGAACTACTTACTGGAAATTTTAGTAGTACTAATAGCCCTACTGGATCAGCTTATCACGCTCCAAATGAGCATTTCTTGAATAATTATTCCGGACAAATTCAGATGGGAAATTCTCTTGAACCGTTTAGTATAACTACAGGAGATCATCGATATCACCAAGAGCATCATCCGTTCTCGTTTGTCAACCCGGGTAATAATAATTTTGTCCAAATTGCAGCTCCTACTGGAGGAAATGATAGTTACAATCTTAACTTCTCGGTCTCTTCCGGCCTTGCCTCGGGTTATAATAGGGGGACCCTTCAGTCCAATTCACCATCAATGTTGCCTCCTCACCTTCAGAGGTTTGCTCCATTTGATGGATCCAATGTACCTTTCTTCATCAGCCCCGCGGTGGCGACAAAGGGGGACAATCATCAACACCATCCTCAGTTTTCTGCTGGATTAGATGGACCTTTGCAACTTTTCTATGGAGATGCAAACTGGCATTCAGATCACAAGGGAAAAGGAAAGAACTAAGGTAATAGCTTTATCATATTTAATGAATCTAATTATTATTAATATGAAATTTATTGTTTTACATTTTCATGCTACTTAAAATCTGGGTTCATGTGTGGTTAATTTAGTTACACTGCTTTTGCAAAAGTTTTTTGGACCCTTTCTTGGATTTGTGTGCAGTTGTACTATGAATGGTTTAGTTTATTTGCTACATAAAAAGAGCCAAACTATTTGCATATTTAATAATGGTGCTACTAGCCTATTAGGAATTGTTTTTCATTTTTATTGCATGGGAGATTGTAATTCTGTAAATTTTGAATCGGCTGGTTGTCTCTTGATTTGTGTTGTTTCTGGTTCCCTTCTTTCTAGCAAGTGTAAACTATCCAGGTGTTGGTCAATGAGCCATGATAGTGCAATATGTGGTCAATAAGATAGAGATGTAAATGATATAGTTTATAACTTCTAAGTGCTTTGCACTGCCCAAAATTTGTGTCCCACTATATGTCACTGTAAAAGAAGCTATCACTGGATTGCCAGGCAATTCAATGGCTAGGTGTCAAGCTTTGGCAGCTTGACTGCATAGGTTTATGATAGTCCCAAATTTTGTTTTTAAGACTTTGGGATCCTACTTTAACACCATTAGGCTGTCTCTTGCACTAGTGAGCCCTAATATTGCAGTTTGTTTTTTTTGTCCCATGTTAGTTAGAAAATAATGGTACTCCCTCCATCCCATAATAAGTTTTCTATTTTAACTTTTGACACTGTTCATGGTAAACGATTTGACTATTAATTTACGTCTAATTTATAATATCAAATATAGTCATAAGTGATATTGTTGAATTCGTATTTATGAGTATTTTAATACAATGAAATTTTTATATTTAATACTAATACGAAATTAAAGATATTCAGAATCAGAAGTGTGCATCGGCAAACGTGTCCAACACAAATATGAAACATTTTTAGGGACGTAGGGAGTATAAGTTTGCATTCATTAGGACCTTCCATCAGGCTCTAATAATATCTTATCCTGCATATAGACTAAATTTTATACTTATATGCTGCAGATTCCTTGGCGCAATAGGCTGCAGATATAGGGCTAGTTTTGCTTTGAAACTAATAACCACCGGTTGGTATAGAAAAATGATAAAAGTTGGAAGGTTTGATGGGCGATAGATATGTTTTGAAAAGCACAAATTACAGCCATTCTTTAGAGTAAATTATTAGTTTAAAATTAAAATATTATTAAACAGTACTGCATGCTTTTAGTTAATTAACGTCTGAGTAATACTATTGATTTATGATAAAAACTATTTTTACTTTCAGTTTTGTTTTGCTTTGGTTTTGGTTTATTCACATTTAACAAATAGTCTGTTTTTCTCATATTTGAGGCTAGCTAGCTTCTGTAATTTCAAAAACCTTTGGTTTAAGTTTCGAAGCTGTTAATTAGAGAGAATCAAGAGCCAACTCAATCAACCGTAGCTAGTCTATACTAAATAGTTTCACCCTTCGTTCTCTCTTATTTCATATTGGAACACCGGTGGCTTGTAATTCCAAGGATACTCAGTATACAACTTAATATATACTGCAGGATCTGGTGTGGAAATCGACAAATGTCCTGTTGAATGTTTATTTCACCTTAACGCCGTCTTTATTTAGTAGTACTATATCCTCTTGCATGCGTTGATGAAAACATGCTTATGCCACTTCCTTAAAATTTTGCTTAATTTCAGCTTAATACTCAAACTCTCTAAACATTGTTGAATGTAATCACCTGCACGTTAACCAACCAACCAACCTCAAGTGTTCACTTTAATGCTCTTTAGGATACAGTTGTTTGGAGGTTAATGATCATCCACCTTCAAGGTTGGTTTTTAATAGCACTCGCCTAATAATTTTAACATTGGATTGCTTAGTTGAGAGAATAGACTCCTGTTATGAAAATGTGGAAGGTACACCAATGACTCCAGTGTGCTGATCACTTTATGACTCAGTGTGTAATTTGTTAAAAAAATTGAACTGATGTCTCGCTGCAGACAGAGGCGTAGGCACATGGGGGCCTCAGGATGCCCATGCCCCCGTAGGTTTCAAAAAAGTATATATGTTTTTACATGAAACTTATATATTTGACAGTATTAATCTACAAAATATTACTGTGCCTCCGAAATGTTAAAAATTTGAAAAGTGCCCCCTCGAGTAATGTATTCAGTCTCAGCCACTAACAGCAGATCGGCCCAACCTGGACATGATAATAGATAGTCATATAAATTTGTGTCCAATTTGTCTAACCATGCACACCATTTTTACCTACTGAATTGATCAGACCTCAAATATATGTGATTGTATTTACCATAATGAGATAGTAATCTACATTAATTGGTTGCCATGCCAAGATATACTGGTTTTATTTTGTTTTTAATGTGTGGGGACTGATTCAATGTGTTATATGTACAGTAGAGACTCCTTAAATATCTAACTGAAATACTAAACCATGTGTATAACATTTATTCATCAATGTCAAATGCAGGCAGAGGAAGGTGAAGAAAAAGTACAGCCTACACTCTCCTGGTAGAACAAAAGTATTATGATCAATGGTTTTAAAATTCTCATGCCTTGTTAGATTTGAAGTCATTCTCGGGCTCATGTGTGGTTTCTTTTTACTTATCTGCACACCTTGATTTCGTTGTTTAATTGTTCTTGTGATCTTTTTTAACCTGAATGTAAGTCCCGTTCTTTGGTTAGTGGATGCATTCATTATCTTTCTTTCGAAGATCCTGGTTTTGTTACCAAAGTCATTCTCAGGGTATTGCTTGATTTCTTATTTTTGTCGTCCATTTTAACCTGAATTAATATCTTGGTCTTCGGTTACTGGTACTAGCTAGCTAGTGGTGTGATTCATTTTGGAAATGATCCAAGTTTCTTATTGAAAAAGTGGTGAAGTTAAATTATGTGTTTGTTTTCGATCCCTTCCTTAAACAATAATATTGGTGTAAGATCCTTTCGATCTCACGCTTTAAGGTATAAGAAGAGCTGGTTACTTAAGATAATATTATTGAAAAACATAAGATCATGTTTGGGTTTTGCCTAACATCTTAAAATTTTAGTGCGACCGGTTACTTAACAGATATATCTATCATGCTCATGTGTTAAATTATCATTTCCCGAAAATGGGATACATAATCCTTTCATTTCACTTGTAAAATAATTAATGAAGATTAAGTTTAGGTTAATGATGCATTCTTGACATAACTTCCTGTCTTCCTGCAGAAGCTCCTTGGTGGGGAGCTGGTCTAACTTTAGCTTCTGAAGTTATAATAATTTCAAATGATTGAATAAGAAACCTAAAACATACTGAACTGATATGCTATAGAGCTGCATTTGAAACAACAATTTTAACATCATACTTCTTAACTACTGATTAGAAAAAAATTGTAGAATTAATAAATATAAAACATATTCAGTTTTAATACTTCCGAGAACTTTGAAACATTTTCATTTTTTAATTTTAATGATACAAGTGAATAATGAAAAGACTCAATTTTTTATTGCAACATGTTTCTTAATTTGAAATTAGAAATATTTACTCTCTCCGCCTCCCATAAAAGTTACAAAATATTTAATATATTTACCAAAACTATATCAAATTGAAAAGAACTATAGTTATGACAAACCCTAATTTTACATAATTTGTTTTGTGTTATTCTACGAGATATTAAGGCTCAAATGATTATAAATTTTTTCAAAAAAAATTGTATGTATTCAAAAATTGTTCCAAATATTTTCTGAAATGTTGAATACATAACTGGTATAACTGTTATTTTTTTAAAAATAATATGAAACATCTCTTATATAAGCCACAGATCAAAATCTCCCATATGTGGCACCTCATTTAGAAAAATTTTACAAGAAACCTAGCACTATTCTAAAACAACTAAAATTAAAGATTCAAAACCCAAATTTGTAATGTAAGTTTAAAAAACCTTTGAAGCCAGCTTGCAACATATGAAAATGTTGAAAAACATTGAATTCATTTATTGTTGTACTATAAAATTCATGATATATACACACACAGCATAGTCATACTCTTGAAGAATTGGTAGGTTCCAGTTAGCTTTTATCATAAAAGCTCTCCTAAAAGTTGCAGTTAGTAGAACTGTAACTGTGTTACTAGTACACAGTTACTGATAGCTTAACTCATAGGTACATACGTGTGTTTAAAGATATATATTTTTTTTATATATAATCTAATGCTACATGTTAAAAGTAGTAGGCCCCTCTTAGCTAGCATCTGATGCCTATTATTATTTTCATCCCTGACTTTTTTCTTTGCCTTTGGTTTTACTGTTTTGCAGGCTTTTCTTTACGTTGGTTTTTAAATCACTGCAAAAAGCTCCCTCCCTGAGCTTCCCTCAGTCTTTACTATCCTGCCCGTGAACTAACATATATAAATGTTCATTTATAATTCCCGCTTCCCTGAGATGATTGTTACAGTATACTTTAATATTCTGATAGTCGTAAGATATAACTAATATAAATGTAGACAATTGTTACAACATTTTTTGGTAGTTTTAATGTGCTTAGGATTCGAGTTTCAAGGTTTTTATCTTGTCATACTTAATAAGCGCACGATAAATATGTTGCAACAGTCATTATCCGAGCTCCTGTAGAAGCCAAAATGGTGTGCATAATGGCCATTAATGCAAAGTACATAAGCACATACTTAGTGCACTTACATTTCTCTCTCTAAAATTTAGGTCTTTAATGTTTTTTAACATTATATTTAACACTTTTTTCTTTTACTCACTGTAAAAAGATTAAGATAAGGGAACTTAAAGTGGGGTTATGTAAAGAAAGGCATGAAAGTTTCATGGAGATGGATGGTACAAACAAAATAATTCAAGAAATGGATGAAGAAGATGAGTCACAAGCCAAAAGAATTGCTTCTGGACATGTTTTTAGAAGGGTTTGTGAATGGCCATCGTCGCGAATTGTTAGGGTTTCGAAAGCTTCAGGTGGTAAAGATAGGCACAGCAAGGTCTGGACTTCGAAAGGCAAGTTAAGAGACAGGCGTGTCCGTCTTTCAGCTACTACAGCTATTCAATTTTATGATTTACAAGATCGGCTTGGCTATGAGCAACCTAGTAAAGCTGTGGACTGGTTGTTAAGAGCTGCAGAAAATTCGATATCGGAGTTGCCTACACTAGACTCATTTGTCGATACTTCTAAGCAACTTAGCTATGAAATGCCGTCGAGTGAAGAGACTAATGACCAAGAATTTGAAGCAGATCCGAGTCAGCAGCAGCAGAATGTTTCGTTGTCGAAATTTGCTACCAGTAGTACTTCCGAGACTAGTAAGGGCTCGGGTGGATTGTCGGTTTGGAGGTCCGAGAAGAGAACGGAAGCTCCTAAGAACGTAAAGATCGAAAGTAATCAATCTTTTCAACAAAATGTGAAACATACCTCTTCTTTCACTGAACTACTAACTGGAAATTTTAGTAGTACTACTACTAATAGCCCTAATGGATCAGCTTACGGAACACAAATGGATCATTTCTTAGGAAATTATTCGGAACAGACTCAGATGTCGAATTCTCTTGAACCGTTTAGTATAACTAACGGAGATCATTACCATCACCAACAACTTCATCAGTTCTCATTTGTTCCGAATACTAATCTTGTCACAGCTAACGGAGGAAACGAGAATTACAATCTTATTAACTTCTCCGTCTCTTCGGGCCTTGCTTCTGGTTACAATAGGGAGACCCTTCAGTCCAATTCACCGTCAATGTTGCCTCCTCATCTTCAGAGGTTCACTCCATTTGACGGATCCAATGTACCTTTCTTCATCAGTCCAGCTGCTCCGAAAGGAGACAATCAGCAACACCATCATCCTTTTGCTGCTGGACTAGACGCGCCCTTACAGCTCTTCTACGGAGATGCTAACTGGCATTCGGATCAAAAGGGCAAGAGAAAAAACTAAGTTAATTGATCATAGCAAGCCCATCTACTTTATCAGGTAATATTTTTTACATTTTTGTTACATTATATTTGTGATGGCTTATGTGTAGTTTTCATTTTGTTACACTATTCTTGCAATATACTCGGTATGTCCTAATTTATTGGTGAATTTAAAGTAGATTAGATTAAATTTTGGGATTTTTGCATAAATATCCAAATTACAGAAAATATTTGCAAAAATACGGATTAACCTAATATGCAACCACATATGCAACCGTTTCAACCTCATATACAACCAAATATGCAATCTGCGTCCGTGTTTTTGCAA
The DNA here is from genome assembly GCF_009905375.1 of Apium graveolens. Taxonomy (NCBI): domain Eukaryota; kingdom Viridiplantae; phylum Streptophyta; class Magnoliopsida; order Apiales; family Apiaceae; genus Apium; species Apium graveolens. The sequence goes on along the minus strand of NC_133657.1, from coordinate 203,446,712 downwards.
ATATTTTCATAAAAGTGGTATTTTTGGTAAATTTCCTTAAATAATTTTTCAATATTATGATATATGCAATTTCCGGTTAAAATTAAGTCAAATTAATCATAAAATTTGAACAATACAGATAAACCAGGATGGAGGGAGTATTTATTTAACCCTTTTTTGGATTTGTGTGGATTTATGCTATAACTGGATTAGTGTCTTTTGGTTTCATGAAAGAGCTAAACTAGAAGACATATTTAATTGTATGGCTACACTGCAACTAGCATTGTTTGTCTGTATGGTTTCTGGTTCCCTTCTTTCTAGCAAAGGCCAGGTGTTGGTCAATGAACCAAGGCAATGTGGTCGTAGATTGTAAAAGATACTTGTGTTTTTAAAGTTCCACATGTTTGCACTGCCCAAAGTTTGTGTCCCACTAATGCCATGTACTATGTCACTGTAAAAAGAAGCTAGGCACCGGATTGCCAGGCAAGGATATGGCTAGGTGTCAAGCTTTGGCACCATGAGTGCCAAAAGTTTGTGAATATGGTGCTTCTTGTGTTTTTTAGAATGTGGGACCTTAAATTAAGCACCATTAGGCTAGGTTTCATGCACATATGAACCCTAATGTTTCAGTTCAAAATATATTTTGTTTCAAAATTTTCTGCATTCTGACAAAATATTTCGTAGTGTTAACTACATGATCTTACTGGAACCTTTCTCTAACATCTTAAGATTTTAAATTTAAGGTTTTAGATGAGTTGATTGCTCAACAGCTAGAATGCTTATATCAAGACCTTCGACGGACTTTGGTTGTGTGAACCTTGCTACTAGATCTTTTCTAGCAGAAGGAGCATCTTTGCACAAAATTTCTGACATTGTAAGACTATGTATGATCCATACATTCTCAGAACGGTGAATTAGTTGCATATTTAAGAACCGTATAGGAGTGATTCCCCCGCACTTAACTATCATAGAACTCGATAATAAGAAAACTAGTAATAAGGAAACATATCATTTTCTAATCTTGGCCATACCTTAGGAATCGATTTTATGATAAAAACATTTTTTGCTAATTGATAACACACGCACACACCAGAGGTCAAACTCCGAGCTCGACTACACGTAACAACATGCTAATTGTTACAAGCATGCTCTAGGTTTACAGGTAACAGAAAAGAAGAATATAGGTGAACTTCGGTATGTGTATATAACAAGAGAGGACAATATACATAAACTTTTGAGTATTTTTATGGTAATTTATTCATTAGTGATTCACACCGCTAAAACTTAGTTGTGATCCTCGGTATTAACATGTAAAGAAGGTAGAGAGAACTGTGAAGTTTGGCCTAGTTTTTGGTTGAATGATCAGCTCAAGGGGGCTTGAAGATAGGGCTCTTTCGCTTATAACCCTTCAGGCTACGATCATGGTCTTAAGGAAGCTAATCAATTTAAAGACCCTCTTCACACTATCAAATGCACCAGGGAAATTACCCTAGTCTCTTTAAGTTATTGTAAGTCATGTATCTGCTCAGAGTTTGAGTAGAAAACGCTGTTTGTTTTGATGAATGCGATTCCAGAACTATATAGTACTGCAAAATCACATTGTTTTGTTGCAAGAATATAGAAGCTCACGCGGATAACTATTTCATACATACACACTGATCCAGAAGCAGAAGATCAAATTGCATTTGAATTCTGTATGAGATCAGAAGCACATACCTTGGTTGATGAATGTTACTGTTTAACTGTAGTGTTATCTCTGATAAGCTGTTCAGAGTAATTTATGGATTGATAAAGGTCATACTCAGTACACAAGGCTCCATACCATCACGCTCCCTGGACTATCCGGAGTCTGTGGAAGATCTAAATATATTTACCTTTATTTTTTTGCATGGAGGCTGTCTCCAGCGTGTTCTTACAAGTGACCTGTATTAGCTTATACACTTGATCATCATGCCAAGCACGACAATCTAATCGCTAACTTGTATATTTTCTTAATCAAAAGGACATCCCACCTGTAGTTTAACTTTAAACCCTTCTCTTTTCAACCTTTCATATTTCTTGTTCCAAATTGTTATATATTGTCCTGTGTTGGTCTGTCTGCGGTGAACTGACTGAGTGTGCCAGAATGCAGGTAGATGAAGGTGAAGAAGAAGAAGAGCAACTCACACTCTCTTGCTAAACCAAAAGTATTTGGATCAATGGCTGCGTAATTCTCTGTGTCTTTTAAATTACTTTTGAAGTTATTTCCCAGGCTCAGTGTGATTTCAGAGGACATAATTTATTAGTAAACCTGGATTTCATCGTTTTCTTGTTATGTTTTCTGCTGACTGCTGTCTTGTTAACCTAAACGAAAGTCTTGGTCTTCCCTTATTGGATGAGTTTATCATCTTTGTTTAGAAAATCCTGGTTTTCGAAACAATCTGAGTTTTTACTGCCCTAAAGTGAGAATTAGATTATGTTTTTTGCGGGTAATAGGGCCCTGAAGAAATTCTAGTCGATTTTTTTAGTCGGTTTAAGTAAAAAACGGTCGGGTTTAACCCTTGACCAGTGACGATTGGTTACGTCTTGGTCGTTTTAAGCTCTGTTTCTTGTAGTGTCCTATGACAAGACTATGCTTTTGAATGGTACAACACATGCTTTTAAGCTTTTGATCATGGCTGCTTCTGCTTTCAAGCTTTTAATCATGGCTGCTACAATACACGTTTTAACTAAGTTTTATGCCTAGATTAATTAGCTGATGGGTTTGCTGAGAGACAAATAGTTCATTTTGACCGGACCTAATTAGACCGGACAACGTTCCGTGTCGTGTATAAACGTTCCGTATATTTTCGTGTTTTCGTGTACCAAATCTTAAATCCGTACCCGACCCAGATTTGCATTCGTGTACCAATTTGGTGACACTAACCCGGGACTAATATATTCATGTTTACCCGTTTTAGTACACTAAAATATACGGATTATATACGAAAAATATTAATTTTTAAAAAATACAATAAATAATTAAATGAATAATTAAATGGTGAAGAGCTCGTTCACGTAGTCAAGTACCAATAAAATATATTTTAGTATTTATAATTATATATATGTTATTTAGAATAGGTAAAATTCATATTTGGTATTTAGTATATTTATGTATAATATATATTTTTAAAATTTTAATTATTTATTTATTTCGTGTACTTTCGTTCCGTTTCGTGTACCTATATTGGAAACCCAAATCTGATATTGATTATTCGTGTTTTTTCGTATTCGTGTACTTTCGTATTTATTTCCCAAATTTTCGAATTCAAACACTAATTATTCATTTCGTTTCATACCGTGCTCACGTGTCTTATACTAGTATTGTCGGGTCTAGACCTAATATATACGGAGGAAAACAAACTTTTTCAATATATTTATGCATCACATAATGACATCGTGTATATTGATATGCGTCCACTAATCAAAACCTGGAATCGGTAAAATTTTTGTATTCTATCACTATTTACATATTGTTATCTCCATTCTAATTTATTTATCTACTTTTAACTAAAATTAACAGTTCAAAGATATCATCATGACTGCCAGAAAATAATTATGAGGTACGGTTTACCATAGGATGTTTGACCTTGATAGCTACAGAAGTGGTCATGTCATACTCATGCAAGTTACTCATGATTGTTTTGAGTGAAATTCATTAGCTTGTTAACAAAGATTATATGACAATTAGTAGTTAAACTGGCTTCCGGATGCGTACTTCAGTAGTTCTTAAAGTGCAGCATAAAAAACTTGAAATGCATCGGTGCAATATGAAATGTAATTGAAAGTTCATAGCCTTACTAGGAGGGGGGAAGAGCAGGGAAATTTAAAAGGTTACTCGAAAATAAAAATAATCTGTCTTAAAGTTATATAGAGACTGAAACATCTACATAGTTCAGGGACGGATCCAGGAATTTTAGTTTAGAGAGACACCGGACAAATCTTAAAAATACCCCTTTATATTCGAATTTTGAGGAGACACTTGCATATATTTTCAAAAAATTTAATGACGAAAATGCGTAAAATTTGATTTTATAGAGGACACGCGTCCCCCGGTGGTCCTTACCGGATCCTCCCCCGGTACAAAGTCACCAAAACCTGTCCATTGCTTGGAGCCCTGATGGAGCTCTGATGACTGTAGAATAGTGAACAACCTGTACATTTCCATTTTTTGTTCATGTGGTCAATCATATGAACGCCGTAATACATCTATACATATTTATAAAATACATCTATACATATTTATAACACGAAATTATGCGATATTACGACGATTCCAGAACTTTATCTCATCTCAGTGATTTCATTCACACAACATATAGAGAGAATGCACTTTGGGGGAAAGGGTTAAGAAGATCAATTTTATTAAGTGCCTCAGGTATGTTTATTTTAATTTAAACAAACAAAGCCTAGTTTAGATTTCTTCTCTAGATTCCACTAAAACAACCAACATGCATTAGTTACTAAAACAGCCAACAAGCCACAAGTTACCTTGACAACCAAAATCCCATGCATTAGTTAAATCTGATGCCACCCTCCAGGAATCAGACTGCATGATAGCAATACCTAGAAGTTGGGTAAACGACAATCTTCCTCGACCAAAACTTTAGTAAAGAAAAACATAGAAACGCCTAAATGGCAACTCAGGAGTACATAGAAAGATATGAAAGGAATTTCAGTATCCATAATTCAGTTTTGCGGTGGGAAAGAAGGGTTATTGCTATTATTTCAAGGTAGAAATTACAAAGGAGATTGCCTTGTATGACTTCCATTGTATGACTACCAGACTCCCCTAAAAAACAAGAATACGATAGGCAGGGGACGAGGGTAAAGGGACTGGTGTAATTTTGTGAGATTTGTTGCAATTAATCTGTACCTGGAAAATACATGCAGATCAAGTACAACAGGAATCTGTGCCTAGCATTCTATGTAAAAAGATCATTCCAGATTTGGATATTATTTGTTATATTCATCATTAGATAAACTTCTTAGATTTGATCAGAGGAACCTAGATTACCAACTCATGTGAATGTAATTAAGTAATTAACTATATTATTATGAAAAGGATTCTATGCAAATAGATTTCTCTAGATTTAAATGTCATCTTCATAGATTTGATTATAGTAGTATAGATTACCAATTAATGTAGATTAAGTTAAGCAATCAACTAGAGTTTTATTAAAAGGCTTCTAGTACTAGGAATGCGTATATCATCACAAATATATCGTCACAAATTATGCAGTAAGAGTTTTTAAACTTTAGTAATCTCTGCCCCATTAATATAATCTATCATGTCCTATTTGGCATTTTAAATCCTGGGTTCCTCAACCCCTTGCATATATGCATAAATCTCCCAACAGAGTATGTACCTCGTCTCTAGAGGTATCCTATTAACAAGTTGATTCATACCGATCTAGCATGACACATAGACCCTAACTTTAATACATCATCATCAATACATAGATAAAAGTCGTGTAACACCATCATTACTGAAAAAACAAAATACACATTTACCACATCTAAACATCAAAAAATAGTGGAAAGAGATTATCTCAAGACACAAGTTTGCCTTCTGACAAATATCTTAGCAGCAGTTCCTAATGGCGCCTGGATAAAATAATTTCCCAAACAAATTCATAAAAGGTGCTTGCCATTTACCTATCTTGGGACTAAGGGAGTAGTTCAGTGAAATCCTAGTAATCCAACATTGAAATGCTAGTCATCCTAGTAATCTAACAGTGAAATACTACTTTATCTAGTATTATAGTTGGTTCACTATTTCAGGACATAGGCAGTAGTTTACTGAGAGAAATTCTAATCAACCAACAGAGTAGATCATCATCATAAAGAAACACAAACCACCCTGCTGCCTTTATCACATCATGGCTGCAGCAGACTCCTGGTAATCAACTCTATCCATGAGTCAAGAACATCAAACCATCCTGAAAACGAGATAGCCTGTTGGGCAATGGTATAGGGTGACATAAGCAAATTTCGTTACTGCACGAAGCACAATATCCTTTCGCACATCTAAGCCCTTGTTCTACTTATTCAGCTACTTCCGCATACAATATTGAACGTTATGCTACAGATTTAGCTACTTTTGAACCAAGTACAGGATAGAGATTTCAAAGAATAAAGATACCTACAGAAGCACTGAATAAGGACATGAGTATCTACTGATGGAACACTTAGTAAAAATGGAAATGAATTCTACAATACCATTGCAAGAAATACTGAACTAGCCTACACGGAAAGTAAAGTAGATTGATGATCCAACCGAAAGGGTTCACATAAACATTCCCAGTTGTATGTGCAATATTCACAAAGATATAGACGACTATAAATGTAATTAATTAATTTCAAGGGCACAGAATATAGTGTAATGTTGATCTAGGAGTACAATTCCAATTTAAAAGCATTGCTTTCATTTGTAGAATCACATGCCTGAAACAATACTTGAAGCATATGCATATCATCCAATGAACAGGACAGCAGGAAACAGGGATCTTGGCAAATCATCAACTCGCTAGCATTAAAGTGGAAGCACTAAACTGGATGACAGGGTATGGCTTCATGAATAAACTCCATTGGCTGACCAACATAAATAACAAAATTGCAGTTTCAATCTGTTAAACAAAACACATTGTATTCAGCATTGATCCAGAATATGAAAGATAAACCAAAGAAGACAGAATTCTATCATTTAGAGCACAGAAAACAGCACAGACATAAATACTTAAAAGCTACGATCAATACTTGTATAATACAAGCATAATAAGCTAGCCTACAAACTTTTTAAACTTGCAGCATTTTTAACATGTTGACTGAGCTACCTCTGATACATTACAATCAACCAAACAACAGAAACATCAACAACCTCAACTTATATAGCAGAGACAGTGCAAGTCATGGTTTCAGATACATATAACTCGTGCAAGCGCACATTTTCTATACTGAGCAAGGATCTGATACTGTATGTAGTGCTTTGTGCTTAATGAAAACTACAAAGTTAATATGAATATGCTAGTTATTTACTTCATTTCAACTATTATACCTAGCATCAATTGAAGGTAAATTAGTAATCTATAAACGCAGAGAACAGATATACCACATCTACACAATCTAAACTTTAGGGAGTCAAACCATACAAAATTAATTAATAAGTAATGACATGATAGTAGGGTCGTCAGTAAGCAAAACAAAATAGAAAACTACCTCATCCACACAAGTCAACACTCTCAAAAAGAATTCATCTCTAGACAGTAAGTCCTCCTTTTAATCAACATCTTTGCAGCAGTTCGATAAGGTTCCTCAAACGCAGAACACACCCACGACCCATCCGCCACCTCCTTTTTGATTACCGTTTGCTCACTTGGTCTAATTGCAACCAAAGTCGCCCCCTTCAACACACTCCCATCAGGCAACTCCAGCTGTGGTGCATACCATAACCTCATATTCAAAGCCGGCACAAGAGTCCTCTTAGAAGCACTCGAAGCCGACAAAGGCTTCACCCTCAACTCCTCCAACTGATCCTTACTCATACACAACACCCCTTGTCCATCCGTATCCGTCAAAACCAAACTATCCAAAGTCTTATGCTCACATATAATCGGTTGTAACAAATAATGTCTAGCAGAAGCAGCAATCAACGAACTAATCGTCCACACAACCCTCAATTTCAATCCACCATTCGTGTAAAACGACTCCGGTATACTCCCATTATCATCCTCACTACTCAAATTCCCACCACCATTCTCCAAACCCTTACAATTCACCACCGAGCTCGCACCAAGAATCACACAATTATCCAAAGTCGACCCGAAATCAGCCCTCCATTTCAACAAAACCCCATCATCAATCCCAAGCTCACCGCTCGGTAACTCAATCCTCAAAACCTTAATTTCACTAAAATTCTTCAACACCTGAGTAGGTGAATGATGAGTAACACCCCCTTGATCCAACTCCTCATAATCCTCCCCATTAACCGACAAAGACGACAAATTTGAACCATACCCACCACTACTAACACTCCTCTTAAACTGCAAAAACTGAGTAATTGTAGTCAAAGGCTTAACAATCCCACCAAACATAAATCGAAACAACGACGAAAAGGGTGAGTTTGATTTCGATACAGAACTCGAAGTCGAACCCGAACTCGAACTCTCCTCATCAGAAATAACACAATCAACCCTAACAAAAATATTATCAACTTGAGGAACTAAAGAATGAAATCTTCTACAAACAAGACAACACCGACCTAAAGACTTAACATCACCAATCTGATTAAAAATAAGCAGTAAAAGAGAGTCAGGCAAGTCATCAAAATGGTCAATTTCATCACCAACTGGCTCCGGATAAATCTTGTGAGTGAGATCTGATTTGGACATGATAGAAAAAATGAAGATCTGGGTTTTGTAGATCTGTGAATTTGGGATCTGGGTTTCGAAAATCTTCGATTTTTATGGAGTGATGTGAGAGAAATTGAGGATTGAAGATTGGGGTTGAGAGTTAAAAATGATGAATTTATGATGATAAAAAAGAGAGGTGGTCTTGTTAGTTTCTATCTTGTTTTTGTAACAAAAGATTGTGATATGCTTACAAATTACAATAAATTGCATGTCTGTATCCACCAATTTTGTCTTTCTTTAATTTTTTAACTTTATTTTTCCGAAATAAATAAAATAATAACATGTTACTGATTTTCCAATAACAAATAAAAAAGTTGTCTCATGGCTATGTAATGAATTTTTGTTGGATAAGTGTAGGCAAGTACTTGGTACCAGGTCTGTCAATGGATCGGAAATCCGGTCCGATCCGATCTTATCCGAAGGCTAATGGAGCGGATATGGATTATTTAAAAAAAAATCCGATCCGAAAAAAATCCGATCCGGTAACGATCCGATCCGATAAGTACCGAATATGGATTTAGACCGATCCGATCCGTTAATGATCCGATCCGGATAATTTATTATATTTCAGAAATATATATATTTATATATATATATATTTTTACATATATATATAAGAAATTATATATAAAATATATAATATATTTATATATTATTTTTTGTTAACATTTTATGGAGCACTCTCACTTGATAATTCTAATGTGTGTGATGTCTAACGCGTGTTTAGTGGCTGACGACTAACAGTGAGGACCATTACCTAAGTGTAGCAGAGAGAAGGTATATGGCGTGTCAAGATTCATAAGTTAGAGAAATGCTACACTAATAAATTATTATTAGTTATTAAACATAGTTATTATTTTTATTCACTGTGCTTGGATGTAATGTAAGAAATTGTGTTCGCATTTCATTTTTTTAAAAATATTAATGGATCGGAGCTCCGGTCCGTGATCCGTGATCCTAACGGATCCGGATATGAATCGGGCTATAAAAAATCCGACAAAAATCCGATCCGGATCCGAATCCGAATCCGGTAAAATTAAATGGATCAGGATATGGATCAAGGCTGATCCGATCCAGATCCGATCCATTGACAGCCCTACTTGGTACTCCCTCCGTCCCTAAAAGCGTTTCCTATTTGTGTTGTACACGTTTGCCAATACACACTTTTGATTGTTAATATCTTTAAATTCGTATTAGTATTAAATATAAAAATTTCACTGTATTAAAGTACTGATAAATACGAATTCAACGAGATCACTCATGATTATGTTTGATATTATAGATTAGACGTAAATTAATAGTCAATCGCTTACCGTGAACAGTAAAGTCAATATAGGAAGAACAAAATGGGACGGAGGGAGTAAATTTTAAGTTAGAGATTTATAAATAATTTTAAATTTTTTAATTATATACTGATTTAAAAATTAAAAAAAAATACAGAAAATCATGAACAAAAATGTCATGACAGCAGGGGCGGTTAAATGTGTAATTCGAAGATTATATTTTGCAATTCAACAAGTAATTCAATAATTAAGTTTTGCGATTCAATAAAATTTGACGATACAGTTTGTTGCCCGTTTATCTCGCACATTTGTAATTTGATTGTTTTATTTTAAATATGAATAAGAGATTAAACTAAAACATTAAAATAGTTTTTGTGTAGCTACAACCTTAGATTACTAAATAAGTAAACCAAATTAAAGGATAGTTAGTCCCTGCCCCTTTGACTTTTTCACCTTGGAAGAGGTGGTTGTAAAATTGTATAAAAAAAAGGTGGTGTAAGATTAAAATTTGAGTAAGATTTTAATTAGTGATAACTAAGACAAGTTTGGATTCTCATTCAATATAAAAAAGGTAATTAATATTATGAATCAAACTTCAAATAATAATCGAAATATTAACAGGATTGATATAATAAAAATTCAAAACATGTTAGGATTGTAAATTGTATTAAGAGCCGTAGCAGCGTAGCCTATATATATGGACCTCTAATACATGATTTTTATTCATTAAGCTCTCTGCATTATATTCATTCTCTTGATTTTATATCTTTAAGAAGATTTAACACATATATATTGACATGGATCTCTTCAAGCTGTGTCTTGCTCTGCTTCTTCTTTGTACTGGTAAGATCTTATTTCTTAGCTCCTTATTACAACTTTATACATGTACGTGTTCGTGTTCGTGTATCAGGTGTGTGTTTCATATTTGATATTCCGCATGATGTGCATCTCGAATTTATAACATATGTATTAATCTTTTGAAAATTTTGGCTTCAATTCAGTTTGACCTTCAAAAATTAATTCAAAATTTTGACTTTAGGTTCGATAGAATTTGAAAATTTACCAGAAAAGAATTCAAATTGTTAGGAATGTTATGTTCTCAGATTATTTTAACGACAACTTTTTTAAAATCTTGGTTACGAAACTAATGAATTTTGATATTTGTATAGGTACATATGGAGCAACATTCACATTCGTTAACAAATGTGATTACACAGTGTGGCCAGGCATTCTCGCAGGTTCAGGCACTCCTCCTCTTGAAACCACTGGCTTTGAGCTACCTGAACAAACTTCCCGGTCCTTCCAAGCTCCAACCGGCTGGTCCGGCCGGTTCTGGGGTCGAACCGGCTGCAAATTCAATGGAACCGGGCCTGGTTCATGCTCAACCGCAGATTGTGGGTCGGGTCAAGTAGAATGCAATGGCGCTGGAGCTTCACCGCCTGCTACACTAGCCGAGTTCACACTTGGCACAGGTACTCAGGGCAGTCAAGACTTTTATGACGTTAGCTTAGTTGATGGGTACAATGTGGCAATGATCGTCGAAGCGAGTGGCGGTTCGGGCTTATGTGCTGCGACCGGGTGCGTTACGGATTTGAACCGGTATTGCCCTGATGAATTGAAAGTGAGCAATGGGGACGCATGTAAGAGTGCATGTGAAGCATTTGGGAAACCAGAGTATTGTTGTAGTGGTCCGAATAATACTCCAGCTACTTGTAAACCATCAGCTTACGCAGCTCTGTTCAAGATGGCTTGTCCGAGAGCTTATAGTTATGCTTATGATGATTTAACTAGTACGTTTACTTGCGCTGGTGCTGATTACACTATTACGTTCTGTCCGTCCATTCCAACATCACCAACAGCTCTTGTTAATGCCACCCCGACGACAACAAATGGTGATAGATCACGGTCATCAGTCACGGGTGCTGAACAGCCACGTACAATGAACGGTGCTCCAAGTCCCGGCACTTTACGGTCTGGAGCTGGATCAGGACTGATAGCAGGTGGATCAAGTGATTCACATTCTGCTTTACGCTATTTCTACAATATTGCCTTGAGTTTCATCTTTTTCTTGTAATCTTTTTGCTTTGATTCATCTAAACATTGATCGAATGGTCTTTATCTTAGTTTTCAGATTTCAATGTCAGTTTCTATGTTGAGTGCTTGTGTTCTTTGCTAGTTATCTTTTGGTTAGCTCTTCTTGTCGAATTTTCAGAAGATTGATTCTGTGGCTTAATGAATTCGGATTCGGATTATCTGACAAATTGTAAAATATAGTAGTTTAGTCTTAAACTTCATTAGACCAATTTTCCATAAAAAAATTCTTGGGAATATTCATTAACAATCTCACTCAACCAAAGTACTAATACATGCATCAACAGTATAAGAAGATCTCACTCACAAGGTTAGCGGATGGTCTTGTTAGTTTCTATCTTGTTTTGTAACAAAAGATTGTGAATGTGCTTACAATAAATTGTATGTCTGTATGCACCACTTTTGTCTTTCTTTAATTTTTTTTAACTTCAATTTTCCAAATTAAAATAATAATATATTTACTGATTTTCTAATAACAAATAATGAAATTAAGCTGTTGTCTCAATAGAAATGCACAAAAAGTTCATCGGGCCGGGTTTTATCTGAGTCTTAAAAAGTACGGTATTTTTTAAAACAAATCAGGCCGGACTTTTCTAAAAATCGGGCCGGGCCGGCTTCCTAAGAAATATAAGACCCGTTTTTGGCCTGCGGGCCGGGCCAAATCGGCTTTATCCGGGTTTTTTATTTATATATTAAAAAAATATTTTAATATTTTATAACTCGAGTTATGAGTAGTTTTAATACCGGAGAAAATAATATCTTGATAAATCAGATAGAGTAATTTAGATACTGAAATAAATAATTATTTTTTAATATAATATATAAATAATCATATATACCTTAATTGCTTTTAATATTAAATTATAATATTTTAAAAATCATAAAAAATATTGTATATTTTCAAATTTTATATAAAAAAGTCGGTTTTTTAATCGGACTTTTCAAAAAACCTGGGCTTTTATCCGGGCCGAACCGGACTTTTATCCGGGTTTTTTCAGATTCGGGCTTTTATCCTGATTTTTTTAGATCCGGACTTTTCGGGTTTCGGGTCGGGTCAGATTTTCAAAAAAAAAAGAGGCTCATTTAAAGCCCGCGGATAGGGCCGAACTGGATCAGGCTTTTTTACGGATCGGGCTTTTTTTTAATGAGATCGGATCAGATTTCGGGTTTCGGATTTTTTGAAAATCTCTGTGTCTCACCCTAATATTCTCCTATGGCTATATGTTCTCCTATGGCTATATGATGATTTTTTGTTGGACAAGTGTAGGCATACTTGGTAAATTTGAGCTATAAACTTCAATAATTTTATTTAAAATTGAATATTGTGCGTACTGCAGTAAAGTAAAATATGAATCTAACTTAAATAAATGAATAGTTTACAAGTAGTTTAAAGCCTTAGATTACTAAATAATACATGCACCAGAAGAATCTTAGCATTATATCAGAACACTCTAATGATAACAATCGGAAAAGGACATAGAGGTAATAGTTAAAACTATTAATACTATGTAAATTATCGAGTACAAAGTTAAGAATCTCACATTGAGTGATCAAAATTTTAAAAAATTTCTATAATTTTTATTTAAGATATGTCTACCTATATCTCTTAGCATTTGTTTAATAAATAGTATATAATTGAGGAAAAAATAGATTATAAATTTCTAGTTAAATACATTAAAATATTATAAATATAGTTCTGAAATTTATCAAGGACTATATAATAAATTTCTAGTATAATACATTAAATATATATATATATATATATAAAATTTATCAAGGGCTCAAAAAAATTATTTTAATATTTATGAGAGATTATCCAAGCTGAAAAGAAAAATTCACCTAATAAATCCCAAATTATTAGACTTTGGAGATATAATTTGAATCCCAAATAATCCATATAATAATTCTAAATATAAAAAGAAAAATTTGATATATTGCATGATTATTAGACTGATAAATTAAAATTTGAGAATAAATTTGATAACTGATAATTACAATAAGATTGGGTTCAATACATGAAAAATATAAATAATTAAATTTCAAATAAGATTCTAAATAATAACATGTTCAAATAATATTTCAAAACACATTAGGATTGTAAATTGTTATTAACACCAGCAGCCTTATAAATATAAGACTCGACATGATGTTCCATTCATTGAGCTCTCTTCTTCATCTACATTCCCTTTACTTCCATTGCTTTCTTGTTTGGATCTTTAAAAAAATTTAACACACAGTATACACTACAAGAAAAAAAGTTATTTCGACCGAAAAAATCGGTCGAATTTAGCTTAATTTGACCGCGCGCGGTCGAATTTAACTAAATTCGACCGATTTTGAATTGGTTGTAATAATGGGAGTCGAATTTAGGAGTTCGGTCGTATTTAACTAAATTGGACCGGCCAATTACGACCGAATATTTATGACCGCTTAAATTCAACTGAAGAAATTCGAGCGAGCACAGTCAAATTTAATTTTTCACCAAAAATTTGAAAATCTCGCACAAATAATTAAATATTTTGAAAAAATTTAAAAATCTGGCCCAATTTTTCAAAAAAAATAATAAATACCGCCAAAATATTAAATTTGACTGTTTGCAATTAAAAATTTATTTCAACTATTTTTGGTTACAACTTAAATTCAACTGAATTCGATCAATTTCAACTAACACCAGATTTTTTTAGAAAATAGCAGAATGTTGCTCTTCTATCTCCCCGTATCGCCAATGCTAATCTCCTATGGCCAGATAATTGGAAGCTAATGTTTTAAATACATTACAGGAAAGATAAGACATGTGAACGTGCTTGTCCATACGTCCAGGATGCAATAAGGCAGAATCTAACTTATCCTTGTTGTTAGTCGTAAAGATTATGATCCTTTCATCTCCACAACTCGACCATAGCCCATCTATAAATTTCAATAGTTCTGTTAGTGTAAACTGCACAAACCACAATTTTAACAGTCAAGACTATATCATTAGATAGCCTTCTGTATGATTTATCTCTATATAAATAAAATGCTCACTCTATGAACTGTGCCAATAAGATTTTGAAAAGCAGTGCTCTAAGTATAGTTTAGAATTTAAGTAAATGAAACACGACACTTGTGTTACTACAAGATTTAGGAAATTAAGTACAAAATACGATTACAAAGTAATAATTACCTGCACATCGCGTGGATGGCGTTCAGGTGGAACTGGTTTGGTGTGCTTATTTGGTAACTCCACACTACAATCGATATCTTCAATTACCGTATGGACCTATTTGAATTCGCCAGTAACAATTTCCTAAGCCCAGAGTCATGCTTCACATTCATAAGCTGCAAGTCATAAATATCAAACTTCAAATAATTTGCAATAGCAGCTATCAAACTCGATTTTCCAGTCCCTGGAGGCCCGTATAACAAGTACCCTCTTTTCCAAGCCCTTCCTACTTAGAGCAAGTCCAACAGTGTTATAGTGGTTTCCTTATAAATATTATAAAATATTAACTCTTAGTGATTTAAGACATGATTTTGAATTTAAACTCCAACAATGATCCTTATCTTCCTTCCTTATTATTATTATATTAATAAATTTGAAAAGATATGGACAAAAAGTGGAACAAAGAGAGAGATAAATGTAAAAAGAAGAGAGAGAAATGAATTTTTTATTGCTAAAAATGTTATAAGGGGGTACTAGAAGTTCCTTAAAGATAAAAAATGAAGCTCATGTCTTAGTGATATAAGAAAGTACTAAAACACTGTCGAAGTGCCATTTTTTGTCAAAATCATTATAATTGAAGTTAAGAGCTCATATAAGGGAGCTGTTGGACTTGCTCTTACACTCTTATAATACTCTTTCCTCTACACAAACAAATCCAAATCATCCATGAAGAACTCAATATTCACTATTTAAAAATTAATATACATAAATATACATGTGTTTTTGTTTTAGTTTTCATGGTGATTGAATTTGACCGGTGAGGCAGGAGTGCTATTGGGTGGCGGAAGGGTAGGGGGTAGGTTTGGCCATGAGTGAAAGCCAAAAGGGGGTGGGGTGTGTTAAAATTATAAGAAAGAGAACAGGATTGTAGCTCCACATTCTGGTAATCAACTGCTGTAGATTGATTACAAAATAACAATCCAAGTGATATGCTCCTGTCAAATGAAATATTGCCATGTGTCCAACATACAAACCTCAATATTTTTTTTAAAAACAATTATAAATTCGACCAAAATTAGTAAATGTTATCACAAATTCAACAATTAAGAGTGTACGGTGTAATTTAAAAATATATTTCGTGAATTGGTGTTTCGATTTTTTTTAAAAATATTTTTCATCGATCCAACCGTATGGATGTCAATAAATATATATATATATATATATATATATATATATACATATTAGTGATATAATCAAAATTTCAGAACAAAATAATTTTATTTGGTTTGTCATTTTAAAAAACAAACATTAGTTTGACTATTACAACTACATAGTGTTTAGTTTTGAATTGGTGTTTCACTTTTTTAAAAATATTTTTTATCGATCCTACCATATGGATGTCAATAGATATTTATATATATAATAGTGATATAACCAAAATTTCAGATCAAAATATTTTTTATTTAGTTTGCCATTTTAAAAGTCAAACATCAGTTCTACTAGTAAACTACCTAGTGGTTAATCCTCAATTGGTGTTTCGATTTTTTTAAAAATATTTTTTATCGATCCAACTGTATGGATGCCAATAAATATATATATTAGTGATATAACCAAAGTTTCAGATCAAAATAATTTTATTTGGTTTGCCATTTTAAAAGACAAACATAAGTTTAACTAGTACAACTACATAATGTTTTGTTTTGAATTGGTGTTTCGCTTTTTTAAAAAATATTTTTCATCGATCCAACCATATGGATGTGAATAGATATATATATATATATATATTAATGATATAACCAAAATTTCAGATCAAAATAAAGGTCAAACATCAGTTTGACTCGTAAACTACCTAGTGGTTAATCCCGAATTGGTGTTTCGATTTTTTTAAATATATATTTTATCGATCCAACCGTATGAATGTCAATAAATATATATATTAGTGATATAACCAAATTTTCAAATCAAAATAATTTTATTTAGTTTGCCATTTTAAAAGACAAACATTAGTTTAACTAGTACAACTACATAGTGTTTTGTTTTGAATAGGTGTTTCACTTTTTTTTTAAAATATTTTTCATCGATCCAACCATATGGATGTCAATATATATATATATATTAGTAATATAACCAAAATTTCAGATCAAAATAAAAGTCAAACATCAGTTTGACTAGTAAACTACCTAGTGGTTAATCCTGAATTGGTGTTTTGATTTTTTTAAAAATATATTTTATCGATCCAACCTTATGAATGTCAATAAATATATATCAGTGATATAACCAAAATTTCAAATCAAAATAATTTTATTTGGTTTGCCATTTTAAAAGACAAACATTTTAACTAGTACAACTACATAGTGTTTTGTTTTGAATTGGTATTTCGCTTTTTTTTAAAAATATTTTTCATCGATCCAACCATATCGATGTCAATATATATATATAAATATATATATATTAGTGATATAACCAAAATTTCAGATTAAAATATTTTTATTTGTTTTGCCATTTTAAAAGTCAAATATCAGTTTGACTAGTAAACTACCTAGTGGTTAATCCTGAATTGGTGTTTCGATTTTTTTAAAAATATTTTTTTATCGATCCAACTGTATGGCCGTCAATAAATTGATATATATTAGTTATATAACCAAAGTTTCAGATCAAAATAATTTTATTTGGTTTGCCATTTTAAAAGACAAACATCAGTTTAACAAGTACAACTACATAGTGTTTAGTTTTGAATTGGTGTTTCGCTTTTTTTAAAAATATTTTTCATCGATCCAACCATATGGATGTCAATAGATATTTATATATATATTAGTGATATAACCAAAATTTCAAATTAAAATAAAAGTCAAACATCAGTTTGACTAGTAAACTACCTAGTGGTTAATCCTGAATTGATATTTCGATTTTTTAAAAAATATATTTTATCGATCCAACCGTATGAATGTCAATAAATATATATATTAGTAATATAACCAAAGTTTCAAATCAAAATAATTTTATTTACTTTGCCATTTTAAAAGACAAACATTAGTTTAACTAGTACAACTACATAATGTTTTGTTTTGAATAGGTGTTTCACTTTTTTTTAAAATATTTTTCATCGATCCAACCATATGTATGTCAATATATATATATATATATTAGTAATATAACCAAAATTTCAGATCAAAATAAAAGTCAAACATCAGTTTGACTAGTAAACTACCTAGTGGTTAATCCTGAATTGGTGTTTCAATTTTTTTAAAAATATATTTTATCGATCCAACCGTATGAATGTCAATAAATATATATTAGTGATATAACCAAAGTTTCAAATCAAAATAATTTTATTTGGTTTGCCATTTTAAAAGACAAACATCAGTTTAACTAGTACAACTACATAGTGTTTTGTTTTGAATTGGTGTTTCGCTTTTTTTTTAAAAATATTTTTCATCGATCCAACCGTATGGATGTCAATAGATATTTATATATATATATATTAGTGATATAACCAAAATTTTAGATCAAAATATTTTTATTTGTTTTGCCATTTTAAAAGTCAAACATCAGTTTGACTAGTAAACTACCTAGTGGTTAATCCTGAATTGGTGTTTCGATTTTTTTAAAAAATATATTTTATCGATCCAATCGTATGAATGTCAATAAATATATATATATTAGTGATATAACCAAAGTTTCAAATCAAAATAATTTATTTGGTTTGCCATTTTAAAAGTCAAACATCAGTTTAAATAATATAACTACTAAGTGTTTAATCTTGAATTGGTGATTCGACTTTTTTAAAAATATTTTTCATCGATCCAACCATATGGATGTTAATATATATATATATATATATATATATATATATATATATATATATTACTGATATAACCAAAAATTCAAATCAAAATATTTTTACTTGGTTTGCCATTTTAAAAGTCAAACATCAGTTTGACTAGTCTAACTAACTAGTGTTTAGTCTTGAGTTGGTGTTTTGATTTTTTTAAAAATATTTTTCATCGATCCAGTCATATGGATATATATATATATATATATACTAGATCAAAATAATTTTATTTTGTTTGTCATTTTAACTTTCAAACATCAGTCTGACTAGTACAACTGACTACTTTTTAGTCCTGAATTGGTGATTCAATTTTTTTAGAAATTTTTTTCATCGATCCAACCGTATGGTTGCCAATAAATTTGTATATTAATGATATAACCAAAGTTTCTGATCAAAATAATTTTATTTGGTTTGTAATTTTAAAAGTCAAGGATCAGTTTGACTAGTACAACTAAGTAGCATCAATTTTAATTTTTTAACAAAAAAGAAATTTGAAAATTCTTATAGCGCATAAATTATTTTTTTAAGAACTAATTTTTTTTATTTGGAAAACTTTAATTCTCTCCCATAATCATAATTTAAAAATATTCACTAACATTTGAATAAAGTTTTTATTAAAAAATAAAATTCTGAAAGATCCTAAATACAACCGAATTCCATTGAAATGTAACTTCGAAAAGGGCGGGAAATTTCCCTCACTTTCTTTTGAAAATTTTAAAAGTATGGGTAAATTTCCCCCCATTTTAAATATAAAATTTGACCGAAATCGGTTGAATTTAGGAGTGCCAAATAAATTACTTTGTGGGAAAATTCCCTCCATTTTTTTATTGGGGCTAAATTCGACCGAAAAAAAATTGGTCGAATTTAGGGGCTAAATATAACCGTTTAAATACGACCATTTGAATTCGACCGAAGTCGGTCGAATTTAGCCGTGTCCAAAGGATTCGACCGCATGCGGTCGAATTTAACCCCGGTCGAATTTAAATCAGTTGTATTTAACCTTATTTTCTTGTAGTGATATATATTTACATGGATCAGCTCTTCAAGCCTTTTCTCTTCAAGCTTTTTCTTCTTGCTCTGCTGCTCCTTTGTACAGGTAAAATCTTATTTCTTAGCTCCTTTTTATAACTTTATGAATTATGCATGTATTTATGTGCAAACTTTTTCATGTAACTATATTTTTTTGTGTATAAAATTTAAGTTTAGGCCACCTTACATAATTGATATTTTTTACATGATATGTATCTCGAACTTGTAACATGTATTAACTTTTATAATTTTTGGTATCAATTTCGTTTGATCTTTCGAAAATTGTACAAAATTTTGACTTTAGTTTCGGTAGAATTTGAAAATTTACGAGAAAATAATTCATCAAATTGTTATGAATGTTATGTTCTTATATTATTTTAACGACTTCTCTAAAATCTTGGTTACGAAACTAATAAAATTTGATATTTGTATATAGGTACATTTGGAGCAACATTCACATTCGTCAACAAATGTGATTACAGAGTGTGGCCAGACATTCTCGCAGGTTCAGGAACTCTTCCTTCTCTTGAAAGCACTGGTTGTGAGCTACCTGAACAAACTTCCCGGTCCGTCCGAACTCCAAATGACTGGTTGTTAATATACAGATTTCTGATGATGTGATTCCAGACAAACTACCGAGAACAAGCAGTTTTCTTTCCGAGACATTGCAGTATATTCAGACAGATTTGATGCATAGAATTGTTAGGATTATTAGGAGATTATGTATTTTAGTTTGATTGGGTTTCACTCTCTTAACTTTACTCAAACAAACTCTATCTCATGAACCTATTTGAACTATTCAAACCCTATCTTATACAAAGGTTTATCTCTTTATAACAAACTAACAGATTATCTTTATAGATTAATTTAAACGTTTCAAACAATTTTGCTGAACAAACTTATCCTTATCCCGAGTTTGAAAAACAAAGCAGTTAGTTTCTGTTTCTATATATATATATATATACAACTCATTGTTTCAAATTAGTGACTAATGCTTACACGCTTTATCTTTATTCATTCTGAAAAGTCATTCTTGTTCTATACACATTAAATAACCAGTCGAACAAGATTATAGTTAGAGTTGTAATTTCATATTCATTTAATTGTACGTGTATTCATATCAACTTGTGCTGGGTTGTGGCAAGGGTTTGATTTCAGAGGATTAGCCAAGGTAACCAGTGGCTTGGTGATAGCAGTAGTGCTAGGTAGCAAGTGTGCTAAGGGAAAGAGTTCTTTCGTTGATATTCATTTGTAATCAAAGAAAAGATTGTAAGTTTTTTTATTGATATTGATATAATACATTCTCTATGCTAGTTCGCATGGGGACTTGGATGTAGACCACATAGACCAGGAGTAGAGGCCGAACCAAGTGTAAACGTCTTGGTGTTCTGCATTGTTTAATTTCATTATTACTGCATATACATTTCAGTAATTTATATTCTACAGTTTAATTGAGACTGTCTCATAGTCTATCTCATTCGTAAAGGGTTTGTCCCATTTACAAAAGAGAATGTCCCATTTGTTTTATCAGTTAGAATATCGAATATATAGATTGTGCCTTTGAATTTCATTTGGTATCAGAGCAGGTGTATTTAATTCTTTGTTTAGTGTTTATTTTGCTAGCGATCTATGGCTCAATCAGATAGGTATTCGAACAATTACCCTTCATTGCTTCTCGGTGCTAAAAACTATAACGACTGAAAATTCCGCATGAAAATCTTCCTCCAACATGATACTTTTGAATGTGATGCTATTGAAAATGGATTTATAGTTCCAATGAAAGATGGCAAGCCTGTAACTCTCAAGGAACTCTCTCCTGAAGAATTCAATTCTATGAATCATAATGCTAGAGTTTTGAATTCACTTCTCAATAGAATGGTAGCTACTGAGTTACGTAAAGTGTCGGATTGTACCATGGCTAAACAAATCTAGGTACTATCAAAGTCAGCCATGAAGGTACATCTAAGGTACGTGAAGTAAAACTTAGTATGCTAATGAGTGATTATGAAGGTTTTAGGTTGGAAATAAATGAAAGTATCAAAGATGCTCAATGAAGATTCTTGACCTTGATGAGTTCTATATCTCTTCTGGAAAGGACTATTCCTCAATCCGAAATCAATCAGAAAATTCTCGGGGCTATGTCAAAGAAATTTGCACCTAAGGTCACCATACTGCAGGATTCGGCACTTCTCTCTACTATGGATACTCTTACACTTTTCAGTGAACCGGAAGAATTCGAGAATCAACTACGCAGATATGATGAAGAAGAAGATGTTTCTCGAAAAAAGACACTGGATCTTAATACAGATTTAGATGAATCACCTGATGATTCTGATGAGTAAATCACACTTCTGACCAAGAAGATCCATAAATTTCTCTCCAAAAGGAATGCATCAAAACGACCTATGAAATCTCAGTTTCCAAAGAAAGATTTCAATTCTAATCCTAGCAAAGAAAACAAAGCTAATTCAAGTAAGGATACATGCTTCAAATACGGGAAAAAAGGCATTTTAAAAAGGACTATTACAAGCTCAAAAACAAGAAGAAGGCATTTCTTACATGGAGTGATGATGATTCTGATGTAGAGATCGACTCAGATGATGAAGTTTCTCAACTATGTTTTGCTGGACTCAAAGTCAGCACTATTGATAATAATGAGGTAAAAAATGTTTAATATAGTACACATTCAAATATATGTACAACTGTATTAACCTCGCAGGCTCAGAATAGAAAGTTAAAAGAAAAGAATGCTTATTTAAAACAAGCATTAAGTGAAGTTCTCAGTGATGTATGATCCTATAAAATATGAAGCGTTGGTTGTTGAAAATTGATCTTTAATCGAGAAAGTTTTTAAGCTTACAGAAGAAAAACGAGTATAACAAGAATGAGATTAAAATGAAGGACGTCTCTTGTAGCTTTGAAGAATGAGTCAGCCTCATTTGATATAGAAACTGTCGAAAGAGACAGTGTACCTGACCCCTTGGTTCCTGACTTAAAGTAAAAGCTTGCTCAGCTAGAAAAGGATCTAGCATAGTGCTTTCATGGTGAAGGAACTCTGAATGCTCTACTTGTAGAATAAAAATCTTCTCTTGATAAAGGAGGATTAGGATTTGAATCCATCAAGAAAGATCTTTTCAAAGTTGTTGCAAGAGGACTCCAATGAAGTACAAAATGTCGTCTGAGAAATATCGAGATTGTGGCAAACCTGATCACACTACTTCTGAATCAAGATTATGTGGTATCAAGGGCCACTATTCTAACTCATCTTATAGATCATTTACTAGATATAAATCTGCTCATGCATCTATTAATATTGTTCATATGTGGATTAAAAAAATCAGATACACATTTATATAAGATCTGTGATACTGACCAACAAGGACCCAAAGTTAAGTGGGTACCTAAGAGATGAAGCAATTTTTGCAGGTGTGCTTGAAGGTCCACGTTCCTCGCAATAAATGGATAATTGATTAGTGGATGCTCTCGTCACATGACCAGTGATAAATCCAAGTTTCTCTCACTCGAAACTAAAGAGGAAGGTCTAGTTACACTTGGTGACTCTAACACCATTCATATTATTAGTAAATGTACCATTGGTAATGACAGGTTTGCTATTACTAATGTTTGTTTAGTTGATGGCTTGATATATAATCTTATTAGTATAATTCAACTTACTGATGTTGGTCATAAGGTTAATTTCAATAAGGATGTCTGTTATATTGGTACTAAATCTAACAAGGTTGCCTTAGTTGCCAAAAGAAAGGAAAATATCTTTGTCCTATATTTTGATGAACATCATGAAGAAATATGTCTTGCTTCTATTCAAGAACAACAGAATCTCTAGCATACGCGTCTTGGTCATGTACACATGGACTTGTTTCGCAAAATATCATCTCATCATCTTGTTCGAGGTCTTCCAAAGCTTAAGTACAAAAAGGTGGAACCTTGCACAACATGTCAGCTTTGTAAATAGGTGAAAACTTCCTTTATTGCTAAGAATAGAGTGTCAACTACTGACCCTTTGCAGTTACTTCATCTTGATCTTTTGGTCCTGAACGCTATGTAAGTCTTGGTGATAAGAATTATGCTTTTGTTATAGTCGATGATTATTCTCGTTTTACATGGGTATTATTTTTACGTACTAAAGATGAAGCATTTGTTGAGTTTAAAGTTCTCATCACTAATCTTGAGATTAAGTATTCCTTTAAGCTCAAAACAATTCGTAGCGATCATGGAGGTGAATTCGAGAAAGACTTCATAACATTTTGAAAATCTAGAGGAATTACTCATGAATTCTCAGCTCCTCATACTCCTCAACATAACGGAATAGTTGAACGCAAAAACAGGACACTACAGGAGACTGCTAGAACTTTACTTCATGAAAGTAAGCTACCATGTAAATTTTAGGTTGAAGCAGTATACACTTCATGTTATGCTTTAAATAGAGTGTTTATTCATCCTATTTTGCTTAAAACCCCTTATTAATTGCTTAAGAAAAAGACTCCTAATATCAGTTATTTTCGAGTATTTGGTTCCAAGTGTTTTATATTAGATACTCATAATAATCGAGGTAAGTTTGATCCAAGTTCGACAAAAGGAATCTTCTTGGGATATTCTACTAGGAGCAAGGCTTATCGTGCCTATAATCCTATTAAGAATTAAGTGGAAGAATCTATCAATATCGCCCTCAATGAATCTACTCATAATATTTCTCAAATTGAAGAAGATGATACTGATCTACCGTCTCATTTTCAAACGAGACAGCCTCTTTCTCAAAAGAGTCGGTCTCCTTTACACAAATCAGGCAGTCAAGATTCTCTTAGTTCATCTCGATCTTCTGGCAATTCACCAGGTTCTCCTCATGGCTCAGATCATTCTTCTGGTTCTCCTAGAACACCTGAACAACGTTCAAGTGATTTCACGGCTTCTCCTTCGAACAAATCTTCTCAAGCGAAAATGAGACTGTCTCATTCAAATGAGACAACCCTATTCATTTCCGAGCAGACAATTCTAGTAAATAAGAAATGAGTAATATTCATCTTTCAAAGTATTCTAGAACAGTGAAAAATCATCCTCCAGACAATCTTCTCACATAATTAGATCAAGGAATCTCTACTCTAAGAAGACTTCAAAATTTTCGTGCTTTCTATGCATTTTTTGCTGAACCAAAGAATGCTCAAGATACTGTTGCAAATGAACACTGGTCAGTTGTAATGCAGGAAGAACTGAATCAGTTCGAGCATTGTGATGTTTGAGAACTCGTCCCACCTTCTAAGGATGCAAAAGTCATTGGTCACTACTAGAAATTTGTCGATAGACATCGCTTATTAGCCGATGTCTATTTAAAATCCTATTCATATGTCATGTATATCATTTTAAACTTATCACATATAAAGCAATATGATACATTAACATCGAAAAACTTGTTAAACTGATGTGTAACTTAACATATTACATCAGTCTTTTATCAGAAGCGATGTCGTACCTTTCTTTTTTTAATGGAACCGATGTCTTTGTGTGTGTTTAACATAAGTTCTTTCAAAATGTGATATCTATTATATTGTTTTACATCAGTCATTTCTTGTGAGCTGATATATGTGCCTGCTTATGACATCAGTTTATTGAATGAAATGTCTTATTTGACTACATTTTACATTAGTTATTTTGTTCATGAAGTGATGTTTGTTTATTTTTTTTATTCATGAATCCCCTGTTTTAATCAAATGCCCAACACCCAAACAAGAGTCATCCAAAAACATACTGTTAGGAATATATGTGCATTAGTTTGATGATATGTTTAACAAAACACTTAAGTAGAAATTTAGTGTCTGTAGCCTCAACGGATAAGACCACTTTGGCTATCCGTTGATGGTGTAGCTTTACTTAGAAATAAGTCTAGTATTGTAGCATATTTCAGTCTCTGTATTTAAAATTGTAATTCTTAGAAGTTGAGAGAAACTATGAGTCATGTTGACTACTAGATGATATGCAGATAGGAAGGCCAATTGTAAATATTTCATGCCTTGTAATTTTGTATAAATGAAGTGGTATCAACGGATGACTTAAAAGACCTTCAACGGATGAGAAGCTAAGCTTCAACGGATGTCTCTAAAGCTTCAACGGATAACATCCTTCAACGGATGAGAGCATCAACGGATGAAAGCTTCAACGGATAACATCCTTCAACGGATGAAGTCATCAACGGATGAAAGCTTCAACGGATGTTCTGCTAATCAGCCGTTGATAAGTGGTAGTTGTACCTACAAGCAGAGGCACGTGGGTTGACAGAGAAAACTGAGATGTGGTAGCCGAATTTCAGGATCAACAGAAAAAGCAGCCGTTCTTCTTTTGTACAAAGTTGCAATAGTCAACAAAGTACTTGAGTGAACAGGAAAAGAAGCAAGTGAAGAACTTATTTTACTATTGTAATTTTATATTGTTTTTCACTTGTACACTTGGTAATATATATGAACCAAGAAGAAGCTAGTAATTAGACAGAATTTTTCCAGAGCTGTCAAGAAATATCTTGAGAGAAAATTCATCTAGTTTGTACTAGGATGCAGCTGTGATCAACATTGTTGAACACAGATTTTCTAATATACCATCTCTGGTGGAACAACAAATCCACCAGAAAAGTTTTTAAGGTCTGTTGTGTTCTTTACATTTGTGCTTGAATATATATCTGTCTGTATTAGCTTAAAGCAATTCACACACTTGTTCTTCTTGAACACACAACTTTATAAACTGCTCAAAACTTGAAAAAGTTTTGAGATTTACATTCAACCCCCCTTCTGTAAATCTCATTGTTAGTCTTCTAGGAATAACAATTGGTATCAGAGCAGGCTCTTGACACACAAAGAGTTTAAAGATCTTGGAATCTAACAAAGATGAGTAAGAAGGATATTGGAGTAAAGATCCCAGTTCTTGACAAAGACAGTTATCACCACTGGAAGGTGAAAATGCACCTTCATCTACTCTCCCAAGATGAAGGTTATGTAAACTGCATTGAGAATGGTCCTCACATTCCCCACAAAGTAGCCACAGTTGCTACGGCCACAATTGCTGTTGGTCAATCCATTCCAAAACCCAGAGCAGAATGGACAATGGAAGACACAGAAGAAGTCCACAAGGATAAGAAGGCTATGAACATTTTGTTTAATGGTCTTGACAAGGATATGTTTGATAATGTGATAAATTGTTCAACTGCCAAAGAGGTTTGGGACACAGTTCAGCTGCTGTGTGAAGGTACAGAACAAGTAAGAGAGAACAAAATGCAGCTTCTCATTCAACAGTATGAGCACTTTCATTTTGAAGAAAATGAATCTTTAAATGACACATTCAATAGATTCCAAAAACTGTTGAATGGACTGAAGCTGTATGGTAGAGTGTACCAGGTGAAGGATTCAAATCTTAAATTTTTGAGATCCTTACCAAAGGAATGGAAACCCATGACTGTTTCCTTAAGAAACTCTCAAGATTATAAGGACTTTACTCTTGAAAGATTATATGGAATCTTGAAGACTTATGAACTAGAGTTGGAACAGGATGAGGTATTGGAGAGGGGGAGAAAGAAAGGAGGTTCAGTTGCATTGGTAGCTGAAAATGAGAAAGAATGCAGAAAAGAAACTGTGAGATCTACATCAAGCTCCAAAGATGGTGTAAGAAATCCAGAATCAGACAAGGGTAAAGGGCAAGTTGCTGAAAATGAAGACAACTCCAGTCAAGATGACTCTGATGGTATTGATGAGCATCTTGCATTTCTGTCCAGGAGATTTGCAAAGATGAAGTTCAGGAAAAACACTAGAGCCACTAAACCCCATAAGAACATGGTGGACAAATCCAAGTTCAAGTGTTTTAATTGTGGTATGAGTGGACACTTTGCAAGTGAGTGCAGAAAGCCAACCTCTGAAAAGAAGAAATTTGAACAAGTAGATTACAAAAAGAAATATTTTGATCTGCTCAAACAGAAGGAAAGGGCTTTCATTACTCAAGAAAGAGACTGGGCAGCTGATGGAGAAGAAGAGGATGAAGACATGGAATATGTTAACTTGGCTCTCATGGCTGATTCTGAGGAGAATGAAGTTAGTTCATCAAGCAACCAGGTAATTACTACTGATATAACACAGCTTACTAAAGAAGAGTGCAATGATGCTTTTAATGACATGTCTACTGAACTGTATCATTTGCGTGTATCTCTTAAATCTCTTGCTAAAGAAAATAGTAGGATTAAAGAGAACAATCTGTTTTTAAGTAATAGAAATGCTGTGTTAGAAGATAAGTTAATTGACCTAGAAAAGACTAAGCTGCATTGTGTATCTGTTGAAAATGAACTAGCTGAATCTATTAAGAAAGTAGAAATACTTTCCAATCAATTAGAGAAAGAGCAAGAGGTGATTAAAGCCTGGAAAACATCTAGGGATGTAAGTGCTCAAATTGCCAAAGTCCAAGGAATTGAATCATTCTGTGAAACTGCCTGGGATAAAAATAAAAAGAAACTGGAATTAATTGATGGACTGTCAACGGATGTGGAATCAACGGATGATGAAAGTTATCCGTTGAAGGAAGAAAAGGAACATCCGTTGAAGGTTCCTCAATTAAAACAGGCAGATGTTTCTAAAAGAGAAAATCTAAAGAAACTCAACAAAAAGTTTGGTTCAACTTCAAAGAACTTTGTCAAAGAAGGAGCAAGCACATCCAAAGATGTCAGAAAGGTGAATGTAGGGCACATGACCTTAGAACAGTTAAACAATAGGCTCAAGATGGTTGAGGATAAAAAGGAATCCAAAAGGAAATCCAACAGAAATGGGAAGGTAGGAGTTAACAAACATAACAATTACACACCTGACAAGTATGCTCCTAGAAAAAGCTGTGTGCATTGTAGTAGTGTTAATCATCTATCTGCTAACTGTAAATCTATTAAGAAATCTCCCATAACTGTACCCTCTTCCATGCCTAACATGTCTGTATCACCTCTACATGCTCTGCCTGTTATGTCTCAACAAAATCCTTATGCACATTTTGCAAACATGCCATATTTTAACAATTCTTATCTTGCTGCATTCAGTATGCCTCAATTGCCATACAATATGCCAATGTGGAATAACATGTATGCACAATCCATGCCTAATAATACTATAAATGTGCTGGATAATGTTGTGACTAACCCTACACCTCAACCAACCACATCTAAGACCAAGGTTGACTCAAACTCACCTAAGTCTAAAGATGCAGGAGGAATGAAGTCTAGGAGAAAGGCTAACAAGAATGGACCCAAGGAAACTTGGGTACCAAAATCAAATTGATTGATTTTGTGGTGTGCAGGAAAATAGAAGAAATCTATGGTACTTGGACAGTGGCTGTTCAAGACACATGACTGGAGATTTCTCCCTGCTCACAGAGTTTAAAGAGAGAGCTGGCCCCAGCATAACCTTTGGAGATGACAGCAAAGGGTTTACTATGGGATATGGCTTGATTTCAACAAGGAATGTCATCATTGAAGAAGTTGCATTAGTTGATGGTCTCAAGCACAACCTACTGAGTATCAGTCAACTATGTGATAGAGGGAATACAGTTTCCTTCAATTCTGAAGCCTGTGTTGTCACTAGTAAGAAAGACAACAAAGTGGTTCTAACTGGAGTTAGAAAAGGAAATGTGTACTTAGCTGACTTCAACTCTACAGATGCAGAATCTATTACTTGTCTTTTCAGCAAAGCAAGTTCAGTTGAGAGTTGGCTATGGCACAAGAAGCTATCCCATTTGAATTTCAAGACAATGAATGATCTAGTCAAAAAGGACTTAGTAAGAGGAATTCCTCTTGTTGAATTCTCAAGGGATGGTCTGTGTGATGCTTGTCAGAAAGGCAAACAAAGGAAAGCATCATTTCAGAAGAAGCTTGAAACAACAATTGATGAACCATTACAGCTGTTACATATGGATTTGTTTGGACCAGTCAATGTATTGTCAATAGCAAGAAAAAGATATTGTTTAGTGATTGTAGATGATTTCTCAAAGTTCACATGGGTCTGTTTTCTTGGATCAAAGGATGAAGCAAGTGAAATCATTATCAATCACATCAGGCAAGTCAATAATCATCCTGACTTAAAAGTAAGAAACATCAGGAGTGACAATGGAACTGAGTTCAAGAATGTGACATTAAGGCTGTTCTGTGAAGAAAATGGAATCATGCATGAGTTCTCAGCTCCAAGAACACCTCAGCAAAATGGGGTAGTTGAAAGAAAGAACAGATCTTTAATTGAGGCTGCCAGAACAATGCTTGAAGAATCAAAGTTACCAACATATTTTTGGGCTGAAGCTGTTAATTGTGCCTGTTTCACTCAAAATATTTCTCTGATCAATCAAGCTAAAGGCATGACTCCTTATCAGTTGTTCAAGAAAAGAAAACCAACTCTAAACTTTCTTCATGTCTTTGGATGTAAATGTTTTATACTAAGGAATCAATCTGACCATAAAGGGAAGTTTGATGCAAAGGCTGATGAAGGAATATTTGTTGGTTATTCAGCTGGAAAATCTTATAGGGTCTACAATCTAAGAACCAACATTGTTATGGAATCTGTGCATGTTGTGTTTGATGATAAAAAGATTGATGGACTAACAGATGAGGAACATTATGAGAGACTCAAATTTGACAATATTGAAATATATTGTGATGATAGTGAAGAAGAGATTGATGGAGACGACACTTCAAAAGGAATACAAAAGTTGCTCCTGGATAATGCACAAAATTCAGCATCCGTTGAAAGACATTGTGCATCATCCGTTGAAGTACTTAATGAAACATCCGTTGATCATAGCTCATCAACTGATAATCAATTTACATCATTAATTGATGGAACTCCAAGTTCCCTGCAAAGGACCAACAACTCAGGGGGAGTTTCAACTAATCAAAACTCTATCTCACATCATGACAATACTGAGATCACCTCATCTAGAGCTCATCTTCCACCTCAAAGGAAATGGACCAAGAATCATCCCTTTGAACTGATCATTGGTGATGCATCATCTAAAGTGCAAACAAGAAGAGCTACTCAAGATGAATGTCTGTATAGTAGTTTTCTATCTAAGGAGGAACCTAAGAAAGTGGAAGAAGCCTTATTGGATCCAGATTGGATATTAGCTATGCAGGAAGAGCTAAACCAATTTGAGAGAAACCAAGTTTGGAAGATGGTACCCAAACCAAAGAACAAGAGTCCTATTGATACAAAATGGGTATTCAGAAATAAGATGGATGAAAATGGCATTATCATAAGGAATAAAGCCAGATTGGTTGCTAAAGGCTATTCTCAGCAAGAGGGAATAGATTTTGATGAGACATATGCTCCTGTTGCAAGACTTGAAGCTATCAGAATCTTTCTAGCCTATGCAGCCCATGCCAATTTCAAAGTCTATCAAATGGATGTCAAGAGTGCATTTCTAAATGGGAAATTAGAGGAAGAAGTCTATGTAAGTCAACCTCCAGGATTTGAAGATCCAAATTTTCCAGACTATGTGTATTATCTGTTGAAAGCACTCTATGGACTGAAGCAAGCACCTAGAGCCTGGTATGAAACATTATCAAAATTTCTTTTGGAGAATCACTTCACTAGAGGTACTGTTGATAAAACTCTCTTCTTTAGAAATGTTAATGGCTCTAGTATACTTGTTCAAATTTATGTAGATGACATAATATTTGGTTCTAAAGATAATAATCTTTGTAAGAAGTTTGCTAAGCTAATGCAAAGTAATTATGAAATGAGCCTAATGGGAGAACTAACCTATTTTCTTGGTTTACAAATTAAACAAGTTAGTAATGGAATTTTCATTAGTCAAACTAAATATATTCATGATCTTTTAAAGAAGTTTGACTTAATGGAATGTTCATCTGCAAAAACTCCCATGGCCACTGCCACCAAACTTGAATTAAATAAGACTGAAAGGTCTGTGGACATTACAAGTTATAGAGGCATGGTTGGTTCACTTTTATATTTAACTGCTAGCAGACCAGATATAATGTTTGCTACATGTCTGTGTGCGAGATTTCAAGCTGATCCTAGGGAGTCTCACTTAATTGCTATCAAGAGAATTTTCAGATATCTCAAGGGTACACCAAATTTAGGAATTTGGTATCCTAGAGAATCTGGCTTTGATCTAATTGGTTATTCAGATGCAGACTATGCAGGTTGCAAAATAGACAGGAAAAGTACAACAGGCTCCTGTCAATTCCTGGGAAACAAGCTTGTATCATGGTTTAGCAAAAAGCAAAATTCAGTCTCTACTTCTACAGCTGAGGCTGAATACATTGCTGCTGGAAGTTGCTGTTCTCAAATGTTATGGATGAGGAATCAACTCCTTGATTATGGACTTCATGTTGATAGAATACCTATCTTTTGTGACAACACAAGTGCCATAGCCATAACAGAGAATCCTGTGCAGCACTCAAGGACCAAGCACATTGATATTAAGTACCACTTCATCAGGGAGCATGTCATGAATGGTACAGTAGAACTACATTTTGTTCCAAGTGAACAACAAATTGCTGACATATTTACCAAGCCACTTGATGAATCAACATTCACAAGATTGGTAAGTGAGCTAGGTATGCTTAATTACTCTTAAAATTCTTGTCTTCTTTGCAATTTGATGTGGAGCCTGAAATATATTAGTTGCTAGAACAAATTTGACTTTTAACAAAGTTTATTCCATCAACGGATGTTCCCTATCCGTTGAAAGTCAAAATTGCTCTATCAACGGATATTCATTATCCGTTGAAAGACAAGTATATCTCTGGAACTTTTATCCGTCAACGGATAAAGCTGAAGTACCTTTCAACGGATGACAATTTACATTATCCGTTGAAATGTCACATCAGACGTTTGAGGTGTTTCACAGCCGTTGATTCTATTTTCTTAACCGTTGATACCATACATACATCTGTATGTATTGGTTTTAAAGGTAGTTATTAGAATACTTACAGTTTATTCTTAAACGGCTGAAATTCACCAACACCTATTTATTGATTAATCCTTTATTTATTTTTTAAAGCATATAAGCCCTTCTGATTGTTCATTATTACTTTACGCTTTCTTAGAATTTCAAGCATTTACCATTTTCTCTCTGCAAAACCCTCAAGTTATTCTCTGCAATTTCTACTCACAACAATGGCACCAGTCGTGAAGATTATGTCTCAATCTGGGTTCATCTACGAGAAGAATAATTTCATAGCTCTGGTAGAGAAGAATGAAGCCCACTCAGATTATCACAAAATGATGGACTTCATCAAAAACTGTAAACTTAGCTATGCAATGCTGGAAGCCCCAACGATTTTCTGTGAAGTAGTTGAGGAGATTTGGACAACTGCTGAGTTCAACTCCATGGATATGACTATCTCCTTCACTCTCAAAGGTAAAAATCACTGTATAAACTGTGATGACTTACAAGCATGTTTTAAATTACCTGAGAACAATGCCATGACACCACACACTAATAGTGATGTATCCAGCATGTTAGATTCCATAGGTTACTCTCTTAACTCTGCTAATTTAGGGGGTATTAGACGAAAAGGCCTTAGGAAAGAATGGAGTTTTCTTGGGGATGCCTTCATAAAGGTTTTCTCTGGGAAAATTAGTAATTTTGATGCCATAACTTCATCTCTTGTTAACATGTTCTATATGCTTGTTTCTGATAGGTACTTTAACTTTAGCAACTATGTGATGCTAGAATTAGGTACTAGATTAGGTAACAAAGCTAATAGACCTAATAACATCTATTATGCTAGATTCTTTATGTTATTGGCTAACCATGTTGCTGAAGGTTTAGTCATAATCAATGAGAATAATAAACTCAAGTGCTGGGCACAAGAGAAAAGAGTTCTTGCAGACTTGAAGAGAATGGATCTTAACAGCAGTGTGCAATTGGTATATTTACCAATCATGAATGCACCCCAGGTAGGTGAGGTAATTGCTTCTACAACTCCTACTTCTTCCAACCCCTCTATTTCTTTATCTTCTAGTGTGGCCATGAAATCTGTGTCAATGCCCCAACAGATTTCTACCAAGGTCACCAAATCCAAACTTTCAAAATCCAAGACAAAGAAAACCACCTCTGTTGTTTCTCAAAAGACAACAGTTGTAACAACAACCATTAACCCTGAGGGAAGTGATCAGGGTGTGAGTGGTGAGGGGAGGGGTGAACATCAAAGAAACCCCCAGGATAAGGAAGGAGAGTTGAGTGCTTCCCAAGCTAGCCAAGCCCCAGTTTCTCAAAAAACTGTGGTGGTTGAAAAGGTCTCTAGCACATCCCTAGTAGCATCCTCCCAAAAGGATGTTACTATTGAAAAGAGTTCCCATCCAGGAACACAGAACAAAAGAGGGAGGGACACTAAAGCCAAACACTTACCTACAAAAGCCTTTATTAGAAGAAAGAAGGCTAGAACCCAATCTTCTACACAGGGTGCACACACTGCACAGATACATCCATCTGTCTCTGTGCCTTCTCAAACTCAGTTTGATGTGACTCCAATAAATGTGGAGTCACAGCCCCATTCTCTCACAATAACTACACATCAATCACCAAATACTTCTTCACCATCTCTGGATGTGGATATGCTATTCCCATCAATTCCTGATTCTCCCTCTTTACAACTCAGGGAGAAGCCCCACTCAAATACAGGTGATCATCATCTTTTAGATGATTTGTTGGATCACCCGCAAATTCTTTCAGATATAATTGAAGGATCTGTATCAACACATATCAAATCAATCTATACAGATTCAACAGTTATATCACTTTCAATTTCATCTTCTTTTCCTTCTTCAATGGATATCACTCATCCGTTGACAAGTGGTTGCTCTTCAACGGATAAGCTTAACAGCAGTTATCCGTTGATAACAACAGTTTCAACTTCAACGGATATTCCACATCCGTTGATAGTCTCTACACAAATAACTGAAATGATTCCAAGTGTAGAAGACATGAATACTGTGCAATCACTTTTAGGATTGAGGGCAGGGAGTGAAAATTTGAGTGAGAGGCTGGGTTGCTCCCAGGCAAAAGGAGAGATTGAGAGCACAAAAATGCATGCTATTTCTTCCAGCATGGCAAAAGTCAGTGAGTGGAGTACCACCTTAGAAGGTGAAGGTGAGGGAGTGAGATGTGTGAGCCAGGGGGAGCCCCTGATGCAAGAACATAGAGAAAAAGAGAGAAAAGCAGGTACAGTTGATACAAGGGTGGAACCAGCCATTGCTCATGAGTCAATGATTGTGGATGATGCTGAAAAGGAAAGACAATTTCAGCAACATTACAAAGCTGTAATTGATAACATTTCCTTGGATGCTGACACTTTTACTCATCCTGTGACAGCCTATCAACTGTTGGCTGCTCAGGGCAATGAGGAGGCAGAGAGGACACTACATCTAGTGCACTCAACAGAATCTCTTCAAAGGGATAAAGCTGCTATTAACAGGATGCCTTCTACAGCTGGTGAGCCATCTGAGGAATTTGGAGTAAATTCTGATGATGATGACTCTATTTCTTCTGATGGAAGCATGAACATAGGGGGAGATGAAGACCCTAGTTCCATTCCTAATCTACCTGAATGGGCCCTGACTAAGGAGCATAGAACAGGTGAATTCAATGTCCACCTGGTCAAACAAATCATCACTATTCAACAGGCCATTCAGAACACTTCAAATGCAAATATCAAGGCTATCCTCCAAGCTCACCTGGACTCACTGCATCTCATGAAGTTGCAGAAAGTAAAGCAAGATATGAGTCTAAATGATCTCAGGAAAGATATTGCTGACTTGAAATCCTTCACTTCAGAAAAATTGGATTCAGTCATGCCCTATGGTACTTTGCAGGACTTGGTTTCGAGATTGAAAAAGGAATCAGTTACTGAACAAAGGCTGGCCAAGTTGGAAGACAGAGTTCAAGGAATTGAAGATTCTGTGGCCACCCTTCTTCTCAACCAACAATCTCAAACCAATCTCCTAATGCAGCTGGCAAAAGCACAAGGCTTGACCCCTCTCCTTGATGATAACAAAAAGGGGGAGAATAAAAGGGAAGGGGAAGGAGAGCCCTCTACAAAGATTCAGATATCTAAAGTGCTAGTTCCTGCCATCACTACCTCTCCAATCATTCAAATCAAGGGTAAATCTGATGGAATTGATTTGATTCAGCTAGCAGCAGCTGAAATACAAATGAAAGAACAATGGAGGAGAATTGATGAAAGGTTGCAATTGGTGTTTGGTTCTACACAAAATAAATCAACATCTGTGAAATTTAGCACAAAGATTGAACCAATCAACATGGAGCTCATGCCAGTAGGGAGTCTTAAGGATGGAGAAGCTTCTTCCAAAGAGCTACAAGCTATAATCCTCAAGCCCAATGAAAGATCCAATAAGGACTCAACAAAGAATCCTTTAAAAGAAGTGGACTTTCCTCCTTCAAAAGATGATGAGAACAAGATCTTAGGCAGGAGTATTGCCTATCTCAAAAAGTCCATGGATGAGGCTGTAAGGAGAAATAGAGCTATTATCATTAGAGAGGGAAAGAGCATATGTGTGATGCAAGGACATCCCAAATTCTCAATAGCTAAGAAAGAAGAAGCCAAGCAATTAAAGGCTGACAAAAGAGCACAAGCAAAGCTTGAAAAACAGCTAAAGTCAAGCCAAGTTGAAGAAATGAAAGGAATTGAAGTCAGGGGTGAAGAAAAGATTGCTAACTTAGATGAGGTTCTTGGGAGCATATTTGGTGAAAATATGGAGGAAAGAGAGGAATGGCAGAAGGGAAACAGAAGAAAGGCCAAGGCACACAGAAGGAGTGAAGATAACCCTGAAGATACCAAATCTACATCTAAACCACTACCTTCCATACCTGAACCTTTTGTTACTGATCCCTCTATAAATATCCATGGTGAACCAATCATTCCAAAAGAGGAACCTATTGATTGGGACAACATCACATTGCCTACCTTTCTAACCACTCTTCCACCACCAAAGAAACAGAAAAGAAAACCAAAATCTACACCTCCCACAACCTCTAAGAAATTCACTCAAAAACAAAAACCTAAGCCTAAGTCACCCATTTCTAAAGATGATTATGTTCACATCTGTGACATAAAAGAAATTTCAGACATTGAACTCTATCTGGATGAGCTGGAGGATGTAAGGGGAATAGCTGCCTACAGACAGTTACCAGAAAGATTAGTGTTCAGATATAAAGGAGCTGGGGAAAGAACATGGCCTCTCCACAGGATTCTAAATGAAGGCTACTCTACCTTGATCAGAGTCTTTTCAGCCATCAAAAAGGATTCTGGCTTTACCAGAACAGCCAAGACTGAAATTCTCAACAAGATTGCCAACATAAGGAAGACTTGGAGGGAACCAAATGCTTTGCCCAGAACCTTACTCATACAAGAAAGGGGAACTAAAATTCACAAATCACCTCATTGGTTGATGGAATTTAGAGATGACAAAGGAGTCAGAAGATTTTTCAGACTTGAAGACCAACTCAAGATTGCCAGCAATGAAACTCTCAAGGAAATGCAATCTAAGTTGGATATCAGTGATGAAGATGAAGCTGAATTCTTCAGAAAACTCCAACTCCAAATTGAGGGAAATGACAAAGGGCTAGGAAAGAAAACCAGGGAACAAAGAAGAAAATGATGTTTTGCTCAGGCTAGAGGAGCACCCTTGGAAATACTGTAAATCTTCAATTACCTCCTAGTACATACACTTTTGCAGCACTTTTTATATTTCTACTTAGTTTCAATTCAAATATTTGTTAAGTGTTTTGTTATCATCAAGTTAACCCTGAATTTATGCCTACAGTTCTTATAGACATAAATAGGGGGAGATTGTTAGGAATATATGTGCATTAGTTTGATGATATGTTTAACAAAACACTTAAGTAGAAATTTAGTGTCTGTAGCCTCAACGGATAAGACCACTTTGGCTATCCGTTGATGGTGTAGCTTTACTTAGAAATAAGTCTAGTATTG
Organism: Apium graveolens; assembly: GCF_009905375.1. NCBI lineage: Eukaryota > Viridiplantae > Streptophyta > Magnoliopsida > Apiales > Apiaceae > Apium > Apium graveolens. The sequence goes on along the minus strand of NC_133657.1, from coordinate 203,408,932 downwards.
TAGCATATTTCAGTCTCTGTATTTAAAATTGTAATTCTTAGAAGTTGAGAGAAACTATGAGTCATGTTGACTACTAGATGATATGCAGATAGGAAGGCCAATTGTAAATATTTCATGCCTTGTAATTTTGTATAAATGAAGTGGTATCAACGGATGACTTAAAAGACCTTCAACGGATGAGAAGCTAAGCTTCAACGGATGTCTCTAAAGCTTCAACGGATAACATCCTTCAACGGATGAGAGCATCAACGGATGAAAGCTTCAACGGATAACATCCTTCAACGGATGAAGTCATCAACGGATGAAAGCTTCAACGGATGTTCTGCTAATCAGCCGTTGATAAGTGGTAGTTGTACCTACAAGCAGAGGCACGTGGGTTGACAGAGAAAACTGAGATGTGGTAGCCGAATTTCAGGATCAACAGAAAAAGCAGCCGTTCTTCTTTTGTACAAAGTTGCAATAGTCAACAAAGTACTTGAGTGAACAGGAAAAGAAGCAAGTGAAGAACTTATTTTACTATTGTAATTTTATATTGTTTTTCACTTGTACACTTGGTAATATATATGAACCAAGAAGAAGCTAGTAATTAGACAGAATTTTTCCAGAGCTGTCAAGAAATATCTTGAGAGAAAATTCATCTAGTTTGTACTAGGATGCAGCTGTGATCAACATTGTTGAACACAGATTTTCTAATATACCATCTCTGGTGGAACAACAAATCCACCAGAAAAGTTTTTAAGGTCTGTTGTGTTCTTTACATTTGTGCTTGAATATATATCTGTCTGTATTAGCTTAAAGCAATTCACACACTTGTTCTTCTTGAACACACAACTTTATAAACTGCTCAAAACTTGAAAAAGTTTTGAGATTTACATTCAACCCCCCTTCTGTAAATCTCATTGTTAGTCTTCTAGGAATAACACATACCAACTGCCATTTTACCATTCCAAAACTAACCAAACCAAAACAAACGCAAAAACAAACATACATTCATTGATTTTGCATAGATTATACCAATTACGTACATATATCCACCACCAACCAAACTTCATAATCCAAACAAACTACATAACTGCAATAGCAAGTACTAGACATCCACCATCGATCATTTACATAGTTCATCCCAAACAGAAATTTACCAACTAAAGTTCCCCCATTATATTTATCAACAAAAACCACTAGTAGCTCTTACAAATTCTTAAAATTCAGTCTACATAAAGGAGCTGCAGATTAGGCCTTTTTATAAGAAGGACTCGATATGGCTAAGAGTCTCACATCGAACCTCGTCCAGCTCAGCCTTGGCAACAGTCACCTTTCGATTCTTTTTCGACCACTGAAAAGTGTAACACACAGGAATTAGTAACAATTAATTCTACCACAAATTATATGTACACCAGTTATATCAAGAATGAATTAAGCAAAAAAATATACCTTTTTGACAAATGTCATTTCATTATCCATGGCAATTTATTTCATATACCACATAACAACATAGCCGCATTCAGTTCCACCGGGCTGTTTGGGGCATCCCTATTTAATCCAAAAAATTCAGACCAATTAATAAGTAAATTAATGCCCCTATCTAACCGAAAAAACTCTGACTAATAAGTAAATTAATGCCCCTGGTTCTTACGGTAACATATCTGATAGTCGGTGCTTTATTTCCCCTTCCGGCCTGAATATTGAACGCAATCACAGCCCTGTCATCTTAGCAGTATCAATAACACAAATTGATTGATATCTCAATAATGAAAATAATCACTCGAAATTAAATGCAAATACCTTGATATTGCTTTTTCCAACTCGGGATAGGTAGTTGAACGAGGCAGGGGATTGAGAATGAAAACCTCGCCCGCCCAAATCACAACCAATATCCAATGGCAGCTATTTTTTATAAATATTTATAATAAACAGAATTAATATCAGAATCATATCATTTTGAATTTCATGCTTATAAATAAATAAAGCGATTTATAATAAATCTGAAGACATTTTTTATGTACTTACTTGCTATTATGTGGCATAAAAAAGAGACGATCAGGATTACCCTCTTTAAATCGACTAACCAAATTATCTTCAAAATTGTTGTTCAAGGTAAACGAGACTCCGGGATCACAGAAAGCAAATTGCTCCAAATTTTCATTTTCACAAACCATGTAATGCAAGTATCTGCATTGCAAATAAAATAAAATTATAAAAAAAATAAGAATATAAATACAGAAATTATCAACAAGAAGACAAGACAATAATTAAAAAATTTATACAACTCACGCCATGTATGCAGAAATTGCTGCTTGGCCAATCATTTTAAACTCAAGCAAAGCAATTATGTTTTCATGCAAAATGAAAATTCTTTTCTCAACACCAAACACCTCCGCATCGCACGGGATTTGAATGGAGTTTCCAGTGGACTTCATGAATGTCGTTGCATGTTTATACAACAACCGAAAGCGCTTCGGAACATTTTTATTGATTACCATATTCTCAAATAAGGACTGAACCTTATGCAAATCAGTTAAAGGATCCTTCCCTTTCCTTTTACTTTTCTGAAAATATTATCAAATTTATTAAAAAAATATAGAGTTAATATAATAGTGCGAGATCCAATAAAATATAGATGTAAAAATATATACCGCGGTACCAGGGGCATCTGGGAATATGATTAAGTCACGGGGCCATGAGACGTAGGAGCCAACAGCCTGCTCTACTGTTTCAATCTCACCGACTACCGGAACAGGAATCTTGGCTTGTCCTTGGATTGACCCATCCACTGAGACACGAGCACAACCAGGCTGCATTGGCAATCCGTGAATAGATTTGTTCATGTCATCATTGTCAAACAACAAGCCAAATGCCACCTTATTTTCTATTGTGCCCACAGCCAACTCACATTTTTGTGGACCAGCCTACACACATATATATATTTAACGAGTAACTATGACGAATGCTTGAATAATGTCGAGCTAAATTAAATAAATGTGCTTGTTATTTTACCTTATTCTCTCGTGGAAAAGGATCCATTTGATCATCAACTATTTGAGCATCACAACTTGCTTTTTCCGAAACCAGAGGAGATGAAATATTTGCTTTACTGAGTAAGCCCTTCAGTTCGGCCAACTCCTGCCTTGTCTTCTCCATTTCCTTCGCCATCTCTTGTTTGGCCTTCTCCAACTCTGCATCCCTCTCACAATCCCGGGCCAACAGCTCAGCTTTGGTTATTCTACTTCTTTTTCCATTTGGTAAATTAAAGAAAATTGATGGGCTAACAAAGCCTCCAACTCCTCGAACCCTCCCCGAATGTTCGGGAGTTTGCAAGGCCGTAGTTAACACATCTTGACTCCCAGAAGGAATGAATTCCCCCTTACTTTGCAGCTCCAGTAAATTCTCCTGTCATGAGAATGTTAACATATAAATCAGAACTGAATGAACCTCCTCATAAAAATATTAAAATTAGAACTGAATTGAATTGCATTAAAAAAATTAACGTTGCTTGTTAAATACTCACAATTCTTTTCCCTATTTCAGCTAGCTCTGGATCAACCTCCTCATCATCAAGTTTTCCCTTACGAGCCTTGTGCCACATAAGAGCCCGATCAGGTTCTTCATCGAGAGCCAAGGTTCCTTTCTTTTGCTGATTAAAATCAAAAAATATTAAAACAACAATATATGTAGAATGCAACTATTTAAGTTCAATGCTTAAACAGAGGTTACCTCTTCTTCCAACAATCCAACATAACCCTTTCTAGATGTGCGGTGAGGATATTTTCGATTGTTCACCCGCTCCATTTGTTTTTCACTAAGTGACTACAACAAACATTTTAAATAATATTAACATGCTATTTTTCCTAAAATATTTGTAATACATAAAAATATCAGTTCACAACATAAATAAAACACAGATATAAACACACGATCGATCTCTTTCGCGTATACCTTCCATGTCGAGGTAGTCCTTTCAGTAACAAAATTTTTCCAAGCCTCCTTACCAACAAAAGCATACTTCACTGGAGGCTTTCGTAGTTTCTTCTTCTGTCCAAGATACGGCTTAACATAATCCCTTGTTAAATTTGCTTTAAAATTTCTCCACTTTGCTCCTGCAGACCTGATCAGCCCCTTCTGAAGTTGCTTGGGGACTTTAAATGTCTCCTGAAACCAATGTTATGCTCTACATGAGTACAAGAAAATGCAAAATTTACAATGTGCATAAGAAATTGCTTATTTATATACCTTCACATCGATCCATATTTTCTCCTTTAGTTCATCGGGTACCTTTGACCAGTTAGGATAATCAATCGGAATCATCGTCCTAGCCAACATTCCGATGTAGGACTGTAGACTGTGCCTTGCATTCCCGACTGGAACTCCATGTGCATTGCACGATACCTTTGCTTTCTTGCCCTGCGCCTTCCTCACCACCACTTTGTGCATAGCGGAAACCCCTCGGGCAGATCCATACCTTTTCTTTGTAGTTTCGGAAGTAGTGACTGTTGCCTTCGTGTCTTCCATAGAATCCACATTTTCATCTTGAGGTTCTGTTTCCGGCTCCAAGCTTTTATCCACCTCCTCATCTGACTTGTCTTGTACTTTAGATATTTGTTTTTTATTTGCCATTTATCTTTTTCAATCTGAAAATGAAACATATATTTCATTAGTCACAAGCATATATAAATAGTTATAAACAGTCATAACTAAACTAGTGAAGTATGCATACATAAACAGTTATAAACAGTCAGACACGATGACTATATGCATTCATAAACAGTCATAAACATACGAAAATTCAAATAATATCATTAGGCATAAACAATGCTAAACAGTTACAAAAAAGGAGATACATGACTGCAAATAATATTGTCACTTCTTAACCCAAGTGCCCTTAATATTTTCTCTAATATTTTTTTCAACATCTTCACCGACATCACATATAGGAATTTGGCAGCAGAATGGGGGATTTTCCATGGTTATGTCTCCTAAATCATCGTCGTTATGCACATCTTGGTAGTCTCGAGTTGTAGAGGTTAATACAACGGACCACTTGGCATCCACCGGATCTTCAATATAATAAACTTGTTTTACTTGATCCATAGACACATATTTATCTCTCTTGTGCCCTTGTCGACTTAGATCGACAAATGTGAACCCAAGATCATCCACCTTAATTCCCTTGTCATTATCTGCCCAATTACATAAAAATAACGGGGCTTTGAATGCATGCTAATCTAGCTCCCATATTTCTAAGATAACACCGTAAAATGTCAAGTCACTTTCTACAGGGTTCAAATCTTTAGCGCTAGACACTTGGACAGTTTTAGCAACTAAAGACACTCCGCTGTTTTGAACAACCCTCACACCATCTCACTCTTTTGTAAAGTATCGGACCCCGTCTACTAGATAAGCTTCGTAAGTCAAAACTGAAAATGATGGTTTTCCGGCTATCCATCTTATTATCTCTGAAACTCCTCCAGGATTCTCCTCCATTTCACTACTAACCTACACATTTTCAGAAACAAAATACTTCTAAATTCCATATTACTACAGAGCAAATAAATTAGGCACAAATGAAACTATAAAAATACTAACTTTTTCTAGAAACCAATCGGCAAAAAGGCGATTGTGCTCTCTCAAGAGCCAATGAACACTTTTCTTTTTTCCTTGATGGATTCCCTCTAGATACTCCTTATGCATTCTAACATAAATTATATAATCATTAACTAGCCAGTAAATATATAATTTATATATTAATTGAACAACCACAAAATTAATAAATTCTTACAAAATATATGGCTGTACTTCAATGTTGTTTAGAAGAACATGTAAATGAGCTTCATCCCACTCTTTTTCATCGATTGATTTCATTGTCACAACAGATAATGGACCACTTAACTTGCCTTCATCTTTACGAAGACCAGTAGTGGTGCAAGCTTGCTTGACAAACTCTTGGCAGAATTCTACTGATTCTTCTCCCAGATAGCATTCAGCTATACAGCCTTCGGGGTAATAACGGTTGCGTACGTAACTCTTCAACACCTTATTAAACCTCTCAAATGCATACATCCATCTATAAAATACCGGCCCACATAACCGTAATTCCTGAACTAAGTGCACTATGAGATGTATCATTATATCAAAAAATGATGCAGGAAAGATTTTTTCCAACTCACACAAAGTTACTATTACATCTGATTGAAATTTATCTAGTTTCGATACGTCTACAACTTTGCTGCACAAAGCATTAAAAAAGAAACACAACCTAATTATGGTGACCCTGACTTTTTTTGGAAGTACCGCACGAATTGCAATAGGAAGCAGTTGTTGGAGTAAGATGTGGCAGTCGTGGGACTTCATCCCAAACATCTTTAATTCTTCCATGGAAACACAGTTTTTAATGTTCGACGCGTGTCCATAAGGAAGTTTCATGTGCATTAACGATGACAACATTTTCTTTTTTTCTGCCTTGGACAAATTAAAAATCGAAGGGGGTAAGTAGGTTTTTTTTCTCCTTTTTGTGGAGCTAGATCAGCCCTAACCCCCATGTCAATCATGTCAAGACGAGAAGCTTCACTATCTTTAGACTTAGATTTCATATTTAGTAGTGTGCCGATCAAGCTATCACACACGTTCTTCTCGACGTGCATGACATCTAAACAATGACGGACATGGTGAAACTTCCAATATTCTAATTCGAAAAAAACCGACTTTTTCTTCCATGGACAATCAACCTTCTTTGACTTACTTACTTCCTTCCCAAACTGAAATTTAATTTTATCTTGCTGCAATAAAACCTCTTCTCCAGACAGAGGTTGACGTGCCTGCCCTAATTCTTGTTGTCCATTAAAAGCGGCCTTTTGCTTCCTATATGGATGATTCCTAGCCAAGTAACGCCGATGGCCTTGGTAACACATCTTCCTGCTATGGCTTAAATACTTGGCAACTGTATCATCAGCGCATACTGGACAACACATATAACCTTTATTAACGCATCCGGACAGATTTCCATATGCAGGAAAGTCATTTATTGTCCACAATAAAATTGCTTTTAAAGTGAAATATGACTTGGTGTATGCATCATAAACATTTGGTTCACCTTCTTCCCACAACTTCTTTAAATCATCGATTAAAGGCTGTAAATATACGTCAACGTCATTGCCAGGCTCATGTGGACCGGAAACTAAAATTGTTAGCATCATAAATTTCCTCTTCATACATAACCACGGAGGAAGATTATAAGTCACTAATACTATTGGCCAACAAGAGTATCTATTGGTTAGACCGTTAGTATGTGGGTTTATACCATCTGCAGACAACGCCAAACGAATATTTCGTGCATCACTACCGAAGGCAGGCCACCTATAGTCGATATTTCTCCAAGAAGGAGAGTCGGCTGGATGCCGCATCTTTCCGTCTTCTATTCGCTGCTTTGAGTGCCAGGTCATTAGTTCAGATGTAGAAGGAGATTTAAACATCCGTTTGAATCTTGGTATAATTGGAAAATACCACATTACTTTAGCAGGAACATTAATCCTTATTTTAGCATCCTTTCCTAACTTCCAGCGAGATAAACGACACTTAGGACACTCGGAAGCATCAATATTTACCCCCCGATACAGTATGCAATTGTTTGGACATGAGTGATATTTTATGTATTCTAGGCCCAAGTCGGATAAGGTTTTCTTGGCTTCATATGCATTAGGTGGCATCACATTGTCCTTAGGAAGGAGAGAGCCAACGGTAGACAGCAAATCGTTAAAGGCACTATCACTAATTCCGAACCTAGCTTTCCAATTGTGCAATTTTAGCATCGACTCCAACTTGGTACATTCACTACCCTCATACAAAGGCTGTTCAGCATCAGCCACAAATCTCCTAAACCGATACGACTCATTATTGTACTCACTCGAATTATATGCAGCAACACAAACATTGACTGTTTCTGATGCAAGGCCAGGGGAAGGTATCGGTGCGCGGGCAGACGTAGGTGCAGGGGCAGGCGTAGATGCAGGGGTCGGAGCATTTCTATTAACTGATGACCTACTTGCAGACCCTTGTATATGCCAAATCCAATCAAGGTACCCCAGACTAAAACCATTTTCATATAAATGTCCCCTGATAATCTTAACTGCAAATTTTTTGAAGTTAGCACATCTTTTACAGGGGAAGGGGATTCTTTTAGGATCACTAGCATTTTCCTCGGCAAATATCAAAAACTCTTCTACCCCGATTTCATAGTCAAGTGTGTCCCTATCTTTGAAAATCCAAGATTTGTCCATGCTATTCTCAAACTACCTGATTGTCAAATAACATATTAATTTACTATATACTATAGTACATTTACTACCTAGTATAATCAATATAAAATTCCTATATTCACTCATAAACCATGCTATTTACAACAACAAGCCCCAAACACAAATATATTTACAAACAACACAAACAGACATATATACAAGCACTTGTTATTACATGTAAATCTGTATTTTAACTACACATACAACTACACATGCAACAACTACACATTTCAATTTCACATGCATACATACAACTACACAAATATATACATGCAGCCCAAACATATATAAATAGATATGTAAAGAAGAATATACCTAACAAAGCAAGCTCCAAAATCCCAAAAAACACAGCAACAAACTCTAAGACTAAAATCCAACTTAATTAGCTCTGAGATTTATGATTTAATAAACCCTTAGCTACAAGATTTAGCTCCAAGAAACTCTACTCCTCACCTTAAACTTCAATGAACACACTTAACTCCTTAATCTTCGAATCTGTCACAAAAATTGAAACAAATGAGTTCTAGGTTTAGAAAGTTGAAGAAATTGAGAGATTTAATTGGAGATTCAAGGTCTAATCGGAAAGGGGGAAAGATAGTAAGCATACATTTGAGAGTTCTAGGTTTAGAGTCGAGAGAGAAAGGGGGATGAGTGAATGAGTTTTTGTTTTTGTGGAGATTATAATTTTTTATTTTTGTTTTGATTTTAATTTATTTTTAATTTTATGTTATAATGTTATTAAAGTGAATGAGTGAATAGGCGGGATAGGGAAATATACTAGGGGGGGGGGAATTTGGCTAAGGGCGCGGAGCAAAAGGGAGAAGCAGCGGGCTCTAATTTTTTAAAATTGAGCTTAGACATCGGTTATTATGTCAACCGATGTTAAAAAAAATTGGACATCGGTTTATATGTTAACTGATGTGACGTAGTTTTTAAAAGAACAACTTAGACATCATTTTACTCAAAAGCTGATGTAAACATACCAAAAAGATATCACTTTTTTTTATGTGATGTAAAAAAAGCTTTTAACATCAGTGACTTTTCTGACTGATGTCTAATGTGCGATGTCTAATGCTGATTTTCTAGTAGTGGGTACTCCTTGGATTTTCAAGAACAAAAAGGATGAAGATGGAAACATTATTAAGAATAAAGCTCGATTGGTAGCACATGGATACAATCAACAAAAATGAATCGATTATGATGAGAAATATGCTCCAGTAGCTCGTTTAGAAGCTATTCGCATTCTCATGGATTTTGCAGCTCACAAGAAGTTCAACCTTTATCAGATGGACGCAAAAAGCGCTTTTATTAATGGCTATCTCAAGGAAAAAGTCTACGTCAAGCAGCCTCCATGTTTTGTTCATTAAAATATCTTCACTATGTTTACATGCTTAAGAAATTTGTCTATAGATTGAGACAGTCCCCTCGCTGTTGGTATGAGCGTCTCAGTCAGTTTCTCGTAAAAAATAGTTTCACTCGTGTTACACTCGATCCAGCTTTATTTATTTTTCATAAACGCGATCATTTTCTATTATTTCAAGTTTATGTAGATGATATTGTGTTTATCTACTTATGAATCTTTTTGTAAGTGGTTTTCTGATTGCATGCATAAAAAATTTGATATGAGTTTAATAGGCGAACTTCAGTATTTTCTTGGTTTGCAAATAAATCAATTTGCTACAGGAATTTTTATTCACCAAGGCAAATACATCAATGATCTACTCAAAACATTTTCTCTTGAACATGTTACTCCTAAGGTTACACCTATGAGTACCTCTATTAAGCTCACTAAATATGAACAAGGTACACCTGTAGATGTCACTAAATTTCGAGGTATGATCGGATCACTTTTATATTTAACTGCCTCTCATCCAGACATTATGTTTAGTGTATGTTTGTGTGCTCGTTTTCAGTCTTAACCTAGGGAATCTCATTTGAATGTCGTTAAACGTATTTTTAAATATTTGAAAGGTACAAGTAACTTGGGATTGTTTTATCTAAGCTCCTCTTCCATTGATTTAATTAGCTTTTCAGATGCTGACTATGTAGGGTCACAATTGATAGAAAGAGAACTAGTGGTGCTTGTAAATTTTTTGGAGATTGTTTAGTTGCATGGCATAGTAAAAAGCAAACATCTGTAGCTCTCTCTAGTGCTGAAGGTGAATATATATCAGCTGGTAGTTGTTGTGCTAAGATATTATGGATGCAACAAACTTTGCAGGATTTTGGTATTTCTTACTATAATATTTCTATTTATTGTGATAATACCTCTGCAATCAATATCTCTAAAAATCCTGTCATGCATTCTCGTACTAAACATATTGGTGTTTGTCACCATTTTCTATGAGATAATGTTTCTAAAGGTAATATTGAGCTTATTTATACATATATTGAGAAACAACGTGCAGAAATATTTACTAAACCCTTGGCTAAAGACCGTATTTATTTAATGCGTCGTGAACTTGGTATGTGTTCCTTGTGATTCTTAATATGTTTTTATTATTTGTATTAATTCCATGCATTAATGTCTGTTTGTTTTATTTTTTTAATTTTATTTGTTTCTTTTTGTTCGGGAGTAGCACTATTTTTTTAATTTTATTTATTGTTTCCTTAGTTTCCGTATTTTTAACAGAGTTGCATGCATATAGATTGAGTACATATTTTGCTGACTTATCACTTCATCTTCACCTCATTTCTCGTGCATGTTTGTTGGTTTTCTTATTCATCCTATCTTTTTGTGATAACTCTTCACTTATAACTGTATTTCTATTCAACTCCTATCTCTTCAACTTCTCTTCTTTAAATACACATCTTCATTTCTTTTCTTCTCTTTTCATATTCTCTAATCCCCAAATCTCTCAATACCCAATCTCTCCATACCCTAATTCTTTTCTTATTTGTTACAATGCCTCGCCAAAACACACACAATACCCATTCTCGATCGGCTGCTCCAAGGCCATCGAATGCTCCTGCCTCTGGCTCGAAATGTCATCGTGTTTCCAAGGTGGATTCCGAAGTCTCCAGTCATGCTTCGCATGAATCATCTCCCGTACATGCAACCCCTGGATCGTCAAAATCTTTTTCTAAGAAGATCTTGAAGGAACGTTTATGTGATGTTGGTCTCCTTAATCGAGTTGGTGTGGTCAATTTATTTAAAGCGCAAGGATATGAATCGCTACTGTCTCCGTCAGATGTTATATACCCGGATTTGGTCCGAGAGTTTTATGCTAATTTTCGATTGTTGAATGATGATATGGTGTTCTCGGAGGTTCGTGGTACTCCGATAGTGTTCAAACCCGATATGCTAGATCACACTGGTGAGCTTTCAGACAAAGGTGTGTGCCCGTATACCACTCATCAGGCATGTATGGGTGTTCCAGGTCTTCAATATGAAGAACAAGTCAAAAAAATTATTGGTGAGAACTTTATTAACGTGTCCATCAAAACCTCGGTATCAGACTTAACTCCTCTTTCTTTTCTTCTTTTAAATTGTTTCATACAAATAATTTTCCTAGGAAAGGTGGTAAAGATCGAGTCACTTTTCAAGATTCTATTTTGTTGTCGGTGTTTATTCAAAAAGTTTCTTGTGACATAGCTTCGTTGGTCATTAGGAAAATGATTCATTATTCGACTCATGAGTCCATGTATTTGCCGTACCCAGCCTTGTTGACCAAGACTTTTACTTATTTTTGTGTTTCTTTTTAATCTGTTAAGATTGAAAAATTGAGTACTTTTTTGATATGTATGTCTTGTCTTCCAATGATCTTGTGGTCACTGATTCTAATGACCTTGTTTTTTATGATGCTCACCGTACGTTCGGTGGTTTTCCTAAGTCTCCAAATTATGCCTTCGAACCAAATGATCAGAACAATTCCACTATCCTTAACTCTTTGTTAGCCAAGTTAAATGAAAACTCTGCTACCCTAGCTTCTTTAAACCAGCATTTTGTCTCAGTTGTGTCTTTAGGTTCTCTTACTTCTCAGGTCAGTATGATGAGGGCTTCTTATAAGTTGTTCAATAAACATGTCTGCCAGTCTCTGGATACCATAAATTCTAAGCTTAATATTCTGTATGCACATGATAAGAGGTTGGCAAAGACTGTGGATTTTGAGTTTGGCAGTTTGCAAGAGGGCATGTGTTCCACTTCTAAGGCTTGGGAGAAAGAATTTGTTAAGCTATTCTTTCAATATGGTTCTGAGACCAAGTTTTTATCCCAACAGCTATCAACCATCCAGGATAAGTCCAGGATGTATTGGCACTGGAAGAAAGATTGGATTGGCGACTGTACTTTGGAAGAAATCACGACACCGCTCCCTCTCCCTGCAATTCCTCCTCCATCAGTTTTTCGGATGACCCGAGAGGAATACAAGATCAAGATCTTAGAATGGATGCATGAATGTGATGGTACAACCCCGGACATAGATGACTTTGACAAGCTATTTTCAGAATATGGGAAGGCACCAGTCTATCCCCAAGACAAGAACAAGGAGAAGGGAAAAGCTCGAGTCGATGTATCCGACTCTGAATGAAGACCCTTTTATGGTGATGAAGGGGGATAAATGCGTATGTCTCTTTTCAAAATTTTTAGATAAGACTATTTCTTTTGTTTGATGATGATTAAGACTATGGTTTTTTATGATGGTTTTTATTAATGATGTTTATGGATTGGGATTAACCCTGGTTTAATGGTTTTTTTTAATTATCTCAGACGGCATTGGTTTAATACGTTGTTCTGATTATTTTATCCTTGTTCATATTATCACTGTCTCTTTTAGTGTCTCATTTGATGCATCTGTCTCAATTATGAACCGTTGCATAATTATACTGTGACTACTGTTGATCTCTTTAACATGACTTAAAATGTTTTTGATAGGGGAGCTTTTGTTCTCTTTGTCATCATCATAAAAGGGGGAGAATTTTAATATATATAGGGTTCTGATGATATGATTTCATAAAAACTATCGAGAATAAAGCAGATTTCTTTCCGAGACATTGCAGTATATCCAGACAGATTGGATGCATAGAGTTGTTAGGATTATTAGGAGATTATGTATTCTAGTTTGACTGGGTTTCACTCTCCTAACTTTACTCAAACAAACTCAATTTGATAAACCTATTTGAACTATTCAAACCATATCTTATACAAAGGTTTATCTCTCAACAAACTAACATATTATCTTCATAAATTTGTTCAAACGTTTTAAACAACTCTGCTGAACAAACTTATCCTTATCCCTAGTTTGAAAAACAAAGTAGTTAGGTTACATTTCTGTATATATACAACTCATTGTTTCAGATTACCGACTAATGCTTGGATGCTCTATCTTTATTCATTCTAAAAAATCATTCTTATTTTATACACGTTGAATACCCAGTCGAACAAGATTATAGTTTGAGTTGTAAGTTCATATTCATTTGATTATACGTGTATTCATGACAACTTGTTCCGGGTTATGGCAAGGATTTGATTTCAGAGGATTATCCAAGGTAGCCAGTGGGCTAGGTGATAACAGTAGTGCTAGGTAGCAAGTGTGCTAAGGGAAAGGGTTCTTTCGTGGCTATCCGTTTGTAATCAAAGAAAAGATTATAAGTTCTTTTATTAAAGTTGATATAATATATTCTCTATGCTAGTTGGCATATGGACTTGAATGTAGGCCATAGACCAAGAGTAGGGGATGAACCAAGTGAAAACATCTGGGCGTTTTGCATTGTTTAATTTCCCTATTACTGTATTTACATTTCAGTAATTTATATTCTGCAGTTTAATTGAGACTGTCTCATAGTCTGCGTCATTCATAAAAGGTCTGTCCCATTTATAAAAGAGACTGCCCCATTTGTCTTATCAGTTTGAATATCGAATATATAGATTGTATCTTTGAATTTCACTGGTCCGGCTGGTTCTGGGGTCGAACCGGCTGCAAATTCATTTGAACCGGGCCTGGTTCATGCTCAACCGCAGATTGTGGATCAGGTCAAGTAAAATGCAATGACGCTGAAGCTTCACCGCCTGCTACACTAGCTGAGTTCACACTTAGAACGGGTAGTGGGCAGTCAAGACTTTTATGTTGTCATCTTGGTTGATGGATACAATGTGGCAATTATTGTCGAAGCGAGTGGTGATAACTCCGATCTGTACCCGGGCTTCTCTCCTCCTCTATCCGGACTCAACTTCTATCTGGACTCAACTTCTATCCGGACTCAACTTCCATTTTACACAGATAAGGGTGAATGAGTGGTTAAGCTATGAGGGGGGATCCTAAAAAATAGAGCCGGAGGGGGGTGGCGTCCTCGAGGCACCTCCGGTGTGAGAATGAGATAGGGTTTTGGAGAAGAAAGGTAAGATAAGAATTATACATATGAGAGTGGTGTGTGTATAGGCGTGTAGGTGAATAGAAAATTAGTAACCCCCAAAATGCCTTTTTGTTAGCCTTTTATAGGCTTCCCATTAGGGTCTGGGGGTTGGTACCTTAAATCTGGACCGTTGGTGCGTGCTGGATAGGGGAACGCGTGGATGTTTGTGAGGGGCCAACGTGTCTCCAAATCCGAACCATTGGAAGGTTCCAGATCCCTGAACCTGGATGGTAAGGATGATGCCACGTGTCCGGGTTTGTTACTTTATCACGTTCTGGGTCCTGGCCTTCTATTAATGGGCCTTTTCCTGGGCCTAAACTAATATGGGCTATCATTTACCTCCCACTCCCTTATGTGGGTTTCCCGGATGGGGAGTAGATTTATGTTTTTTGTGTAGTCCTTTGATTTGTACCCAGGGTGGGGTTCCATGAACTACTTAGAAGAAAAACTTAGGTTTTTCTTTATTTTGTAGCCCTTAAATCCGGGGTCTTATGAATATGAGATACCGGGTTGACTTGGTTAGTCTTTGATTTGTATACAAGGTGGGGTTCCTTGAACTTATTTTAGAAGAAAAACTTAGGTTTTTTTTAATTTGTAGCCCCGAACTCCGAGATCTTATGAATATGAGATACCGTGGTTGACTTGGTTAGTCTTTGATTTGTGTACAAGGTGGGATTCCTTGAACTTATTTTAGAAGAAAAACTTGGGTTTTTCTTAGATTTATAGCCCTTTAACTCCGGGGTCTTATGAATATGAGATACCGGGGTTGACTTGGTTACTCTTTGATTTGGTGTACAAGGTGGGGTTCCTTGAACTTATTTTAGAAGTAAAATGTGGAATTTTTATGATAAGGATGAATACGAACATGATGTCCTTAATTTGACTGGACTCTGAAAAAGTTATAGCGCAAAACTCGGGGTGTCATGAATCTGTTGGAATTCGAATAGGTTTCATAAATGTATATATATATGTGTATATGTTTCAGTGTGAGAGACGTTTGCTTTTTCCCCCTTTCCTCTGAAAAGGCGTGCCTTGAAATATTTATTGGTTTGTAATTATTAAAAATGACAGTGTACAAAAATTAACTGCATCAGTTTCATATTTTCCAAGTCCAATGGTCATGGGCCACATGTCACTCATGTCCCTTGCCTCTTCACTGTCTTCTTATCCCTATAAATACCCTATTCTCTTCTTACTTTTTTTACGCAAACACAACGGGAGCATATACCAGCGATTTTATTGGAGATTTTTGAAGCTTTTCTACTCGAAGCCTCTATATTTTCTCCTGTTTCTTTGTAAGTCCACTCTACTTTTGCTTTTCTCTTCGTTTTCATCTTGCATGTCGTATATTTGTTTGAAGTAGCATAAATATTCTCTACTTTTTTATTTCGATTTTGTTCCACTTTTGGGTTCTTGAATTCGTGTTTGTGTGACTGTAAAGCTATTTTGTGTTTCGATAGTGTTTCTGTGTTTTAATTTGCATGGTGAATGTTTGGTTTTGTTAGATTTTGGTGCCAAAAGCTTGTTTTTTCTGGGAAATTTGGTTAAATTCGGGGTGATACAAGAGTGTTCTTAGTATATATGTTTGTGGCTGTATTGTGTATGTATGCGTTGTAGATCTCCTTTTTACCATTGAATTTCATAAAATATGTTTATGAGTTTCTTCTATTTTTCTATTTTTGTGTTTTTGGGTTCGGGTGTGGCATTGACTCCGGGTACTAAATATATGTAGTATATGCAAAGTAGGAGATTTAAACAACTTGCTAACCTTATGAAGCATAATTTGGACAGACCCGAATTTATAGGTGACATAGAATCCGACTCCTCTTCTTCTTCCAGTGAGTCTATAGAAATGCCTCCTCGTGCTGAGTGACTGGTCCGTGTTCAAGCTGAGACCTTAGTTTTAGGCCCCAGGGGTACATTATCAAATGAGGGTGGATCGTGGGAGGATGTTGATCACTATTTCGTACAATATAGGAGGGATCCCCGACCTTTGGGTTTTTATACCGTGATTTGTATGGGGTGTATGGGGGCGGAGAGATTAGATGATAGAGGGTCTTATTGGATAGGTTGTTTTTAATGCCTCAGGGACGAGGTACTATTAAGTGGCATTTATATCCACTTAGAACGCTTTATAAAGACTCGAATTGGTGTTTTGTACTAAAGTTGTTTGTGTTTTTGTAGGGTTTTGCATTTCAGGGCATAGATGAAGGAAGGAGGAGATTTAGCATTGTTTTGGTACTAAATTGGTGTTAGGAAGGTGCCTCGGATGATTGCTCATTGTTCGCCATCAAAAACCAGCTAATAAACAGAAGTCATAAGTTTTTTTCCAAAAGGTCAGCGCGCCCGCGCCAGTTTAGCAGAAGTACAGCGCGCCCGCGCTGGGATAGCGCGTGCCCGCACCAGGTCGAATTCTGGGAATCCTGATTCAAGTAGAAGATTGATTTCCTGGACTTCTCTTCTGATTAGGCTGCTATATAATGACTCTTTAAAGACGTTATTCATAACGAAGACTAAGGAGAAGACGGCGAGAAGACCTAGGAGCACAAATACAACGAAGGAGAAGAAAAGCTTGTTTTTACTTGTGATTCTTTGATTGAGTTGTAACCTTGGATGCTTATTTTCTTGTTTATTGAACTTATTACTCTTGTGATTGTACTTTGATTATTATTCAGTTTTATGAAGACTTAGTTTGTTATACCATGCTTTCATCGGAACTAATGGTGATGATGAGTTCGGTTATGGGCTAATCGTTATCGTGGGGTTCTAGCGGATTTACTTATGGATTTCAATAGTTAATTTATTTCGATATCTTAGTGTGTGGTGATTGTATGATATCCTAGTATTGGTTGTGCTTATTCGTCTTATTAGCGTCGCGAACTTATAAGATAGCGTGTTAATCTCTATTGAAGCGAAAGTGAATATAGGGGTTTAGAACTTGCCATGCTAGCATAGGTTCATGTATTTGTTATGCATGATTCATAGGTAATTTTAACCATCTTACCTGCCCTATGTAATCACGATAGATAACTTGCGCATTAAACTGTTATGTTGTCAAATTCTATAGACATATAGGGTCTCAATATAATTGGTGTCTATTCAGCTTCTATCTCTTTTGTGGATGTCTGGTAGTAGGGTATTCGTGCAACGAAAGTTGACATTTACTAACTTCGTGTTATCTGATTAGTTGTCATCACCATTGCATGCTAAGGTTAAGATCAATGACTTTGAATGAAGTAGTAATGAAGTTAGAATCCCATGTTTATCTCGTATAAGTAATTCAACCTTAATTCTCTTAGTTAATTGTAGTTATAAACAATCTCAACTTATTATCATCTTAGCATTGAATAATAATCATACCATTGTTGCATAAGTGCATAAATTGAACTTAACCTAAACCAGTCTCTGTGGGAATGATCTAGAAAGAATTCTATATTACTTGCGAACGCGTATATTTGCGTGTAAAATTAGCGCGTGTTTTCGTCCTAACAAGTTTTTGGTTTATGTGCTCCGCTGACGGGGACTCGTGGTTTATTTTTAGTTTATGTGCTTGACATCAGTGGTCGTTAAACTTCACTGACTCAGATATTTTACTTACTTGTTTGCTTGTTGCTTTTTCAGGTACTCTAGAGAGCGTGTATGCTAACGCGTTCTCGATTTTGAAAAAAAACACTGGATAAAGCGGAGGAAGTAGTAGAATAAGTTTTTGTTGAGGAGAAGGTAGAAGAAGAAGTCTTAGTTGAGAAAGTTTAAGAAGAAGCTCTTATTGCAATGGGAGAACCAGAAGCAAATCTGAAATCTTTGATGGATTACTCTCAACCGAAGATTAATGATATTCAGTCTAGCATGGTCAGACCAGCCATCGCGGCTAATACTTTTGAGATCAAGGTTGGCACGATTCAGATGGTGCATAACTCAGTCCAGTTTGGGGGTTCTCCAGCGGAAGATCCTAACATGTATATTAGAGATTTCATTGAGATCTGTGACACTTTCAAATTCAATAATGCTTCTAAAGATGCTATAAAACTAAGGCTTTTCCCATTCTCTCTGAGGGATAAAGCTAAGTGTTGGTTGCATTCTCTATCACCAGGCTCTATCACCAAAAGGGAAGATCTTGCTCAGAGGTTTCCTACTAAATTCTTCCCTCAGGCGAAGACAGCTGCAATCAGAAACACTCTTACTCAATTTGCGCAGCAATTAGGAGAGTCTTTATGTGAAGCTTAGGATCGTTATAAGGAGATGCTTCGAAAGTTTCCTCATTATGGGATGCCTGACTGGATGATTATCAACTGCTTTTATAATGGCTTGGGAGCATAGTCGAGACTCATGCTTGATGTAGCATCAAGGGGAGCCTTATGGGCTAAGACCTATGATGAAGCTTATGAGTTGATTGAATGGATGGTTGCTAATGAATACCAAAACCCTTCTCAGTGATTACCTCAAGGAAAGGTAGCAGGAATTCTGGAGGTAGATGCAGCTACTGCTATAGCTGCTCAGCTTAAAGCTTTGACAATGAAGGTGGATTCTTTGGTTAATTATGGAGTGAACCAGATCACTAGTGTTTGTGAGCTTTGTGCCGGTGCGCATGAGACAGAGTAGTGTGCTATTTCTAGTGAATCAGCTCAGTTCGTGAGCAACTTTCAGAGGTCGCAGCAACCAGTTCGAGCCACCTATCATCCCAACAACCGCAATCATCCTAACTTCAGCTGGAGCAACGCTCAAAATGCGGTTCAACAACCTTATCATCAGTATGCAACAAAGCAATACAACCCTCATGGTTTTCAGCAACCGTAATATGCACCAAGACAACAACTCTAACTGCAACAATCTAATAAAAAATCTGAATTGGAGGAGTTGAGGCTCATGTGCAAGAGCCAGGCGGTTTCCATTAAGACCTTGGAGAATCAAATTGGGCAGATTGCCAATGTCTTGCTGAATCGTCAACCTGGTACACTTCCTAGTGACATAGAAGTTCCAGGAAAGAAGGAAGCAATAGAGCAGGTTAAGGCAATTATATTGAGGTCTGGGAAGGTTGCGAATCCCGAAAAATCTCATGTTTCGGAAGATGAAGTTGTGGATGAAGAAGATGTACATAAGGAAGCAGAAGTGGAACCAAGGAAAAAAACCGTGGAACACACTCCTCCTAAGGGTAATACAGGGGAGAAACAGGTATATCCTCCACCTCCTTTTCCTAAGAGGCTGTAGAAGCATAAGTTAGATAAGCAGTTTGCTAAGTTTCTGGAGGTGTTCAAGAAACTTCACATCAACATACCTTTCACTGAAGCTCCTGAACAGATGCCTAGCTATGCAAAGTTTATGAAAGGTATTCTCTCACGGAAGGTGAAGCTCGATGACTTAGAGACCGTTGCTCTTACAGAGGAAGGCAGTGTTGTGCTGCAACAGAAGTTGCCTCCGAAGCTTAAAGATCCTGGAAGTTTCACTATTCTTTGCACTATCGGAAACTTATCGTTCGACAAGTGTTTATGTGATTTGGGAGCTAACATCAATCTGATGCCTTTGTCTTTCTTCAAGAAATTGGATTTACCTGATCCAAAGCCTACTTATATGTCCTTGCAGTTGGCCGATCGTTATCACATATCCAAGAGGAATTGTGGAGGAGGTCTTGGTCAAGGTGGACAAACTCATCTTTCCTGCTGACTTTGTAATTCTTGATTTTGAGGAGGATAAAAAGATTCCCATAACCTTGATTGATGTGCATAAGGATGAGCTCACTATGCATGTGTTGGATCAAGATGCGACGTTCAATGTTTTCAATGCCATAAAATTCCCTACTGATAATGAGGAGTGCTTAAAAGTGAAATTGGTCGATTATGTGGTTACTTCAGAACTTGATCAAATGCTAAGGTCTGATGCCTTAGAGAAAGCCTTGTTGGGGAATTCAGATCGTGAAGATGATGAAAGTGATGAGTAGTTGTAGTATTTGAATGCTTCTCCTTGGAAGCGAAAGCTGGATAAGCCTTTTGAATCTCTTAGAATGTCAGAACTCACAAATGCTGAGGGCCGTCTCAAGCCATCTATTGAGGAAGCTCCTACACTTGAGCTTAAACCATTCCCTGAACACTTAAGGTATGTTTTTTTAGGTGATGCATCTACTTTGTCTGTTATTATTGTATATGACCTTTCACATAGCGATGATGAAAATCTCTTGAGAATTTTGAGAGAGTTCAAATCGGTAATTGGATGGACTATAACAGATATCAAGGGAATCAACCCTTCTTATTATATGCATAAAATTCTGCTAGAGGAAGGAAGTAAGCCGACGGTTGAGCAACAGAGAAGGCTAAATCCGATCATGAAAGAGGTTGTTAAGAAGCAAATTCTCAAGTGGCTAGATGCAGGGATCATCTATCCTATTTCTGACAGTTCTTGGGTGAGTCCAATTCAGTGTGTGCCGAATAAAGGAGGCATCACCGTGGTTGCTAATGAAAAGAATGAGCTCATTCCTACTCGAACAGTCACGGGATGGAGAGTGTGCATGGATTACAGGAAGCTGAACAATGCCGCGAGAAATGATCACTTCCCTCTTACCTTTATTGATCAGCAGCTTGACAGGTTGGCTGGGCATGAGTACTACTGTCTTCTGGATGGCTATTCGGTTTATAATCAGATTTGTATCACTCCAGAAGATCAGGAAAAGACTACCTTCACCTGTCCGTCTGGTACTTTTGCCTTCAGAAGAGTTTCTTTTGGGTTGTGTGCTGCATCTGCCAAGTTTCAGAGATGCATGATGGCTATCTTCTCTGACATGATTGGTCAGAATGTGGAGGTATTCATGGATGATTTTTCTATGTTCGGGGATTCTTTCGACGAGTGCTTGCAAAATCTTGGCGCAGTTCTTAAAAGGTGGGTTGAGACCAATCTGGTTCTCAACTGGGAGAAATGTCATTTTATGGTGCAACAGGGCGTCATTCTTGGGCACAAGGTCTCTAGTAAAGGTCTTGAGGTGGACAAAGTCAAAGTTGGGGTCATTGAAAACCTTCCTCCACCAATTTCTGTTAAGGGAATCCGTAGTTTTCTTGGTCATGCGAGTTTTCATCGGCGGTTCATCAAGGACTTCTCTAAAATCTCTAAATCGTTGTACAATTTACTGGAGAAGGATGTCCCTTTCAAGTTTGATGATGAATGTTGAGCTGCTTTTGAGAGCTTAAAGAAGAGTTTGATCACGGCACCTGTCATAACTACACCTGATTGGAATGAGCCTTTTGAAATGATGTGCGATGCAAGTGGCTATGCAGTTGGAGCAGTTCTTGGGAAAAGGAAGAACAATATATTTCATGTGGTCTACTAGGCTAGTAAGACCCTCAATGGTGCTCAACTGAACTATACTACTACTGAGAAGGAGCTTTTGGCCATTGTCTACGGTTTTGAGAAGTTTCGTTCTTATTTGCTTGGGATGAAAGTGACAGTTTTCACTGATCACGCTGCTAATCGCTCTCTCGTCTCGAAGAAGGACTCGAAGCCTAGATTGATTCGGTGGGTTCTTTTACTTTAGGAGTTTGAGTTGGAGATCAAGGATAGAATAGGCACTGAAAATCAAGTTGCTGATCATCTCTCTCGGTTAGAAGATCCAAGTATATCTTCACAGGATAAGACATTGATAAATCAGTTTTTCCCGATGAGCAGCTATTTGGGGTGCAAGAAAAAGAACCGTGGTTCACATACATTGTGAGCAACATTATGCCTCCAGACTTGTCTTCTGCTCAAAGGAAGAAGTTTCTTTATTAGGTGAAGTGGTACATATGGGATGAGCCGTTTTCGGCAAGGAGCTGACCAAATAATCAGGAGATGTATTCCGTACAGTGAAACAAAGGGTTTCTTTCAAGACTGTCATTCAGATGTTTATGGAGACCACTATGGTGGAGAGAAGACAACAACTCGTATCCTTCAAACGGGATTCTTCTGGCCTACATTGTTCAAGGATGCGCGTCAGTTCGTATTGAAGTGTGATCGCTGTCAGCGTGTTGGTAATATATCAAAGAAGAATGAGATGCCTCTTAATGTGCTTCTCGAGGTTGAGGTCTTCGATGTTTGGGGAATTGACTTCATGGGTCCATTTGTCTCATCTTGTAATAATCAGTATATCTTGTTGGCGGTCGATTATGTCTCGAAATGGGTGGAAGTTAAGGCTTTGCGATGAATGATGCAAATGTAGTGTTGAATTTTCTTCACAAGTAGATATTCACACGATTTGGGACTCCAAGAGTCATAATCAGTAACGAGGGATCACATTTCTACAATCGCAAGTTCACTGCTATGATGCAAAGATATAATGTGAATCATCGCATTGCTACAGCCTATCATCCTCAGACTAATGGTCAAGCTGAGGTATTTAACAGAGAGATCAATCATATTCTAGAGAAAGTTTTATGTCCATCGAGGAAGGATTGGTCTTTGAAGCTTGATGAAGCTGTTTGGGAGTATCGAATGACATACAAGACTCCGCTAGGCATGTCACTGTTTCAATTGGTTTATGGTAAGGGATGTCATTTTCCTGCGGAGCTAGAGCACAAACCGTGTTGGGCTTTGAAGAAATTGAACCTTGATATGGATGCAGCTGGTAAGAAAAGGATGCTTCAATTGAATGAACTCGATGAGTTTCGATTTCAAGCGTATGAGAACAACAAGATGTATAAGGAGAAAGTCAAGAGGTGGCACGATAGGGGTCTAGTGCTCAAATCATTTATGTCGGGGCAACAAGTTCTCTTGTTCAACTCTCGTCTCCGTCTTTTTCTTGGAAAGTTGAAGTCGAGATGGTCAGGGCTGTTTGTTATCAAAATTATGTTTCCACATGGAGCGGTGGAAATTTTTGAGAATGATCCAGGCCAAGCGTTCAAGGTAAATGGACAGCGATTGAAGCATTACTATGGAAATATGGCAAACCGTGAGGTGGTTAGTGCCATTTTATTGTCCACTTAATCTCGGGATTCTATGTCAAGCTAGCGACGTAAACCAAGCGCTTCTTGGGAGGCAACCCAAGCTTGTTGTATATTAGTAGGAGATAGAAGGAAGAAAAAGCAGAAGAAAACACAAAAAAATCAGAAAAATAGTGAAAATAGGGTATTTTGACAGAAGCACGGCGCGCCCGCGCTCAGATGCGGGGCGGCCGCGCTGAAAACTCCAGTACTGCCTGCGCCCGCGCTGGGAAGCGGGGTCCCAGCGCGAGCGGCCGCGCTGGAATTCCAAAAACACGACGCGCCTGCGCTGCCTGGCGGGGCGGTCGCGCTGTACCCCTGTAGAAGAAAAAAAAGAAAAGAAAAATCAGAAAATCGAAAATTCAAAACAAAATCAAACACCTAGCCGAATTTCCCTCTCCCACTTCCCTTAATTTCTTCCCCAAATCAATTCCAATCACCCCATTACTCCCACTAATTCCATAATCTATCCCACTTCTATTCTAAACCTAATTGTTAATCCCTATATATACATACACTTATACACAATCATCTCTACCACACTTTTCAATTCTCAAACTCTAAATCTCTCTTAAACACTTCTCTTTTCTCAACTTATTCAAATTCAATGGCACCCAAGAGAGCAAGGACTCAAGTTAGCAGCAGCATCACTGATTCATCAAGTGTTGGAGGTGTGAGGCCGAGGTTTGCTACTCCGGAGGCTAAAGTGGAGTATACGAGGCTATTTTCGAAGCCCATAGCGAAGGAGGGGGTTTCCTACCATCGGGGAGGGATGGTAAGTTGCTTGAAATGATTCTGGAGATGGGTTGGGTTGCTTTTTGTGAGGCACCCGCTGTTATACCCATGAGTGTAGTTCGCGAGTTTTACGCGAATGCGAAGGCGGACAAGAACGGGTACTCGGTGGTTCAGGGATTGACGGTAGATTATACTGTGGAGACTATTCGGAGGGTGATTAACCAGCCCGAGAGACAGTCGGAGTAGGAGGATTGGGTGACGAAGAACGGGGAGGATTTTGACTTGGACATGATTGTTGTGACGCTGTGTGTCCCAAACACTCACTGGAAGTTCAAGAAGAGCTCAAACGATTTTGCCACTTTCCCTGCCTCTTGCATGAATAGGTTCGCTCGTGCATGGAACTCTTTTATTTGCACGAGCATTATACCTTCTTCACATGTTCACGATATTACTGTGGATCGTGCCAAGTTGTTGTGGGGGATATTGCAGCGCGACTATGTGGATCTTGGCTCCATTATTTATCAGGGTATTCTGAGGTTTCTGCGTGGGAGCACTACGGGTTATATTCCATATGCATCGATTGTGACGAAGCTGTGTGTGGCAGTTAGAGTTCATTGGCCTACACACGAGCAGCTGCAGTTTTTTAGTGCCCCGATTGATAGTTCGACGATCGTAGTAATATAAAAGCGGTTTGGGGGAAAGGCTGATTAGAAGGGGCTTGGCTACACTTATGATCACTTGTCGGGTGGTCAGCCAGCCGATCAGGCTTATGCCGGTGGTTCTTCTCATGCACGTAGAGCGGCATGGGGACATCAGATGGGAAAAGCCGGTTCGTCGCAATAACAGCAACAGCAGGGTGTAGATGATAGTGTTGGTTTGGGTTCAGCACAGTATATGCGCTTGATGAGGCGGATGGATACGATGCATGACATCCATAGTAGGTTTGCACATGATCTCGCTCAAGTGTTGGGGACTGCTTTTAGAGCCACATGAGTTGACATTCACTGGCCAGTTTCCGGTGAGGATTCTGTGTACCCGCCTCCTTACACTCCACCCGCGGAGGGTGATGATTCTGATTCCGAGTAGGTATGCCCTTATTCCTTACTATTACCTTTACTGAGTACAGTGAAAATTTTAAGTTTGGGGGTGGTAGTTAAGGAATATGTTTGTGTGTTTCCATTTATATGCATATTCATGCTAGTTTAGTTCATATAGTTGCATATTTGTCATGTAGTTTTTTTTATTTTGCATGTTAGTATGTTGCATATAGTTGCATGTGCATTATATCATGATCCCTTAAGTTTTCTCTTCTGATTGATTTGTGATATTGATGCGAGTGTAGTGATGAGGAATGTTAAGTCCTATCGATTTGATTTGTATGCTAGAAATAATAAAATTTCACTAAGTCTTGTAGGTTGCTTGAGTGCTGGATCATGATCATGGTTTATTTATTTGTCAAGGTTTAATCTCTTGTTTATATCCTGGAACATATGTTATTCTCTTAGTGGTGAAATAACATGGATATTTAAAAATTGGAGAAAAACATTGGATTTCATTTCTAGTTGTTGTGGCCAGTTGTCAAATGGCTAGTAGTCGGCTCATATTTATATGAGTAGTCCAGGGTTGAGCGAGATGGAGCGAAACGCACTCGTTCAGAAATTATGAAAAAAGAAAAAAAAGAAAAAAAATTAAGTGTTGATCCATAATTGATCACGAGTTGGATCTTTAATACTCGAGTTATTAAGTTCTTAGGGGACTTTGTGCGTAGTGACCTAAGGCTTTTATAGTCTGGGATCCACTAACCTAACGCTCGCTACATGGGTATTATTGTATAAGTCTTTTGTGGACCTCACTCATTGCACAGTCATATAAGCATATTTATGTTTGTTATGTGTTAAGAATAAAAGCATGAATCCGTGTATAATTCCGATATAAAAATTGAAGTGTTGTCAGTTATTTTGAGTTTAGCCTTTATTCTATTTATATCCTTGTGATTGTCTTGATGAGTAGTGAGTCATGATTATTGATCTAGTTGCAAGAGTATATCTGTTAAGCAATTGCACACACGCACGTTTCTGGTTTGTGAGTTACATTGTGGGATTTGATTGATCTGTGTGCGAATAATTGTATTTGTTGAGATGTTGCTCATTGGTTGGTTTAGTTATTTTGAGGGGATCGTTGCATTGAATATAATTTGCATTCATGCATTTTTATTTTTCGTTCTTTGAGTCTGTTTATGCTTGAGGACAAACATCGATTCAAGTTTGCATTCATAAGTTTTTTTCCAGAAGGTTAGCGTGCGTGCTGTGTTAGCGCGCGCCTGCGCTAGTTTAGCAGAAGTACAGCGCGCCTGTACTGGGATAGCGTGTGGCCGCACCAGGTCGAATTCTGAGAATCCTGATTGAAGTAGAAGATTGATTTCATGGACTTCTCTTCTGATTGGGCTGCTATATAATGACTCTTTAAAGACGTTTTTCATAACGGAGACTAAGTAGAAGACGACGAGAAGACCTAGGAGCACAAATATAACGAAGGAGAAGAAAAGCTTATTTTTACTTGTGATTCTTTGATTGAGTTGTAACCTTGGATTCTTGTTTTCTTGTTTGTTGAACCTATTACTCTTGTGATCGTACTTTGATTATTATTCAGTTTATAAAGACTTACTTTATTATACCATGCTTTCATCGGAACCCACGATAGATAACTTGCACATTAAACCGTTATGTTGTCCAATTCTATAGACATATAGGGTCTCAATATAATTGGTGTCTATTCAGCTTCTATCTCTTTTGTGGATGTCTGGTAGTAGGGTATTCATGCAACGAAAGTTGGCGTTTACGAGCTTCGTGTTATCTGATTAGTTGTCATCACCATTGCATGCTAATGTTAAGAATAATGACTTTGAATGAGGTAGTAATGAAGTTAGAATCCCATGTTTATCTCGTATAAGTATATCAACCTTAATTCTCTTAGTTAATTGTAGTTATAAACAATCTCAACTTGTTTTATCTTAGCATTGAATAATAACCATACATTGTTGAATAAGTGCATAAATTGAACTTAACCTAAACCAGTCTCTGTGGGAACGAACTAGAAAGAATTCTATATTACTTGCGAACGCGTACACTTGCATGTAAAATTAGCGCATGTTTTCGTCTAAACAGGTACGTGTGTGTCCCGATACAAAAAGATATTGGGGAGCGGTATACCGATGTCGAGGTGGATAACGCGCTTAGGCACACGTTTAACCTCGAGGAAGAGTATGATTGGAGATGGTCGGAGCCACATGAACGTGTGTATCACACACCGGCCGGGGGTTATGTTGGGATTCCACTTGCGCATCTCCGTGGTATGTATCTAGGTTGACACCAGTTTTTCAAATTCCTGTGTTAGGATGTATATGGGATTCCCTTCAACCAGCTTGCCCTGAACTCGGTGAAATGGATTAGCTGGTTCTTAGCTTGTTGTAATGCCAAAAATATCTTCCCACCTTTAGAATTTTCCATCATATTTTTAGGATTAAAAAATACACCAGTAAACCACTGTATGAGTTGTTGTTCCGGATAGAGGATCGCGGTTATCCGCCTGACGAAATGGTGCTCCCGGTTAGTATGTTAAATTCACTTAAGGGGTGGCACCGGGAGTTCATTTTTTCTGGGGTGGGGACCTGGAGTTCATGCCACTGTACAAGAGTGAGTTAAAAAGAGATAAATATCCGGTCCAGAAGCTCGGACAAGGGGCCCTCACGATGGTGTATGCCTTCTGTGGGGCACTCGGAGGGCAGTGGACTCGGGACACTTTTAACAATAATGTTGAGATGCATGTCGTGGGCTGTAAGTTATTAAACCCTTCTATTCATCCTTTCTTTTGTCTAAATGATTACTTTGAGTTCGGGCCTAATTCTTTAATTAGTTCTCTTTTAGGTATTTCGAAGCTTCTCTCTTATCTGAGCAATATGTCTGCCCAACTGAGAGATTTGGTTGCTCGTTGCAAGAGGATTGGAGGGCTGAACAACTTGAAGGCCGGGAAGGGGATGAAATTAGATGAATTTGTTGCTGATATGGGGGGTTATGGTTCGGGCCATGCGGTTGTGAACCCGGGAAGGGTTACTGTTCAGGTTGTTGTACCCCCGAAAGAGAGGGCTCCTAGAAAGAGGAAAACAGTTCTCGGGGATGTTGACGAGGAGGTTGAGGGTTCCGGGAGCCGTGCTTCAAAAAAGACTGCTACCAAAATGGCCCTGGACACTCCAGAGACGCTTAAAGTGTTGTTAGCTAATTTTACCCAGGAGACTCATCGTAAGGAGCTCTTCGTGAACTATGCTACAACTGCCGAAATGAGGCATTACCGGAGGGAGCCCTTCGAAGATTTCCTGGTGGGAATGCAAGAGGATGTTACTGTGGTAAGTATTCTCTTTGTATTTGTATTCTTTCCTTGTAAATATCTTTTGTTCTCGTTTTGACCATGTATTTTCTTTCAGGCTAACTCTCCGGTTGCTGGTCTTATGGCGATAGCCCAGACTCTGAAAGTTAAGGCTGACGCTGGGGATGCCTCGAAAACGGAGGCTGAGAACGTGGCTCGGGAGGTGAAAGCTTTAAAGGAGGCTAATGCCAAGAAGAGCGTTGCACATAAACAAATCTTGGACGAGATCCGGGCCAATCAGGTTCGTGCGGAGGCTGTTGTTAAAGAGATGATTAAGGAGAATCAGAAGTTGAAAGATACTATAGTCGCTAGGCCAACTCTAGATGAAGTCTTGGCCAATTTCTGGGGAACTCCGACATACTTTGAAGAGCTTAATAAGAAGGCCATGGAGAAGATCCAGATCTATTGGAGGGTTGCCTCCAGGTATCTCGCGAAGGTGCCCGGGGGTCAGATTGATGGTTTCTTGGACCGTTATATCGAAGAGGAGACCCGGCTCGAGGAGGAAGTTAATGCAATTTTGGCGACTGAGACCGGGGCCGGTCCTTCAACTTCTGCTCCTCCTTTCCCCGAGCAACCTATACCACAACAGCCTCCACTCCCACAGGAAGATTTAGAGCTTCCTTCTTCTCCTCTCCCCGAGCTATAAGTTGAAGAGTGAGAGTATTTGACCTTTGTGGCTTGTAATATTAATTCCTCATACTTTAAGTAATTGTGGAACTAAGCCTGTTGGTTTGTTCTTGTATTTGTATTTGGATTTGTCTTTTGTTGCTCCGGGGCTTTAAATTTATAATTTGCTTTTTGCATGCTTACTTTTCATTCTTATAGTTTTTGGTTAAAACTCATAATGTTAGAAATTTTTTCTAACACATGGGATGTGCTATAAATTTTGACAGGTAAGATTTTCTATTGTACCTTAAAGAGCCCGGGTAGGGGTGAATAATTTAAAATTGAGAAAATTTTCTAAGTGCACATGGACCGTGTAATGGACCCTGGGTAGGGGAAAATAAATTAAAAATGATCAACCACAAACCTTCAATTAAAAATATTTTAATAATATTAGAAAATCAAAGACTATTTAATTTTTAATCAAATATTGTGTGTAATGCAGTAAACTAAAAAATGATTAAACTTAAAACAAAAAGAAATAATTTTCAAGTAGGTTACAACCTTCAATTACTAAACTAAATAATACATGCAGTACAAGTATATTTTAGAATTAACAAAGAATAATATTAAACCATTAGCTAGTAAAGAGTAAATTATCAGATACTACAAGTTAACACCAAAATAATATTTATTGATGTAGATAACTGTTGACGGAGGAATTTGGTAGAAACAAAATTCGAGGTTCCTAGCCGAAAATAAGATCTGTGACGGTGATCTTTCGTCGAAAAACGTGAACAGTGTTTGGTGGTTGTGATGAATTGGGGGTTGAGATTGCTTAGGGTTGGTGGTCGCTCCTTAAGGCTCTCGCTTCTGACCCCTTGCAATTTGCCTACGTATCCCTATTTATAGGGAATCAAGCCAACGTAGTTCTTGGGGAACAAGAAACCTAATGGACTTAGATTTCCCATCCCGAGGCCCAGTAGGAAACCCATTGAAAACCGTCTTCTACTAGCTTTAGGAATGTCCGCCGATGAGACCCAACCACTAAGGCCCAAGGCTCGTCCGTGGTTTCGAGACTTCGCAGATAAGGTATCTCCCCGGTAGAGGATAACCCTCCACTACTAGATGTTTCTCTAGTCCGCGGATGCATGTATAGTCGTGGTTCACCCTAAATATTGGACGCATCCTTGTCCCCCGGATAAGGAGCCCCTACCAGATTGCAGGACAAGTGATCCCAAGCTTTTGGGTGGAAAGTACAGGATACTCTGAAGTCTCCCAACGAGGACACCCGTTGACTACAAAGATAATGCACACACTAAAGTTTACCCCACATACCCAAAAAGGACACTCATTGACTACAGGAGGAGGCCTTCCGTCTAGGCATACCCCTGAAGGTCTCTGACCACGGACACCGCCTTCCTGTGGTTGCATTACAGGAAGGAGTTCTTCAATAGATCACCTACAAATATATGTTAGTAATAAGCTTCCATTGTCCTCCTGAAGTATCCAAATAGTCCGTCCAAGTAGCATGTCAAAGTTGCATTTTGTGCCAAGTAGAATCTAAGGGCGCGCCCAAACATTTTTCTGTATGTTGGCGCCACCCTGTGTCATCAGCCTTTGATATTTTCATTTATCATTCTAAATTATAGGGCGCGCCCTAACTTATTCAATTGTCAGGGCTCGCCTAAACACCTCTATGGAAATCCAATGTGTGAATCTGTCAAAGTAATCATGTCCGAGGAATCCGTCCAAGGAATCTGTCAATCAAACATTTAGGGCCCGCCCTAACTTGTCCAAATGTAAGGGCTTTCCTTGGCCTGTCCAAGGGTTTTAGTGCGTGCCAAGCTGTCCAAGGGGTTTTGGCTCATGCCAAGTTGTCCAAAGGGTTTGGCTCGTGCCAAGCTGTCTAAGGTTTGGGCTCGTCCTAAATTTGTCCAAGGTTTGGGCTCGTCCTAAATTTGTCCAAGGTTTGGGCTCGCCCTGACTCGTCCAAAGTTGGGGCTCGCCCTAACTCGTCCAAGGTTGGGGCTCGCCCTAACTTTGTCCAATGTTTGGGCTCGCCCTAACTTGTCCAAGGTTTGGGCTCGCCCCAACTCGTCCAAGGTTGGGGCTCGCCCTAACTCGTCCAAGGTTGGGGTTCTCCCTAACTTTGTCCAAGGTTTGGGCTCGCCCTAACTTGTCCAAGGTTTTGGATCGCCCTAACTTTGTACAAGGTTTGGATTCGTCCTAACTTTTCAAGGGAAAACCCATTTCTTTGGCCGTCCTTCCTTAGACGTCCATCCTTGTATGTCCGTGAAAATCCATTTTCTTGGCGTCCGCCCAAATTGAGTTATGTTGACCCGACTTTGATCCAGATATCTCTTGTACCAAATTTTGGCTATAACAACTACCCCCCAAATTTCATATGTCATTGGAAATGGGATTGGAAATTTTAACTTTCTCGGCTTCAAAAAATTTGTACACGTCATTTTCTTAATAAGGCGCACCTATGTTGGTGTAGCTTTCAGGGCGCAACCAAAGAATTTTAACCGATTAATACGTTAATCGTGGAAGACATTCATCCTCATTATCTTTAAACCCTAAGCAAAAATTTATGTTATTCTTATTCATGAGGGCGCGTCCTCTGCAAGAGGTGGATCTACCCCGAAAAGGGTATTCATCCTTGGAGGACGCGTCCTCTATAAGGGGAGCATCTACCTCGATAAGGTTTTCATCCTTGGAGGGTGCGTCCTCTGTAAGAGGACCATCTACCTCGATAAGGTTTTCATCCTCGGAGGGTGCGTTCTCTGTAAGAGGAGCATCTACCTCGACAAGGTTCTCATCTTTGGAGGGCGTGTCCTCTTTAAGTGGAGCATCTACCTCGACAAGGTTTTCATCCTTTGAGGGCGCGTCCTTTATAAGAGGAGCATCTATCTCGACAAGATATTCATCATTGAAGGGCGCGTCCTTTGTAAGGGGAGCATCTACCTTGACTAGGTATTCAGAAATGGCGGGCACGTCCTCACTAACCCAGTTAGGGTGAGCCCTGAGGGTTTTCTCAGACACCCCGCCAAATGCTTTGGGCGAGCCCTGAGGGTTTTTTCGTACACTCCGCCAAATGTTTAGGGCGAGCCCTGATGGTTTTCTCAAACACTATACGTTTTCCCTTGCTTCTTCTAAAAGTTTCAAGTAAAACATATGATTAGCCTTGACTTCTTCCTCAACATAGTGATATCTTTATAATGACACGACTTTGATTTCCACAGGAACCATGGTTTTGAATCCATGAATAAAAGGAAGTTTTCTAATAATGGATGTTGGAGCAATGTTTTAAGATTATAAAATCATAGGGAGATCCTCCGATCAATCACCTTTCTTCTCTTCCAACTTAGCCTTCAATGTGTGCTTAATAATATTTTTAATGCCTTCAGTCTTACCATTTCTCTACGGGTGGTAGACCGTGGCAAAATCTTTCTTTATGTGTAGATCTTCACACAATTTTTTTTAGCTCCTTGTTATCAAAGTTCTTTCTGTTGTCCGATATGAGTTTATATGGGATTCCATATCTGCAGACAGTAGAGTTGAAGACGAATTCCATGATCTTCTTTGCTGTGATATTTTTTAGGGGCACGACTTTTGCCCATTTAGTGAAATAATCCACAGTCACAACAACATGCTTGACACCCCCCCTTCGCCTGTTGGAGTTCGCCAATAAGATCAATCCTCTACATGGAAAAGGGCCAAGTACTTATCATTGAGGTCAGAGAGGCAATCGGGGCAGTAGAGCAGTTGGCAACAATCACAATCCCAAACAAACTTGAAAGCATCTTCTTCCATTGATGATCAATAATTCTCTTTTCTGAGAATCTTCATGGCCAGCGAACCACCCCCGAGTGGTTGTAAATTCCCTCATGTACTTCCCTGTGGATATAGTCACATTCTTCACCATCGATGCATTTCAGTAGGGATTGATTAAATTCTCTTCGGGAAAGAACTTCAAATGGAATAGAAAAACCCGAGAAAAGTTCGATATGCTTCTGGCTCTGAATACTTAGTTCACGAGTACATGGATAAAACCCAAAGCCTGCCAAAACAAAATTAGAATATTAGAACCTCAAAATAAAATAATAACCAAACTGAAACAATTAAACAAATTAAAAGACTACCAAACCTGTAATACGATTGACTTCAAACTTCGGGGCCAATCCTGTACCAGTAATCTAAATTCTAAGTTCCACCAGACTCCACTACTCCAGACCATCACTTTAAAGCTTAACTCAATAAAATCACGTGTGCTGTCTAATCTTTTTGGGTAAGCTGTAAGCAAAAGAATAGGAGTAAATATGAGCCAAAATTAAGATATGTGAATACTGAAGAAATCAGAAGAAAATATATAGAACAATATTTTTACTGTTGAAAATGAAATTCATAGCCATGGGTATTGGGTAATTGAAGCCGAAAGATCGATTCAACTTCAAGAAGTAAAATCGATACATACATACACGATGTTGATGTAGTCTCCGAGAAGAAGGCGTGAGAGGGCTAGAAATATTCGGGGGCCCTAAATTATGAGGCCCTATTCAGTTGGGCTGATTGCACTCCTTTATAGCCGAGCCTGATAATGGTACTGATAGCTGTGATTATGGTTTTGGATAGGTCCGTAAGGATTGTGTTATTTTTTTGGTGGTCTTGTTCAGTCTGTCCCTCTCTTTCTTTGATTTTCTTTTTTATTTCCCCTACCACTGGCTGTCCGTTATGTTAGTAGTTAGGTGATTGTTATAGACTATAGTTAGATGACTGTTATAGACTAGTGGAACACGTGGAGGATAGGGAAAGATGGTAACATGACACATGAACTATAGGGAAAGGGAGAAGAATGACATGATGCATAGGTGAGTGACATGTGTAAAAGGAAGGGATAAAGTATAAGATCGTGAGGAGGTCAATTGTGTCTGAAGGCTAGGCCTATGGAGGCTGGGCCTACGGCCACCGAGTGCATGAATATGGTCGACTTTCATTCGTTTGTGTTTAAACTTATTTGGTCCAAAATAGTGGGCATTTGGATGTTGGGTTTAGTTTGCAGATCTAACTCGTATAGCGAAAATTGAATTAAATGTCAACTATTTTACTTTGAATTTTATATTCCGGTTAAAATCAAATTACAATCAAATAAGAAAAAAAATGCAAAAACCAGAGACTAACGTGAATCAAAAACACATCCAGATTGATTAATAAGTTGAAATTCAATTATATAAAATTAAAATTACGAAAAATTAAGCAAAACGCAACTGAATTTTATCGTCCAACAAGGAAATATCGTGATTTCCTAGATATTACAAAAAATAAATTAATATTTGATATTAATTACTAAAACAGAGAAAATATCATCGTTTCCTTAACACTACTACCATAATAACCTAATCATACGTAACTTTAGAACATCTATTACTAGGGTTTTAGAGAAAAGAACAATGGGAGGCAGAGGGAAATCACGAAGCAGCAGCAGAGGAAGTAGAAGAGGCAGAAAAAATATACAACAGAACAAAAAAGATGAAGAAGATAGAATCAGTAACTTGCCAGATGACCTGATCATTAATCACATTCTCTCCTACCTCCACTCCAATGTCGCAGTACAAACCACGGTTTTATCGAAACGATGGAAAAATCTTTGGACTACTCTGCCTTGTCTCAATTTTGAACGAGGCCTATCGAGTAATTATGAAAATCTTGTTAGAAATTTTCTAGAAAATCGAGATCAAGAAAGTCTTCTGTCGCAATTTACAATTGATGGAAAGCTTGGAGGCGAAGAGATGCTAAAAAAATGTTTAGATTATGTAATTTCCAACGACGTCGAGTATTTATGCATCAGCAATGGAGATTTGACTGTTTATCCTGGTTTGTTCAATTCAGCATGTCTTAAAACTAAAACCTCTTTAACCTCTTTGCATCTTGTGAAAGTTAGAATTGGTAAGCAAGTTCTGGAGTTCGAAAACCTGAGGGACTTAACTCTGGTTGAAACCTGTATAATAGATGCTGATGACATGTATATCTTCATAAATTGTCAAAAACTCCGCAGTCTCACCTTAAACATGGATTTGCATCTTATATTTTTTGTTACAGCGCCTAGTTTATTGTACTTCAGCTATTGTTCTGGACAGGTACCGCGCTTCTTCGCAACAAGGGATGGATTCCCTTGTATAAAACAGGTGCATATAGATATTAAGAAGGACGACAGTGATTTCTTTAAGTATTATTACGAGACTGGTTATTACTGCAAGAATGGGATGCAAATGGTTATGAATAATTTTATTTCCATGCTGAAGGCAGTGAGAGAAACCCCGTTTCTTGAACTTTCAAGTGAAACAATTGAGGTATCTTTTCCCCTTTCATTTTGTTAGAATAATATAAGATCCTGGAAAAGGGCTATTCACCTTAAGGTTTTAGAGTAACTGGTTCCTTAACATGGTATAAGAGCTCAGACTGGCAGAGGATTCAGGTTCCTTGACACATTTTATCTTTCTTCAAATGCTATTTATTGTAATACAGACATTGCTTCTTTTAGTTGAAAAGTAATATGCTTGTTTAACTTTCTAGGGTCTTCGGCTGGTTCCATATTTATGGAAATACGAGCATTCTTCGTTAGCCAACCTAAAGATTATTTCTCTGCGAGGACCAGGACTATTTGATACACTGCTCCCCAGGACTATGGATCATGTCACTGACTACTTGCTCACTAATTCTCCATGTGCGAAGATCATCACAAGATTGTAATAAATTATCTACATTGGGTGCTCTTCGTGTGCCCATTTAGAAAGAATTCTGCTGAGTTTCATTGATGGTTTTCAAGAATCCAGTATAGATGCCATGGGGGGAACCGTGCAGATCGTTTTTTTTGTTTGATTGGGAAATTAGTAAGGTTATTTGTTATGAGCTACAATGATATGTGCTTCTCTCTGCATCATCAAGCTTGCGATATTGAAAGTGCTCAGATATTATTGCAAGTTTTATACTTGGTTCATAACTGTGCTAATATTTGTATTGTGTCCTGCTTTTTATTTGTTCTTTTGATGCCAATTCTATTTAATTGGTGTATTTAGAGCAACTCCAATGGTGTCAACTTCACCGCATAATCAAAAATATTATATTTTAAATTCTCTCTTTTTCATAACATTTTTATCATTCTTCTTTCGAAAAACACTCCAATGATTGGTATTCAAGATGTCAATTTTATTAATTCAATAAAAAATATTAATATAAATATATTAGAGAAATGATATTTTATGCATTAGTGGGATCACACTGGGATCTCAAATTAAGTTGATGGCAATTTATGCCAATTTTTAGCATCATATGCCACCTCAATGACATCACTCAATTCTAATGAAGTGTTAATAAGGATGTCAAGTCACGTCATATCGCATGACTTTGACACACCTCTTGACACCCTCGAGTGGAGTTCCTAATGGGTAATGGGTATGCTATGATTTTTGTTTACCGGAATGGTTTTTATTGGTTCGATTTTCGTTCGTGTGTCCTTGGTATTTGGTTTGTTTACTGCAGCTTTTTGTCTCTTCCGCAAATATTGTACATTCAGGTTTTGATGCTGTGTTCAGTTTACAGTCTAGTTTACAGTCTAGCTCCTTGTATTGTGGGCCGTGGAAAACTCGGGGGAATTTGTACGGAGGGCAGTGTTCTAAAAATCCCGGCCATCAATCAATGTAAAGGATTTGACTGATTTGATTTTTAAAATTCAATTAGTTCTTACGATTTTTTTTATTGTAACATATATAATTATATATTAAAATTTAAATATTATATTAATTTAAATATGAATAATTATAAATATTATGATATATATTTATTAATAAATAACTAATATAATCATAATAATATATTAAATATAATTTCACATTATAATACATCCGATTTTTATTTCGATTAATCCCGATTTTCAGTTAATCCCAAATTGATAGATCGACCGATTTCCCCCGATTCCCGATTTTTACAATACTGATTAACGGATATTTTTTTCCAAAATTGGTTTGGAGAGGCTGCTCCCCTCTTAAAATTCTGCATTTTTTTGCTAAAGAAATAAATAGGAAAAGAATTTTATTGTAATTGAATATCAATCTCAATATAATTAAATTTCAGGGGTTTTCCTGAACAAAATTGAACAAGAAAAGATAATAATAATTGAAATTATTAGCTTCATACTTTTACCAACGCAAGAATCAACAGTGCAGCGGAGATTTCCTCAGGAGGAATGCTAGTGTACTAAAAATATTTCAAAAACTGTTCATAATGATTAATTGCATTTTTGTGCTCGCCTATATATAATTTTCCTTACTAACTAAAATATATAAATTTTAAATACAATTATCTTAATTAGTAACGTGTAAAAACATCAATTTTAAAACAAAAGTTAATAAAAAAACGAAAAATCAAAATAAGTTGAGAAAAAGTACGTCATTGCTAACATTCAACTTATCAGCTTATAAGTTGTAAATTCGACTTATAAGTTGGGTCGACAAACACTCGTCGATAAGTACTTCCGGGCTTATAAGCGAATAAGTAACTTATTTTAAGCCTTAAATAAAAAATCTACTTTGCTATTTGAGATAATTCTTAAATCTATTTTCTGAGGCACCGAAATTTTATTTTCAATTTTAAACATTCTAATTTGATGAGAACTGTGGAACTTTAAGTTTAAACATACGTCTTTACTAGGATAATATGAATCATTTGAGCTACATTATTATATCGAACCCCAACATTTTTGGTCTATTTTTTAGCTGATACTTGATCGGAGTCAAAATAATAAAACTATCGATTATTCTTCAAGACTTGATTTCAAACTTCTGTCCAGACCCTAAATATCATGCACATAGCTTCAAAGATAATTCAGTGTGTCAGTCAGAAAAGCATTGACAAGAAAATACTGTTAATCAACTTGTTTGTGAAGGGTACTTAGGAGTGAATATTATAGAGCTTTCACTCCTTAATAGTACTACCTGCAGTGAGCCCAGTATAACCCCAGTAGTACAGGCCTGATCTTCTCTGCTTTTCATTGCTTAGATAACCCAATGCATATATTGTTGTTTTCAAATTTGTGTTCAAATTTGTTATGACAACACTTGAATTGTTCAATATCTTTAGTTTTGTGTCAAATTTACTTAACAAAATTGGGTTTTAGCTTAGGTCTAAAGTTCATTTGCGTGCCGTATAGTCCAAGCACTGGTCACTGGCCCAAGATCAAAATACCCCGAGTAAAGCTCTAACTCAGAATCAGGTTAGGTTAGAATGTGAATGCAAATGTGACCACGTATAGAGGTGGTCCTACCTATAGTGGAGCAAGTCTTTTACAAGTGTAAAAGCATTAAAATTTAAACGGTGTACAGAATTTTGTACAAAATATTTGTGCACAATGACATGACATTTGATGTGAGATATTTTAATTGGTTTTGTTGATGTAAATATAGAGGTCATTCCAATTAAAACACACCACAGGACATTATGTACAAATTTTGTACAACATTCTGTACACCTAGCATTTTCCATCTAAAAATTTACAGGGTGAAACTATAAATCTAGGAGGGGGAAAATTTCAGCACTCTGTTTCATGCACATCATTAAACTTTATTTATATTTTTATTGTCATATTATAACAATGTTGATAATGCATTTTGCATTTAACATATGTAAGTTACATCTCTCTCTTTAGTCCAGCCACCTTTATATCAAATCTAATGCATATAAATACAAATTACATAAAATTGATACAATTTCATTAGGTATACTTCACTAGCTTTCTACTGTCCACAAATTTCATTACGTATATCATATACATTTAATTTTTCGTTCACTAACCTTATTAAGAATACATCTAACCAAATTTTAACCCCATTTAAAATCAAAATTCACAACTGAATCACATTCAAATTTCGAATTCAAAATCCACAATCCTCAACCCAACCTTAAATTCATACATGTTTTAAAATCCGAATTCATACATGTTTTAAATTTGGAGTTACAATCATAAACCATAAAAATTGATATTCACATTAAAAATGAAGTTAACCCTAATCCTAAATCCTAAATAAAAACAATTTTAAACTGACAATCAACAATCAAAAACCAATTTTTCAGTGAAAAACCGTAATAATGATTGTATAGATGAATCACACTGAAATTGCACCAAAATTACACTGAAATCGCACGGAAATCGCACGAAATTACCCAGAATAGAATAGATTATATAGACTAGTGTGGTTCAATACTATAATGGATGAGCAAATAAAAATATAGATGTCCTTCAAAAAATAATTACTTGAATTAAAATAAGTAGTATTACATAAAAAGTGAACTGTAAATTTTTAAAAAGAGTTTATAGAAATGGTTGAAAACTATTAGTATTAAGTGTTATATTATGATATGAAAGACCGATAGTAGTAGTGATATCCAACTGTGCTATACTGTGATAATATATAATGTTAAGTGACAAACTAACACTACATGAAAGTGTTAGTTGAACATCAAATTGATATAATGTCATGTTTGATAATTCAACTTTAGTCGGATCATCGGTAGATTCATAATGGTGTTAGACAATGATAGTGGTAGGTAATAAAAGATAATAAAAAATGCGGAAATTGTTATAATGGGTGTCAAAATAAGCATAATAATACAGATCATTGTAAAAACGACGATATATATATATATAAAAAAATATACGTATAAATATAGCATAAATAATTAGAATAGGTAAAAATATAATATAAATGGCAAACCAAAAAAAATTATGATTATAATTTATATTACTAGTACCATTACTAGTATGAGCCACATATGTACAGAGATTTGGTATATCATATATTCGCCAAAGGTACAATATACCGCTACATTCTCATTCCGCATCGGCCGCCTACACATAATATAAAAATGTGAGTATACAAGAGAGCACATTTTAACAATGTATTACAATTTATCCATACATAATCGTTGTACCTGAGTATATATAGAACAATGTTTGCGAAAAAACCTCGAATAAAAATCTTAGCATCTGTAAAAAAAGTTAAATAGAAAAATGTTAAAGCAATCTATTGAATATGGTCTGTATAAACTATATTAATTACTATATAAAGGGAAGACATCCCGAACAGTCTTGACAACTTGATAAAGGGAAGAGGTACCCCTCAAATTTTTGGCAGTCTTTGGATTGACACTAGAGGCCATTTTGCTAATTTTATGAAAATTCGTTTATAAGCTTTTAGAGTAAAGCATATATCTAGCAACATATCCTGGAACTGGAACTGGAACTGGTAAACAATTGTGATGATGAAGTAAAATATATGTAGTTGACTAATTGTACACTAAGAGCAATACAAAAGAGTCCAAAAAAAAGTGCTCAACTAATCACCTATTTTTGTGCATAGATCATGCATTGTTATTTTCATTTGTAAATTTTTCTGTCCCCAAGTATTGTGTACAAATATATCCTGTCATTAAGGATGGCAACTTAATAATATCTCTTTCTAAAGGGAGGTGATATGTACATTGGAAAATGTTTGGTATACAAAATTATATTTAAAAATTTGTAATTTTGTAATTTTGTACATAATGATAATTGATGAGTTTTAATTGGAATGACGTCATGTATTCATATAAGTCCAATTAAAATATCCTACATCAATTTTTATATCATTATATACAAAAAAAAAATACAAACATCGGTACACCTAACAATACTCTATGTACATACCTTCATTTTATAAGTACACACTCTTTAATAATATTATGACCAAATTACCCCCTCTCATGTTTATTTTATTACTTTATTTGCGGTAATTTATTTAACATACTAAAAAAATGATTCTAGCCTTATAAAAAGTGGTCAAATTTTTAATTCTCTATTATTATTTTTTTTAATAAATTCTAGCCTTACAAAAAGTCACACCTATTATTGTTAATCACATTCTGCAAAGAATACCCACACTTTCAATAATTTTTGACAATATAAAATAAAAATTATACATCTCCGTTGGTTTCAATTTAATGAATGAATGAATGTAAGTTGGAATCTCTTTTTAGTTTGTAAAATAAATTTTTGTAAATAAATGCAAAATAAGGTTGGTAACAAATGCTAAGTAAATTTATATAAATAAAGAAATATTAAAGATGTGCTAATTTGGTTTTAACGTGATTAAAGAATGTGCACACACAAAGTGAGGGTGTACACATATCAGATACCTTCTAAAAATAGTAATTCTAGAGTTCTCAAAAAAAAATTCAAAACTTTTTTAAAAAAATTGAGGCATTGGATTGTTGTGATCGACTGATTTTTTATAAATATAAAGAACCTATGTGTGTTAATATGAGACTTATTAATTAAAACAAGGTTTTGAAAGTTATTTTGTTTAATAATCTTCTAAAAAATAACTTATAACCTGAGACATAGGAACAATTCTTTTCTTAAATTTAACTATATTAATGTATTTTTTAATTTTTTTTCAATTTTTTAATATATTAATATTTTTATTATTCTAATAACATAAATATAATTTTGACTTTATCTTGTGACCTGAGAATAAATTTGTACAACGGAAAGCTCATGAAACAAACTTAATTTAGAGTTAGTTTGACGATTATTATTATTTTAACTGGATCTAACTACCAACGGAAGAAAAAAGAAAAAAATAAATTTTATATTAAAAATTCTATTCAATTTAAAAAACCTATTTAAGTTAGATCTAGACTAAGTTTTATATTCTATTCTATCTGAAAAATCT
Organism: Apium graveolens; assembly: GCF_009905375.1. Classification (NCBI taxonomy): domain Eukaryota; kingdom Viridiplantae; phylum Streptophyta; class Magnoliopsida; order Apiales; family Apiaceae; genus Apium; species Apium graveolens. The sequence continues at coordinate 203,366,839 of NC_133657.1, read as the reverse complement.
ATTATACTTGATTTAAATTACCATCTTAGTATTTGATTTATATGTCTACGTCAAATTAAATATATTTTTAATAAATCCCGTGATCCTCATTCTATACTTCATAAACTGACTTTTATTACATCAATAATCAGAGAATAAAATTTTGGATAAAATCACTCTTTATATTTATAGCCTTTTTGACAATTATCTCTGTGTAAGTTTAAAGACTCTTTCAACTATGGACAATTATTTCGCAGTAATGGCATATTTCAATTATTACTGTTATCGCAGTAATAGCATATATTTAAAATATTAATTTTTTTATTTATGATTCAACATTTACTTCTTACAAAGGAGCTGTTCTTCAATCTACCGGTACATAAAATATAAAAGTAGCATTCCTACAAGCTATGGATCTAATTGATGTGTAGTCCTTGATAATCCCAGATCACCCCGGGACCTTCTCTTTGTAGGGTCCGAACTCAAACTCCTTTTAAGCTGTAACGATGGCCGTGTGCGGTGTAGCTGTAGGGTGGGAACCTACAAAACATAACCGGAGGGGGGTGGCGTCCCCGCGGCACCTCCGGCGTGAGGATGAGAAAGGGTTTTGAGGAGAAGAAGGGCAAAGTTGGGATTATGCAGATATGTTTGTGAGGAGTACGTGTGTGCATGTAAGTATATGCGAGAGAGAGAGAGAGAGAGTATATATGCTTGTCAAAAACTAACCTTCCTTCTGTTCCACCTTTTATAGGCCTCCTACTAGGGTTTAGGGGTTTGTCCCTTTTCATCTGGACCGTAGGTTGGCCTTTTGGACTGTAGGGCATCTGGACGCCTGGGATGCGTCAGAGTACTATCAGATCTGGACCGTAAGAACGTCCTGGATTCCGGGTGCCTGGAAGGTGGTGATGTTGCCACGTGTCCTAGGCTCCCCAAGGTCAACGCTGAATCCGTCAGAGTACTATCAGATCTGGACCGTAGGAACGTTCTGGATCCCGGGAACCTGGACGGTGGTGATGCCGCCACGTGTCCTGGGGTCTTATGTTTGGGCCCTGGGCCTCTTTAATTGGGCCTGACTTATTATGGGCTATCATTTGCCCCCCACTCCCTTATGCGGGTTTACCCGGATGGGGGAGTAGAGTAATTGCCCTTGTGCCGCGGCGCCTTTGTAAAATTTTGGGGGTTGTTTGATTTGCTGTCCCCAAACCCCGGGGTAAAATGGGGATGAGACTCCGGGGTTAGCTTGGTTAGTCACTTGATTTTAGTTCAAGGTGGGGTTCCTTGAAATACTTTGGAAAATTTTGGGGGTTTGATTTATTGCCCCTAAGCCCGGGGTCACTTGGGGATGAGACTCCGGGGTTGACTTGGTTAGTCATTTGACTTTAGTTCAAGGTGGGGTTCCTTGAAATACTTTGGAAAATTTTGGGGGTTTGATTTGTTGCCCCCTAAGCCCGGGGCCACTGGGGGATGAGACTCCGGGGTTGACTTGGTTAGTCATTTGACTTTAGTTCAGGGTGGGGTTCCTTGAAATACTTTGGAAAATTTTGGGGGTTTGATTTGTTGCCCCCTGAGCCCGGGGTCACCTGGGGATGAGACTCCGGGGTTGACTTGGCTAGTCATTTGACTTTAGTTCAAGGTGGGGTTCCTTGAAATACTTTGGAAGATTTTGGGGGTTTGATTTGTTGCCCCCTGAGCCCGGGGTCACCTGGGGATGAGACTCCGGGGTTGACTTGGCTAGTCATTTGACTTTAGTTCAAGGTGGGGTTCCTTGAAATACTTTGGAAGATTTTGGGGGTTTGATTTGTTGCCCCCTGAGCCCGGGGTCACCTGGGGATGAGACTCCGGGGTTGACTTGGTTATTTGATTTTAAGTTCTAATTTTGGGCACGGTTTGGTGGGCAAGTACGCTCCTGACATTTGATTTAACTGGACTCTGAAAAGCTGTCGCTGCAAACCCGGGATGCCAAGTGGCTGTTGGGATTCCAGCCGGGGTCAGAGATATACACCTATTATGCGTATCGTTTGAGTGTACAGTTTTTTGTTTCCCCCCCTTTTTTGCCTAAAAAGACGCGCCGTGACATGATTGCAGTAGTGGTAATAACTGCTGCGGTTATTAATTTATCGCCAATCAATTGGAGCCACGTGGCCCCGACGGTTTCTTTAACCCAAAAAAAACCGCTTACACCTTCTTTCTTCCTTCTATAAATACCATCCTCTCCTCTCCATTTTTATTTTACGCAAACACTTCCACAGAGAGAGCCAAGAGAGATTTTTCAGAGATTTTTCGGAGCATTTCTTGTTGAAGCCACATTTCTTTCTCCTGCCCATTTGTAAGTATCTCGATTATTTTGCTTCCTTTTTCACTTTTCTCTTGTATTTTTGCGATGCATGTAGTTATTTTGCGCGAGTTTTTGCTTCGCCACTTTGCATTTCTTGCTCGTATGTCATGACCGCCTTGATGTTTTGGCCTTGAATCTTTGTAGTGTAGTTTTTGCGTAGCTTTTCCAATGGCATTGTGTCTCATTTGTGTAAATAACATGGATTTTTGTAGTTTTGTATGCGAATAAGTGGGTTTTTGTAGTGTAAATAGTTGTAGATCCCGGGGTGTGTTCTTGATATCTGTTTTTTTATTGTATATGTATGTATATGCTGCAGATCTTGTTTTTGGGGTAAGATACGTACATGCTTTGTTTCTAAACTTGTTCTGTTTTTTGTCTTGTTTTGTTGTTGGGTTCGGGTTTGGCATTGACTCCGGGGTGCGTTTACATAGACACGTGTAGTATATGCCAGGTAGTCGTTTTAAGCGTATTGCTACTCTTAGGAATCGGTATCCCGAGCGTCCTGTCGGGTTAGGTGAACTTAACTCCTTCTACCCCTCTTCCTCTTCCAGCTGCAGTTCAGTAGAAATGCCTCCCCGGGTTGACCCGCCTCAACAAGTTTTAGCTCAGACCCTAGTATTAGGTCCCGGGGGTACCTTATCGAATCCGGATGGGTCGTGGGAGGATGTAGATGAGTATTTTGTCCAGTGCCGAGTGAACCCCAAGCCCCTGAGCTTTTATTACAGAGATTTATCTGAGGCATATGGGGGCCCGGATGGTTTGGGAGGCCGGGAGCCTTATAATGAGGATGAGATGGATAGGAAGTTCTTCACCGCCCCGGGTACTAGGTATGAGTGTGGGGCAGTTCATAGAGAGGTTCAGGAGAAATACACAGACGCCGAGGTAGATGGTGCCCTTAGGCTTGCCTTTAACCTTGATGACACCTACCAGTGGAGATGGCCTGAGGAGCATGAAAGGGTATACCACCGACCGGAGGGGGGATGGGTTGGAATTCCGCTTGAGCATCTCCGGGGCATGCGCCTCGGACTACATCAGTTCACCAAATCCCTATGCCGGGATGTTTATGGTATCCCTTTTACTCAGCTGGCCCCGAACTCGGTGAAATGGATCAGCTGGTTTTTAGCTTGCTGTCATGCCAAAAATTACCTCCCCACCTTCAAACTTTTTCATCATATTTTTAAAATTAAGAGATCCACCTCTCGGCCGATTTACGAGTTCATGTTTAGGATAGAGGATTATGGGTATCCCTCTGATAAGATGGTGCTCCCGGTTAGTATGCTGACGTCGCTCAAGGGATGGCACCGGGAGTTCATTTTTGTCCGGGGTGGGGATCTGGAGTTCATGCCACTCCATAAACTTGAGATTAAAACAGATAGGTTTCCGGTCCAGCGGCTCGGGCAAGCAGCTCTCGCGATGGTTTATGCCTTCTGTGGGGCACTTGGGACGCAGTGGACCCGGGACTATTTTACTAGCAATGAGAACATGCATGCTGCCGGATGTAAGTGTATTGTCTTTGCTTTATTTTGATACTGTAACTGTTTATTGATTGCTTGTATCCGGGACTGATTTCTTGCTGTTTTCCTTTTCAGGTATTCCGAAGTTGATTCCCTATCCCCCAAATATGTCTGCCCAACTTAAAGATCTGTCGGCCAAGCTGCGAAGGATTGGGGGAATGACTAGCGTGGATGTTGGGAAGAAGAAGGTTGGAGAGGGTGATGATACGGCCCGGAAGGCGGCGCCGTCTCGCCCGGGGAGGACGACAATCGTGATCGATGAGCCCCGGTCCGAAGACGTGCAGCAGGGGGGGTGTGATAAGAGTTCCAATGCCTCGAAAGAGGAAGGGTGTCCCTGCGGGTTCCGGGGATAACAGTGGCGATGTTTCTGAGGGCCCGGCTTCGAAGAAGGCTGCTATTGATCTGGCTCCGGACACTCCGGAGACTCTGAAGGCCTTGCTTGCTAGTTTTACCCCGGAGGCTCGCCGGAGGGAGTTGTTCGAGAATTATGCCAGCACGGCGGAGAGGAAGAAGTACAGGAAGGAGCCCCTTGATGATTTCCTGGTCGGGCTCCAGGAGGACATCACTGCTGTAAGCATTTTTCTTGTTTTCCTCTTGTACTCTTGTTTTTGTGTTGCCTAATCATGACTTTTAATGTTTTCAGGCTAACTCCCGGGTTGTTGGACTGGTTTGCATAACCCGGAGCCTTCAGGCGAAGGCTGATGCTGCCGAAGTCTATCAAGTTGAATCTGAGAGGCTATCCCGGGAGATCCAGGAGTTGAAAGAGGCCAGTGCAAGGGAGGCTGCTGCTCATAAGAAGATTATAGATGAGATCCGGGAGAGGCAGGACCGGGCTGAGGCTTCTGTCCGGGAGATGAGGGCTGAAAATCAGAAGTTGAAAGATGATCTTGCCGCCCGGCCTACCCCCGAGGAGGTTCTGGCAGGGTTCCGGGGGACTCCCGCGTATTTCGAAGAGCTGAATGACAAAGCCCTGGAGAAGATCCAGATCTGCTGGAAAGTTGCTTCGAAGTATCTCGGCGAGGAGCCTCAAGGTACAATAGACGTCTTCCTGGAGAAGTATATAGAAGAGGAGACCCGATTGGAGCAGGAAAAGGAAGCTGTCCGGGCAATGGAGTCTGGTGTTGGGACGTCCAGCGATGTTCCCTTCTTCTCCGGGTCGCCCCTTGCTGAGCAGCCTCCTTTACCAGTAGGCAATCCGGAGCAGCCTCCTTCGCCTCCCGCCGACTCTGCCGCTGAAGCTTAAAGATTCTGCCCTATCGTGGCATGTAATTTTATTTCCTTATTTTTAGCTTAAGTTATTCCGAACTAAGCCTTTTGGCTTTTTAGACGATTGTAATTTGAATCTTGTTTTGCCCTCCGGGGTGTGTTTTTCCCGGGTAGTTTAATGTTATTATGCTCTGTTTCCTTCATATTGATTCGCATGTTTAGAGCTTCGGTCTTGGACACATGGGCTGTGTTTTAGTGGACCCCGGGATGGGGTAAAATTTTAACTTGATAGAAAAATATTTTATAAATATACGTTGGTAGTGTTTTGCGGTCCCCGGGATGGGGTGATTACATTTAACTCATGGGTTGAGTTTTTATAGGACCCCGGGCAGGGGTAAGTCTCTATTTGATAGAAATTTTTAAAGTACACATGGGCTGTGTTTTTGCAGACCCCGGGTTGGGGTAAAAACATTTAACTTTGACAAATTTTATAAGTACTCATAGGTTGAGTTTTTATAGGACCCCGGGCAGGGGTAAATCTCCATTTGATAGGAATTTTTAAAGTACACATGGGCTGTGTTTTTAAATCTGATGGTAAATAAATAAGCGACATAATGAAATTGATTCAAACTATGGAACGCTTAAAGTAGAGTTTTTCATTCATATTGAGAGCAAAAATTACATTCTGGGGTGAATGAGGGCAATGCTTACATCAAAATATCATAATATAGATGTAGATGTGTTTCCAGGGTGTGCACCTTTTGCTTATTGGTAGAATTTCCTTAGGCGGGTTCCATGCCAGGTATTGGGGACCTCGGTTCCGCTGAGGTAGCTTAGCTTGTAAGTTCCCGGGCGGATCACTTCTTTGACTATATAAGGGTCTTCCCAGTTTGGCTGCAGTTTTCCCTGGTTAGTTGGGTCCGAGGCTTCAGTGTCCCGGAGTACTAGATCTCCTGCCACATATTCCCGTATTCTGGCTTTCTTCGCAAAGTAAAGCTTTGTTTTTTCCTTGTAGCTTTCCATTTTTTCTACGGCCCGATCTCTTACCTCATCCAGGAATTCGAGGTTGGTCCTGAGGCCTTCTATGTTGGAGGCCTCGTCAAAGTTGGTCACTCTGTGAGAAGGGGATCCGGTCTCTATCGGTAACCGGGCTTCAGTACCGTAGGCGAGCTTGAATGGAGTCTCCCCGGTTCCCGTCCGGGGGGTAGTTCTGTATGACCATAGGACCTTCGGGAGTTCATCCGGCCAATTCTTTTTAGAGTCTTCCAGTCTCTTTTCCAGACCTCGGAGTATAATTCTGTTTGTGACCTCAACTTGTCCATTCCCTTGTGGATGGGCAACAGATGCTTTTTTGTGTCTGATCCCAAGTTCTTTTAGATAGGTTTCAAAATCTGAACCCGCGAACTGCGGACCATTGTCCGAGATTAAGACCATCGGGATCCCGAACCTCATTACAATCGTGTCTACAAACTTGATGCAGTCTTGTTGGTTAATGGTTCTCATAGCCTTGGCCTCCGCCCACTTAGTCATATAATCTATTACTACCAGGACATAACGGAGATCCCCTCTCGCTCGAGGGAAAGGACCCATGATGTCAATTCCCCAGACAGCGAATGGGATCGGTGAGAGAACGGATCCCGGGAGGCTTGACCCCTGTTTTGGTACGTTGCTGAACTTCTGGCACTTACTGCATTTTTTGACATAGGCGAATGAATCAGCGTGGATTGTTGGCCAGTAATAGCCTTGTCTGATGACTTTGTAGGCTAGAGCTTTAGCCGCTAGGTGATCCCCGCAGATCCCTTCATGAACCTCACGGAGGCAGTAATCCGCTTCCTTCGGATCAACGCACTTTAGAGTTGGAGCAGAGAAGGTCCTCCGGTATAACTGATTGTTTTCTAGAAAGAAGCGTGCAGCCTTATACTTGAGGTACCGGGCTTTGTTCTGATCTTCCGGCAGGGTACCGTCCTTGAGGTAGGCTATGTAGGGCGTCATCCAATTCTCCGGGTTGCTAACACATAATACTTCTTGTCGATCGGTGCTGGGGGCTCCGAGTTCCTCGAAGTAAACTGAGCTGCTTAAATCTGAAGTATTCTGGACGAGCTTGGACAGCTCGTCTGCTTTCGCATTTTCTTCTCTGTTTATCTGTAAGATGGTCGAGTCTGGGATGGTTTCCAGGATTGCTCTAACCATTTCCTGATATCGGGCCAATTTAGGATCTTTTGCGACATATTCACCATTGGTTTGTCTTACCACGATCTGAGAATCGCTGTAGATTGTTAAACTCGTTACTCCAAGGGTTTTGGCTAGCCTGAGCCCGGAGAGTAGGGCTTCATATTCAGCCTGGTTGTTTGTTGCTTTGAAGGCGAAGGTGATGGCCTGCTGAATTACGAATCCATCCGGACTGGAGAGGATCAGACCGGCTCCGCACCTTTCGGCTGTGGCCGAGCCATCAACATGTAGCGTCCAAAGATCCCGGTTGTTAGACTCTTTTTCTCCTTTGGAACTGGTTTCAGGCATTTCGGTGGTTTCTGGAAAAGTACATTCCATGACGAACTCGGCCAACGCCTGGGCTTTTATGGTTGTCCTCGGGATGAATTTGATGTTGAATTCGCTCAATTCAATTGCCCAATTGACTAATCTCCCGGAGGCGTCCGGTTTGTGGATGATTTTGCGAAGTGGTTGGTTGGTGATTACTCTGATTTCCCTGCCTTGGAAGTATTGTCTTAGCTTTCTGCTCGAGTGTACGAGGGCCAGTGCGAATTTTTCCAGGTTGGGGTACCGGGTTTCGGCATCTTTCAGGACTTGGCTCGCATAATATACCGGGGTCTGTGTGCCATTCTCCTCCCTGATGAGTGCGGAGGATACTGCTCTCTCCCCGGCTGCGATGTATAGGTAAAGGGGCTCCACGGGCTTTGCTTTTGATAAAATAGGCGGGTTCATCAAATGTCGCTTTACTTCTTCGAACGTTGTTTGACAGTCCGGGGTCCACTGTATTAGCTTTTTGTTTTGGGCCCCTTTCAACAGTTCGAAGAATGGTAGGCATTTTTCTGCCAACTTTGGAATAAATCTTCGAAGTGCCGCTAGGCATCCTGAGAGCTTTTGGATGTCTTTTTGAGTTCGGGGAACTGTCATTTCCATTATAGCTTTGATCTTCTCCGGGTTGGCCTCTATTCCTCTTTCGCTGACCAGAAAGCCTAAAAACTTCCCGGAAGGGACCCCGAACGTGCATTTTTCCGGATTCAGCTTCATGTTGTACTTTCTCAAGTTTTCGAAACACTCCCGAAGGTCCTGGATGTGTTCTGAGGTTGTGACCGACTTGGCGATCATGTCATCAACGTAAGATTCCATGTTCCTGCCCAGTTGCTCTTTAAAGATGGTATTCATCATTTTTTGGTATGTTGCCCCGGCGTTGATTAACCCAAACGGCATCATAACAAAAGCGTAGACGGCCCGGTGCGTGATGAATGCCGTTTTTGCAATGTCTGCCGGATTCATCTTGACCTGGTTGTAACCCGAGAAGGCGTCCATAAAACTTAGCATGACATGGCCTGAGGTCGCGTCTATCAGCTGGTCGATATTGGGCAGGGGGTAAGAGTCTTTAGGACATGCTGAATTGAGGTTTGTATAATCCACGCACATTCGCCACTTGCCGTTGGGTTTTTTGACCAGCACAACGTTTGCTAGCCAGTCCGGATACTTAATTTCACAGATTATGTCTGCCTTTAACAACTTCTCGACTTCTTGGTCGATTTCCTGTTGCCTTTCCGGGGCGAAGTTCCTTCGCTTTTATTTGATTGGTTTTTGCTTTGGATCTACATCCAGGCTGTGCATGGCCACGGATTCATCGATTCCTGGCATGTCTTCCGGGGACCAGGCGAATACGTCAGCGTGTTCTTTTAGTAGGCCGATAAGCTCCTTTTGGAATGTGGTTTCCAATCCTTTTCCGATTTTGATTTTTCGGGTGGGGTTCCCGGGTTCCAAATCTACCTCGATTGTCTGTTGGGCCGGTTCTACCTTCGTCTTTTCCTTGCTCTCTACAAACTTTTGAATCCGGGCGTCAGCGTTGGTTACGCTGTATCCGGAGTCTTCGATCATGTTCACATCCATACGGGGCCTTTTACTAAGGTGTTCTCGATGCTTCTTTCTGCTTTGTCCCTTGGGCAGGGACATTATTTTCTTCCGGTTTTCGGGTTCCGTTTCTGCCATGACGAGTGCTTGACCATAGCATCTACCAGCCATTTCCCTATCTTCTTTCAGTTCTCCAGTGCCTCCTGGGGTGGGGAACTTGAGTTTCAAGTGGATAGTTGAGGGGATCGCCCTGAGCTTGGTGATAGTGGGCCTACCGAGGATCATATTGTATGAGGAGGTTGCGCTTATGACATAGAATTTCATCATATGGGAGATCACTCGAGGTGCGGTTCCAAATATGATGGGAAGATAGATGATACCCCGGATTGGAATCATGGTGTTCCCGAATCCGTACAAAGGGTCTTCAAGACAGGGATCCATTCTGAGGTGTCCGAGCTCCATCCTGTTAAGCGTGTGCTCGAATACGATATTAGCAGATGAACCATTATCAACTAGGATTCTTTTTACCTCGTTGTTTGCGACGTCGAGGGTCACTACTAATGCCAAGTTGTGATCCGGATCGAGGCCCTCATAATCAGAATAAGAGAAGCAAATTGGTTCGTCCTCCTGAGTCTGGATCATCATCACCTCATTCTCCCGATCTGGGCTTCGCGGTGGAGAGACTGTGCCACCGAAAACAACATTGACCACATTTTTCCCTCTTCCCGTGGCTCTGTCTTTGTCATTCGGGCCCCTTTGAAGATACTGGTTCATGTTTCCTTTCTTGATTTGGTCTTCTATGAACATCTTGAGGGAGAAACAGTTTTCAGTAGTATGGCCATGATCTTCGTGATAGCCACAATGCTTGTCCCGGGCCCTGTTTTCGGGCGGCGCTAGCAAGGGTTTCGGCGGATAATAAAATGGTTTGCCCTTGACTTCACGCAAAACGTCGGCCCGGGGCCTGTTGAGGGGTGTCCACTCTGGTTCCGGCTTGGGTTCCTTCTTGGCCTTTTGTTTCCTTTCGTTTTTTCTTAATTCGGGGGACATTTCCCGGGGTGGGGTTCCCCGGGACTGCTGAATGTAGTTGGCTTGTCTGTCAAGCTTGTATCTCTTGTCTCTCCGGGACGACGAGCGTCGCTCCGGAGACTCGTCGTCGTCTTGTATTCTTCTGTTCATCTTCATTGATTTGAGGAAGTCATTTTCCTTTATGAACTTTGATGCCAACGCGTATGCTGACGCCAGGCCTTGGGGTTCCTTGTGAATCAGGTCTTTGACATAGCCTTCACAAGATATCGGGTGCAAGTTTCTTCGAAAGATGTTTACTGCCTCCTTTTCTTCTAAGTTGGAGAGTTGGTTGATTGCTTCCTGGAATCTTTTGATGAATTCCGGAAGGGGTTCCTTGCTTCTTTGTTGGATTGTTTCTAGGTGACACATCTGCAGCTCGTTCATTCAGTTGACCCTAAATCTTTTCAAAAATATCTCGCGGAAGTCTCTCCAGTAGTCCACACTCCGGGATGGTATGCGGCTGAACCATTTCTGAGCGCCTCCCTTCAGTGTCGATGCGAAGAATCGGCATCTAGTCAGGTCGCTGTAATCATAAATATTGGATATTTGCTCAAAATAGTTCAGATGCTCTTCAGGGTCAGCCAGCCCGTCAAAAGAGTCGAAATCGAAATGCTTCAGCCCTGACTCTCTAGGGGTGGCTTCCAGACTCTTTGTGAACGGGGTCGCTGCTGCCCCTACTTCCATGTCGCCCTCCACTTTCCTTTTAAGGTCTCGAAGGGCCCGGGCCATTTGTTCTTGCTTGGACTCCTTCTCCGGTTCTGAGTCTGAGGAAACGTGAATCCGGTGGGCCCTTTTCTTTAGTTTGGCCTCCTCCTCCCGGATCCTCCTTTCTATAGATTCTTGGGCTTTAGCCTCTTCTTCTTTCCGGATTCTCTCCCGGAGGGCAGCTTTTCTTATTTCATCTCTGGCATCCTCTGGTGGCTTTTTTAAATTCTTCGCAATCCGGTCGAAGACGGATCCCCGAGATTCTCCGGACTGTTCTTTAGACCGCTCTCGCTGATCCCCTGGGCGGGTCTCCGGCTCGGCGTTCTGCTTTTCCTTCCACAAGTCCATAGCCGCCTGTATCTGTTCCGGGGTCATGCTTCCCCATGGGCTTGTGGTGATCCCTGTGTGTTTGTGGGCAGCTTTTTCAATGACTAACCTCTGATCTCCCGGTTGGAGATTTTGAGAGGGAGTCCGGGTTATGGGGAACCCTTCGTCCAGGTCTTTCGTGTCTCCATCCCTGGGTTGGGGGGGAGGCGGTAGGAAAGAGGTGGACACTGCTGCTTTGCTTTTTCTCGTAGTCATGATTACTTGGAAATGCTATGAATTTACAATAATAAACCTTGTAGAAACGGGTCTGAGAGATGGGTATTAGGGTTCTTACTGGGAGATGGTGTTTCGTGTTTCTCGGAGGTTCGACCCCTCCTTCTAGCGCCAATGATAATCCCAGATCACCCCGGGACCTTCTCCTTGTAGGGTCCGAACTCAAACTCCTTTTAAGCTGTAACAATGGCCGTGTGCGGTGTAGCTGTAGGGTGGGAACCTACAAAATAGAACCGGAGGGGGGTGGCGTCCCCGCGGCACCTCCGGCGTGAGGATGAGAAAGGGTTTTGAGGAGAAGAAGGGCAAAGTTGGGATTATACAGATATGTTTGTGAGGAGTACGTGTGTGCATGTAAGTATATGCGAGAGAGAGAGAGAGAGTATATATGCTTGTCAAAAACTAACCTTCCTTCTGTTCCACCTTTTATAGGCCTCCTACTAGGGTTTAGGGGTTTGTCCCTTTTCATCTGGACCGTAGGTTGGCCTTTTGGACTGTAGGGCATCTGGACGCCTGGGATGCGTCAGAGTACTATCAGATCTGGACCGTAAGAACGTCCTGGATTCCGGGTGCCTGGAAGGTGGTGATGTTGCCACGTGTCCTAGGCTCCCCAAGGTCAACGCTGAATCCGTCAGAGTACTATCAGATCTGGACCGTAGGAACGTTCTGGATCCCGGGAACCTGGACGGTGGTGATGCCGCCACGTGTCCTGGGGTCTTATGTTTGGGCCCTGGGCCTCTTTAATTGGGCCTGACTTATTATGGGCTATCAGTCCTCATATATCATTATGTGCTGCTGCCGCCCAATTCAATTTTGGTTTTCAAATAAGGAAACAGGTCTTGTTGTAGACCGGCCCCCTTCAAATAATTAGTCCACATTCATTTTCGATTTCAAGGCTAGAACCGGCTCAGTTACTGGTGCTCCCACAGACTAGGGCTCAGTTGTTATTTTCGGTGCCTGCGGGATGGTATTGGGGGTGTAATCGGGAGCCGAGTTGAACACTGTCAGACTCGTCTCGAATTCGATTAAAAATATTTGAGCTCCAATTTGACTGAACCTTAAATCTCTAGCTCAAATCTCAACTCGTAAAAAGTTTGATAGGCTTGAGTTCGGCTCGAAAGTACGATTCAATTTCACAAAATATTGACAAAAACTTGAAATAAGATCGATTCGACTCAGATTCGATTTCATTAAATATAATATATATAATATAATATATTTATATATATATAATATATTTATATTAAAAACAAATAAATATAGTAAAGGCTCAATAAGGCTAGCGAATTTTACAAGCTAAGTAATTTTAATTTCGAGCTCGGCTCGGTAAAAAATTTGAATAATTCGAGCTCGGGTTCGGCTCGATTATTACCGACCCAAATTCAAATACTTTACGAATCGGGTTCGAGTAGCTCACAGACAGTTTAACTTATTTTTACCCCTAAATGGTACAAGTTCTGAACATAAATTGTTATTGTTTAACAATTCTTACCTGTCATGAGCTGGTATAAGAAATTAACCTATCGGCCAACAAAGGGTCATTAGCTAGCAGAACAAGCCCAACTGCTAGAACTAGGGCTGCAAATGAACAAAATCGTTTGTGAACAAAACTCGGGATCATCTCGTTTAAGTGAACTCGGATCGGCTCATTTCCTTAAACGAATTGGTCTTAAACTGAAAATGTGCTCGGATAAATAAATGAGTCGAGTTTTTTGTCTGTTTGGCTCGAAGTTGACTCATTTAGTTCGGATTCGGCTTGGACTCGGCTCAGATTTATATATATTATAAATAATAAATTATAACTAATCCCTAAATATTTTTATTATAACATTTTTTCATCATTCATTAATAATATAATTTTTTTTTCTAAATTTAACACTTGTTTTTTCATAAGTAAACTATTAAACATTGTTAACATGATATATTCATCTCCAAATTCTTTATATTTTTGTAAACACCATTAAATAAATCTTAAACATAATAAAATTGTATATATTCTTAAAACTGCTCGTAAAAAATAAAGTGATATAGATTAAGAAACAAGTGTAGGTGAGTGTGTGTATAATTGTAATATAATAGTATTTGATCTCGATACAACTTGTAAAATTATAAATTATACTTTATGGTAGGTTGATTGAAAAATATATGTCAATATTAGTGGACAACTCGACTCGGCTCGAGTTCGATTGTTCGTGAATAAATTCGTGTTTGGTTCAGACTTGGCTCGGTTATAAATGAGCCAAATTTGAACAAAATTTTTGTTTCGATTATTAAAATCGGCTCGGCTCAACTTGTTTTAGTAAAAAAGGTTAGGCTGATCAGGTTGAAAAGAACTTGGCTCGGCTCTGTTCGTTGCTGCTTTAGCCAAAACCCCTTACGTTTAAATGGATTAAATATATGCCAACTTGAATACAGCTCAATCCAGCCCGTTATATGATGACATTAATCGACCTATTACTCCTTCGTCTCACTGTCATATTTACTTTCCCTATTTGCACGTATTTTAAGATTTCTATAAAATATAGTTTTATAATGTCTTTTTTTTTAATTTTTTTTAATATAAGTTTAAACATAAAATTTTTATTCAGAAAAAAAATAAAAAAATATTATGGAATTATACTTTTAACGAGAATTGAAAAATGTGCCGAAAAATAACGTAAACAAATCAGTATGACTGAGGGAGTACATTTTAACCTAACCCGTCACTTTTTTAATACAGCTACCCAATCCTATTATAGTGAATTTTAACATGTTTCTTAAAGTCTTGTATTGTATACAATAAGTCGAAGTTGTGTGTTTGTATGAAAAAGTTATTTCAATTTCTTGATGCTTTACTAATTCATTGGTTCCCGATATACAGGTGCGGTTATAAGTTCAAGCATGAGCGGATAAATTTAGGATGATGATATATGCGTCCCTAAATGTACTAGTTATCTTACCCGTGCTACGTATACGGAGTTTAGTTATATACGATCTTTTTTTTTATTTTAAAGATATATATTCATGAAGTTGCGATAATGTGTACCAACATTTTTATACCAATATCATCATGTGTAAATACTAACAACGAATCATTCGATAACGTCTATTCCCTTTTTCTATCTTTGATAAAGAAATGGTATAATATTGTAGTCAAATAGTATGAAGAGTTCTATTTTTTGTATATAGTTTAAGCACGTTTATAGTTTAAACATTAACCACATAACGGAAAGGATAATAATCAAATTATAGGATAAACTACCTATCATTAAAAATTATTGGTCCATTAATTTAAAATTTTACAAAAACATAAAGAACATCCAAAAGTTTCTAACATGGTTTTTGATAAACATTCTTTAAAATATCTCCTCAGAATGAGGAGATAATCAGCACATTCTTTAAAGACACATCACACCATTCGAGTAACATGACTGTTAAAATCAGAAAAACTAAATAAAATTGATAACAACCATTCGGTTATTCTAAATTGTTCTAAATTGTGGTAATTATTTATGTGATTAGAAAAGAACCGCCCCAAAACCACTGGACATACTCACACGTATATATACCTTTGGGTATTTTTTTACATTTAGATGTATACTATAGATTATAAAATGACTTCACGAAGTGAAAAGAGGAAGAGATGGTCAGGCATAAAGAATGTAACGGAGCAAGAGTTGCAAAATTTGGCTAAAATGTGCGCAGACTTCAATAATGACATGGAAGAAGCAAAGATTTTCTACTCAGAGATGTATGCTACAATGGAAAACACGCAATCTGAATTGTTTGCTCATTTCGTTGGCCAGGAAAAATTTAAGTAATATTTAAATGTGTATCTGATTTTATGATTTATATTGCTTTATATTACAAATTGAATGACATTAGTTTTAATGTTTCACAGCGAAATAGAAAATACTCTGAAAAACGGATCAAGAAAAAAATGTGGAGAGTCATCACAAAGTAGTACCAAAATTCCACATTCATATACAGGAAATTCACTCAGATTCCTAGGTGATACGTCCACATCTATACATGGTCATGAGAAAAACTTCAAACAGAACACGGAAGAAATGATAAGTGCATTTCAAAAGTTTGGAGATGGGTGAAAATAACATCTTAATAATTTGAATGCTCGTGCTGATATATTGATTGAAGAAAGTGGAAAGCTTTGCATATTATTAGATGATTATACTTGAAATATATAAATTATGTTCCAGTCGATATGATGTGATGATGTATTGTAAATGTTTTAAGTTGGAGGACAGTAATAAACGCTTTTATGCAAAAAATCTAATTAGGAATGATTGTTTATGTTGGATTACTATCATGTTATGTTTACTGTAGATGATTAAAAAGATATATATACATTGAACAACAATTTATGCAGTTTATTCTATTTACAAACATGTTTTCCTTACATGATCTACATATATCACATTCACAAAAATTGAAATATTTTTATACTTGCACAACCTGACCATCGTTTGCTGGTTCGGGATTATTAATTTCAAAGTCTTGAAATCTTGTTTGCTCTGTCCCAATACCTAAATCCATGTTTAGGAAATTCTGTATATCTGCAACAGGCCTATCAAATGTTCGAAGGTCATGTGAATCATGTCTGCCAAGTGTTGTCAAACGACGTGCAACTGCATTCCTATGAGGGTGAACCAAATTAAGTTCATAACGGATATTCTTATCATTAAGCCATGAAAGAATAAGTCTAAAAGTCTGTCTAGTATGTGGTGTAATTCCTTCTTTTTTATAATATTTGCATTCACGATATGCTTGTATATTGTCAGTTTCAATGATCACCCGTTCGTACGAATCCTGGAATGCACGGCGCATGCCTAATAAAATAGCCCATAATACACTATTCAAATTTGTAAGGCCTGGAATTGTGACATATGCCAGTCTGAGAAGATGACCTCTTGCGTATCTTACAACAACACCAATACTGTTTCTATTATCGCCTTCAGGAACATTCTAAATAAACTCACTATGCACATTGATCTTCACCCAACCATTAGGAGGAAATTTCCATACACGCTCAACATGTTCCATTCTTCTTAAATGTATAACACAGCAGTTATTTGTTTATGGGTATAACTTGATTATATGAGATATTATAAAATGATTCATGCTAATATATAAAGAAAAGAATTCAAGGGATGTGTCTGCACCAAATAGTTGTAGAGTTTTAAATAACTAAAAAAATAAATAGAAGAGTTGAGAAGATGTGTATAATTTTAAATAACTAAAACTATTGGAACAGTTTAGACTGCAATATTGTTTAAAAATGTGTCCAAAAGAGAATTAATATGTGGAAAAAATTACATAAATAATTTTTAATTTTTCGCACATGATTTAAGCAATTGATACGTATAGTATCAATTCACCAGAAAGATATAAGGTTTTAGATGCATGACAAACAAACATGTAAGCAACAGAAAGAATTGAAGTGTAAAAAAATAAAAACAAATGAAACTCTAAAATCGGATTATCTGAACATGCCATTGGATAGAGTGGATAGCATAATTCTAAGCTCATGAGAGATATATAAACATCTGCATTTCTCTTCGCCTTTTACGACCTAACTTAAGGTTTGGATCCAATACAACCATTATGTCAAATTTAACTAATCTAAAGGACACCAGAATGATATCAGCGAGCATTGTACATTATACTTGATCAACAATCACATATATTAGTTATAAAAACTGTCCTGATGAATAATGTGTGTAACACAGTAAGAGTCGAAACAATAGTACTGGTGAATCACAACTTGCATTTGAGGATGATGCAAGTAATATAATTTAAAAAATGCAGACATTGATAGATTTGTCACACATTGACACATTTGTGTAAGATGTATTAACTTTAAACTTCAACTATAAGCTAAGAATGCACAACGTAGACGTCAAGAATCTTGTAATCAAAATAAGGTTATAAAAATATGTCATATAGATTGATAGACATAAATTCGAGATACATAAGTTCAATTGAAGATAACACAAATCCATTGAGTAAATTTAATAATTCATAGCATAAAGTAAAATCTTGAAAAGAATCAGTTAAAGAGTGCATTTGTGACATTTTGACTTCCAAAGATGCGCAATCTTCAAACCTTCTGGCCATAATTCACCTTCTTCCTGATAGTTTCCTTGTACTGCTCTAGTGCAAAGTGAATTTCACAAGTCTACCTCAAGTGGAGGTCCATCTAGAAGGTCTAATGGTTTATTACTCCGTGCATTTGGATATATTTTATTTGTTGGTAGCAGGAGATCATTTCCAGCAATGTTACCGTACATGTCAGAGAGCAGAGTAATAATCTATTTCACTCTTTCTCTCATATCAGTATTGGTGACTATCATGTACATTTCAGTAGCGGTACTATCTAATTCAGTTGGTCTATATAATGCATTAAAGAAAATGTAAGTAAATCTGGATGGGAAATATGTAGAAGATAGATTTGATAAAACCTCAAGATGCATTTGAACATTATGCCTCTGCAACAGTCTGAGAGATGAGTTAAAAGAGCTTGCCTGATGAACATTGTGTCTAACACGATAAGATACAAAGCCATACAACTGGTCACGTGTAACTTCCATTTGATGCTGATGAAAGTCATATAGCTTATGCCAGTTAAGAGCTTCAATGACATACTTGATATGTTTCTTTGATTTTTTATGCTCCCATACTAACAAAAGCTTCACAAACAAACTGAAGCTTTCTGTCTGAAAAATAAGGTGAGAAAAAAGAAGAGTGATAAACTTTAGTGAAACAGTGAAAATAGTTTGATCAGCCATTTGAGAAACTTTTGGTGAAAGATGTAGTTAACTTGTTACTCTTTTGAGATTTAAAGAAAAGGAATGCGTAAATACTTAATGGACAAGTTCAGTTGTTTTGGACAAAAGGTTACAAATGTTTCATCTTCCCTTTCGTGTGTAATATAGTTTTTTTGTCCGGAGAAAAAACTATAAATATAATAATCTGTATGTACTTATTCCCAAAACCATATTTTACTTATAAAAAATCATGTAAATCATATAAGAAAATAAACTAAAGATAAAAGAAAGTAATTATATAAAAAAGTCATTAATGATGGATATATATATATAGTAAATTTCGTTTACCCCAAAAAATGCTCCTCTTCAAGATATGATTTATTTTTATCTTTGGCATCCTTATTTTTTGTTCTAAATAGATTTTTATTTTGTTTAACTTTATTAAAGTGATTTTTTTAATAAACTGAAAAATAGATTAATAACAATTCAATAGTGCAACAGATACTTAAATAACCAACACTGATTTTATTTACAGTTCTATGTGTATATTTTTTTAAAGTGCTGGAATAAATGAAATTAGAATATTCATATTATTTACTTTTCTTTTAAAAAATATGTAATTGTTATGTAACTTATAAGTAAAATCAATATTTTTTCCAAAAAATATTAAAATTTAGTTCTATTGGTTCTTTTTAAAATTTGAAATTTGGTATAATTCACCTTTATTATTTTCATCACATTTGGTATAATTCACTTAATTTCAATAAAGCCAATATTATTAGTAGTTGTGTTTACATGACATAGTAAATTTCTTTTTCTCGTTACATGAACCTCTTACTTATATAATTATATAATTAATTATTGTTATACGGAAGAATTTTGCTTGTCACAAATTACTAAATTAACTCTATCCAAATATATATAATATAGTACTCATGATGATGTGTTTCGTTTTATAATAGAATTATCATATGAAAATATTTTTAGAGCGACTATATTATGAAAGTAATTAGTATTAAAATTGAATTGAGTGGTCTTTAAAAAATATATATTATAATAATCAGCGATTTAGTTCGTATTTACATTTGTAAGTGATTCAAAATTTCGCTTAAATTTTTACATTATAAAGTGAACATATTTTATTTTATCAAGAGTAAAATATGACCATTATAATAGTTCTAAATTTTTTAATAAAATACAATTTCATACAGTACGTAAGCAAATATTCACTAAGTCTGGTGAGTATCAGACAGAGATGATTATGTTGCTATAATTCACTAAGTCTGGTGAGTATCAGACAGAGATGATTATGTTGCTATAGAATCTCATCCTTCTACTAAACCCTCCCAACACAAACTTGCTAGAAAAATTCAAAGAGCATATCATCCTTCTCCTGCTTGATTCTACTGGAATCATCATAATAAATACCAGACAGCGTTTACGCTCAAACCATTGGGAACCTTTCCTCCAATGATGAAGATGAATATCAGAGCAGCGTATGTAGGCTTCAAGGCTACTACCGTATCCAGTTAGGTCATCACATGGAGATATTTGTATAAGGTTGGCAAGTAGTGAACTGGGATACAACTCTCTGAAAGAGGAATAAATAGCTCATTCTGGTGATGTTTGCATCATCAAGAAATCAATACACATACACATGCATGCCTCCTTGAGCATTTTTTATTGCTCAAAAGCTTCTGCAAAAACAGGTGGTCGTGAAGAGGTGAGAGCTACAATTGACGAATGAGAAGTGTTTCTCCATTTCAAAAGTCATCAGATTTCTGAGTATTAAAATAGAGATTTTTTTAAAATTATTTTTAGAAAAAATATTATGAGATACGTAATGTCCCAGATACTGCTTTAAATAGAGAAATATCTGATGACTTTTGCAAAAGTCATCAGAAATCCACTTCATGTACTAATCAAGTTGCTAAAATCAAGTTGATCTTATGGGAGATAAATAGCATTTGAATGCTAAATAGCCGATTAATTGAGAAGTAATGATAGGCTTGATCTTGCTAAATTCATAGCAACTTAATCATCCTAAAGGAACCAATGAATCGGCTATTTAGCATTCAAATGTTATTTATCTCCCATAAGATCCATAATTACAAAGGCATCTTAGAGGACGACATATAGCATGATGGAACAAAAGTAAAAGAAGGAAGAATAGTGGCTTACATACCAAATCCCATGGGTAGAGTAGAGTACAACTGAGGTCTCAATGCAGCTTCACTTAAACATGAGATATGGCTTAAAAGAATCATTTTCAAATGGCAACTCCATTGAAGTTCATTGTCTTCCATGTTTACATATGAACCGGTTGAAAGATCAAAATTTGTATCTAAGTTCCTGATCAGAAATTAAAAATATAATGTAATAAAGGACCAAGATAGTGTGGCAATAATACCTGACTACATATTTTTTGATATGCAGGCTGGTCCTGGGAAAGGATTCTGCGTGTCTCCAAGTGAAGATGGCAATTATGATTTTGTGTTAGTTTTTCAAATATGAATTGGTACTCGAACATCCTGTGAAGTAAAGGATGATGGGAATATAATCAGTGGTGTATGGCGCGGAAAAAGGAGACACTGATTCATGCATCATTGATCAAAAAACAGGCTAGACACACATACACATAATTCATCATAATTTTGTAAACACTGCTGTAAACTTTATCAGCACACCATCATCTCCTGCCAAAATAAAATCAAATATAAGTAAAAAATAAATATATAAATATATAAAATCTACACAAATAACAATACTAATCAGAGATTAGACACACATACACTTAATTCACCACGATCAAAAAATCATGTGCTATGTATTTAGACATAGGTTAAAAAATCATGCATCATTAATCAAAAAACAGGTTAAACACACATATACTCTAAGCTTTATCAACACATCATCATCTCCTGTCAAAACCATAATAAATATAAGTAAACAATAAGTATATGAACATATAAAATCAATATAAATAACAATACTAAAATCACGAAAAACGGATATTGAAAAGATGGACATAATTACTAACCTGTAGAGCACGTATAACCTGCAAAAAGAGAGAGAAGAATGAGATTCAAATATTAGAAATTTATGTAGATAAGAAAATTGATTCATTCATCTTGATAAAATTAGGTACGTGTTTATATCATTATATATCTATCTACTTCAAATAAAAGCAAAAAATAAGGAAGATATTAATTAGTGATTATTTTGATGAGAAATTTGAAATTCAAAACATAACCAATAAGGAAACTAAAGATTATTATTGACATAGAAATTTAACCAGATCTGAGAAAATCATGCAAATATTTTTAAACATTGTCAGTTTCCTTAGATAAGATGTTTAAAATTCAAAATATACCTAATTTAGTGTTAGTATGGTTAATAAATGGGTAATAGATGGATAATTCATGGGTTTATAGTTTATATGCAAAATGGGTTATGGGTAACCCATTTAAAGTTGGATTATCCATAGCTGAAAGTATATTTACCAAAATGGACATGGGGTAGTATAATTTTTATTGGATGGGAGGGTATTTGGTGTAAATTTTTATTTACAATCAACTCGTATTTATAATTATCCGTAAAACGTGATTCAGTTATAGACGGTGCGATCAGTTAATGCGGTTGAGTAATTCGTCTATACACCCTAATCAATATCATTCAAATATGATTAGCCAGTTTTTTAGATAATAATGGAGTTTCAATTGTGCATACCGTATCTCTTATAAATATGTTATGTTGATAATCAATTTTATGTTGAATTTATATTTAGTTGAGTATTACTTTACAATAATTTTGTTAGTATTAGGTCATCTCCAATCGTTTCTCTATTTCAAAGTTGCTTTATCTTTATATTAAATCACTTTTATTTTATATCACTGTTTTATCTCCAACCATTCTTTAACCTTTATTTTAATAATTAATATTCCTTCTGCACAACAATACATAGACAATGATATAAAATTGGAGAGAGATATAAAGAGATAAGATGTGAGGGAGTTGGTTAAACAATTATATTTAATCCAATTAAACGTAGGGGTCAGTTTATTAACGAGTTGATACTGAACTCGACATGACACCGTTAGTTTGTGGTTCTATATTTTATTAACATCAAAACTCATTTTTAGTGTCATACAAAATTTCAGTGTTAAACATGTGATTTTATTTTTATTTGATTTTTGAAAGTACAGCTCTTTAATTATAAATAGCTGTGCAAGTATGTAAGAGTTTTACGAAATGTGCAATTTCCTTTAAATCGAACCGTTAAAGATTAAGTACAGATACATGACTGAAGGGATTCTAAAAAAAGATTATGACAGGGATTTAAAAAAAGATTATGACAGTAGGAAAAGGCCTAATAGCATCTCCAAGGGTATTAGTTATTTTCATTAGCTAAAACGGGATAAAATAGATATTATCTAAAATTTGTTGAATCGGGAGGAAATTTTGTTTTAATGGTATTAGCTATAATGGTTAGCCATATTTGAAAAATATTATTGATTGTTATTTTTAAATTTTAATGATTTTATTCATATTTTATATCTATCTTTTGAAAACAGAGGTTGTAAATGAATTATTAATATTTTTTTAATTTTTTTATTTATTACAAGTAAAAAAAATATACAATTAATAATTTTTTTTTGATATAATTGTTACAATCTAAACATCTGAAAAACTAGTTAACAAACATTACATATATATTATAAAATATTTACTAATTTTATTTATTATCGTTTATAAGTAATTTTTATAAATACATAATTTACATTAAAATAGTTATAAAAGTAATTAATAAATTTAGTTAACATTAATTTTTTTAAAACAAACAATGAATTTTTTTATAATTTTATAATAAAATAATTTTACACTTAAAATTAAATAAAATTAAAATATAATATTTAAAAATAATACATATATATATATTATAACTATTAAATTATGAATATATATACATATATGGGTTAAGTTATATAGAGACCACTTTTTTGGAGACCTTGGAGACCACTATTGCATAAAAATATTACAAAACCTATTATTTTGTGAATCATGCTCTATAAAGATCCTTATTTTATTCAAAATCTTGAATATTATATATGTACTGCATGTAAAAAATTACAAAAATATTTTATTCTGCAAAACATGTTAAGTTTGCGGAACATTTGTTCAGTTTGCGGAACATTAGCTTGCAGAACATACACATTATACTTATTAAACTTAAATGATCTTCAATGATTTTAATATATTAGTGATACTCGTAAAACATACTTTACAAAATAATATATTTTATAGTATTTTGATTGCAGAACTATTCTGATAAAAAAGGGATCCCCATAAAACTTTTCTTTATACATATATACCTAGAGACATAACTAGGATTATAGCGGGAGAATACATTTATTTTGGAGGGAAATGACCATTTGATATAGATAATGGATTTATCTAAAAGTTTTGCTGACAGGTGTCTGCTTTGGAGATGTGTTTTTTTTACATATTGGGTATATTTTCAAATCGCATGTGTATTTTTTATATACTTTCAAATTTTTGGTTGTCAGCAAACGTGCATGGCGTTGGACATGCTCTAAGAAGACGAATTGAAGGACAATTCAGATTTTAAATTCAAAAGAATTCACTTATTTATAAAATCTTTTAAAATATTTAAAATTTTAAAAATCATCAGATATTATTTATAATCCCTATTATACTACAATAAATTTTCAATAAAAATATTTGAATGAATATCATCAAATTTTTGAAATTTGAATTAAATACAATCAAATTCGACAAACACCTATTTAAAATTTAGCTAAAAACTTTGCTTGGTCTTCAAAGGTAATAAATACCTACGTGTAATATATATGAAGTTCATACATGAGATAACATGTAATAAATGACAAGAAAATACACATATATGCAATCTTGAAATTAAATATTATATATTCTTTTACAGAATAAATTACAACATTATTTAGCATAAATATTTACATGTACAATAAAAGTCATTCTCGCAATAATAACCTATTAATTCTCCATGAATATATTTCTCCATACACAGTTCTGTGCACAACTGTTGACGTTTTTGTTGTTCTATGCAACCGGGAAAAGGATTTACATTGTAACAAATCCCACTCGATGTACCTGTCAAATTAATATATCACAAATTACTTGAATATGATTTTCATAAATCTAACGTATTACAATAAGAAGTTATATCCTCCGTCTCCTCCTATTGTTATAGTTTATTCGATAGTGTATGACACTTATTTTAAGATTAAGAGAAAGTTTAGTTTTTTAATATATTTTTTTCGAATAAAAATTTTAATATTCTATTTTTACTGAAAAAAAGATTTTTTTAAAAAAAAATATAAAACTATACTTTATGTTTATGCGTGCTTACTCTCAGAAACGATAACAATCATATCGACAGTATTATTTTGCTTAAGCCCAAATATCGATCCTTTAAATTAACAAATACATAAAAGGAAATGTTATTTCCAGAGCAAAATTTTTATTTCTAGAGCAAACATTAAGTGAAAATGCTAAACTACCCCCTGTACATACAATAAACATTTTTTGAAAAGATTAAGACATGAATAATTTGGTAATTTCATGCTATAATGCTCTTAAAATAAAAAAAATGCTCTGAAAATAATATTTTTCTACATAAATGGTAATCAGTAAAAAAGAAAATTTCTAAATTGGGTATGACTTGCCTAAACCAAGATCGACAGCCATGTTTGGTGAAGATTTTACGCTTACAAGAAACGTAACGAGTATAACAACGATGAAAACTTTCTTCATCTTGTCTAGTTTAGAAATCATACAAAAAATATTTTGAGTTAGTTTCCTGGCCTATATTATAATGCAAGTTTTATCTTTCTGAATTTAAGGACGAAAAAAATGTCATTCATAAGAGATTTTGATACTTTGTAATCAAATTTATATTATCCTTCATGGATATTATAAACGTCTAGACATTGTACATGAGATCATATATTTGTTTTAAATCATATTTAATTCTCAAATATCATGTAGTGATGTGTGAGATCTTTAAGATTTTGGGAAATATTAAGTATATTTTATTTTGGATAAAACAGATTTTGTTAGCACATCTACACATTGTTAAGAAAATACTCCCTCCGTGTCTTCATGTTCTTTACATTGAGGATGAGGTATTAGCACGCATTTTAACGCTATCGTAAAGTATGGTGTGCTAAATAATTTTATCTTTTGAATAAAAAATGATTTTTAAATTTTTATATAGAGAAAAAAAATTAAAAATAAATTAAAAATAAATTTTATAATAGCCTTAAAATGTGTAAGTAAAGAAATAAGTGAGACGTTCGTTTAACAATATTAATTCAGATTGTTGTAAACGAAATTAATTTGAAATATTCGCAGAAAATAATATAAAGCGTGTTTTGTTAGAATAGTTTGCCTATATATCGAGTGCTCTTAAACCTTTTATCGAACGTATATTACTTATGTGGGCTGGGCCAGAGGTTATTTCTAAAAGGGCTATCTTAATTAACATGGGCCAGGGTTTACAATATGGACCGATAAGCCTTTTCAAGTAAAAAGTGGATTCTAACAAAAAATGGAAGTAAAAATGGGCGTGTAATTAATTACTCAAAATACGTATTTTTAAAACATGTACTCCCTCCGTCCCTAAAAACGTTTCCTATTTGTGTTGGACACGTTTCTCAATGCACACTTTTAATTGTTAATATCTTTAAATTTGTATATTAAATATAAAAATTTCACTGTATTAAAGTACTGATAAATACGAATCCAACAATATCACTCATGACTATGTTTGATATTATAGATTAGACATAAATTAGTAGTCAATCGCTTATCGTGAACAGTACCGAAAGTCAAAAGAGGAAACATATATTGGGACGGAGGGAGTAGCTAAAAATACCATTTTAGTTATATGTTTATTGATCGGATTAGTGTAATACACATTTGAGATTTGGGCATGTCAGAAAATTACCAGAGATACGCAATTACAGTTTAAGTATTACCATTGGGATACGCAGTTGCCAAATGCGTATCATTTGCGTATCATAAAAAAAAATGAATACCCGCTTAGCAAATATGTATCTAGAACAAAAGAAAATATCCAACTGTAAATGCGTATCTCAAACGGTTTTTTTAGTCATCCACTATCAGAATGAGTATTTTCAGCCATTTGCTAAAAAAAATGTTTTTAACATTCTTTTTCATTTTAACATATATATAAATTATTATCAACACACAAAACTTAGACATGTCTTTAATAAACCGCTTTTTTCAAAACATTCTTGCAAGTAAATTCGCATAAATTCGAATTTCCTACAAGTAGTTATTTTTATTTTAGTAAAGACGTGTCGTGTTAACGTACATAATCAACACATAATGGCTGAAATAATTGAGTGAGAGAATGGTACCAGCACGTTAACTACAATTACTACAAAATGAATGTGGAAATGTACAAAACTCAAATAAACCTCAAATTAGTAAAGTTAACCAACGTCATATTATTACAAACGTGTTCGAGTACAATCACTTCTAAAATCTCAAATAAATGATAAGCATTATATTTAATAAGAGAAGATCAAAGGCCCGAACAGTGAAAGGCTGTCATGGTTCCGTCCGGTGGCTCTGTAATGTTGATATCACATCCGACGTCGTAGATGTACGCTTTATCGGAGATGCGTGATTGTGTATAAAGTGGCTCAATACTAGAATGAATCAATAAATAAAAACATATATATTCTTCAAAATCATAACTAGTCGAGTTGAAATAAGTATTATTTCCTGAGGAAGTAAAATGTAAATTTTTAAATAGACCCGAATCAATATAAAATGATTGAAAACTAATAGAATCTAGTGTTATATTATAATATGAAAGACTGATATTTGTCGTAATATTTAATGGTGTTATACTGTGATAATTTATAATATCGAGTGATAAACTAACATTATACGAAAGTGTGGGTTGAACATCAAACTGATATAATGTCATGTTTGATAGTTCAACTTTAATCGGATCATCGGTGTATTCGTGATGATGCTGACGATGATGATACCGATTATACATAATAAAATATACGGAAAGTGTTATAGTCGGTGGTAAAATAAGTATAATAATACAAACTAGTATAAAAAAACAACGATGTCTATATATGAAAGAAAAAATACGTAAAAAAATAGCATAAATAATTAAAATTGGTAAAAATAAAATATATATGGTAAAGCAGAAAAATTTATAATTATAATTTAAATTACTAGTATTATTATTATTATTATTATTAGTCACAGGTCTACCGATATTTGGTGTCTCGTTATATTGATCGACATGCACTATCTCTGTCTCGGTAGTACTATTCACCGCTACACTTATTTGGGCGACTTGAGGAGTCTTAACTTCCTCCGCTACATCATCATTTTGTCTGCACAATGATATAAAATATTATTATACGAGAGTGCATATTTTTTAATAATGCGTTATAATTTAGTTACACATGTATAATTGTTGTACCTGAATATATATAGAACGCTGTTCTTCAAAACATCGAATAGAAATCTCAGCATCTGTAAAAAAATGTTTGATTAAAAAAAATTAAAATAATCTCCTGAAAAATGTCTATAAACTATGTTTTTATACTTAATTACGCAGACAGTTGAGTACAAACCCTGTGTATCGTCCATGTAAACCCAATTATTAAAAATTGTATTCTAACCAATCATGTTATGTTGTGTTTAAGTAAGGAACATTATTATTTACTATAGATGTGTTACAACACTACAACAAAATAAACTAAACGACGACCAACTTACGACGGAAAAAGGTGGAAGATTTCGGTGTTTATCTTCTTTGCTGCGAGCTGGTCTGGAGCAAGGTGGGAGATTTCGGTTTTTATCTTCTTTGCTGCGAGCTGCTGTTAAGCTGTGGTGAAGTTGCTTGGTTGGATTATTGTTGTTGGGGCTCGTGCATTGCGTTTAGTTGCTGGATTTTTCTGGTCTTTGCTTGGCTCCTGGAGTGTTGTTCTCCTTGGAGTTTTGTTTTCTCTGAGTTGATTTTTGTTGGTTTTTTGTCTAGTTTTTAGGCAGGTTTTTTATTTAGTCTCTTGGTGTTGTACTCGTTGTATATTCTTCTTTCTCTTTTATATTATACAAGACTTAACCTTATTTATCCAAAAAAAGGAAAGAAAAGAAAGTGACAGGAATCCGGCTAGATATTTTTTTTAAACCTGGAAATACAAACTTATGACGGTTGTTCATCACATATTCCGTCATAAATAGAACCCAATTCCTAAAATAAGACGTTTTTTTTGTCGGAATTTTCTAACTTACGACGTATAGTTGCGTCGTAAACTTATGTTTAATTTCATTAAAAGTTGATCCCACAAGAGAACATAGGACATTATTTTTCGTTGTAAGTTGATAACTTATGACGGAATATACTTCGTCGTAAGTTGATTTATTATTTTATTGAGAACGTGGACCCCAATTTACTAACTGCGACGAAACTGTATTTTGTGACGAAAAACTGAACTTACTACTCGAGTAAAAATGACGATTTCAATAAAAAAACCCGTCGTAAATGGCCTGATTTATTGTACCGGAAGGACATATGCACTAAATACACTATGATAAAAATCTGCAACCACAGTTTTAAAATGTGAAAAATGAACAAGAGTCCAGCTATTTTTACCACAAGTGCATGACATTAAAAATATATTTTGAGAATCACATGGTATTGGCTGTTTAACAGTACTTGTGTTGTAAAGTTTGTTAACAATCAGACATTGACACTTTAAACTAGGCAGTGAGCAACTGGGAATGAAGATTTCGAAAGACGAAAACAATAGCCGAGGATCAAAGCTTACCTCTAGATTGAAGAAGTGTGACCATAACTTTACCTTCGAAAAAGAGAAGTTGTGCCTGCATCAAATGGACATGAGATGAGATTATCATGGCGATTTCACACTGGCACCATTCTTGAAGTACTTATATAAGTGCTACAGTTGGTATAACAGCCGATAAATCGTAGTCTCGGGCATTCAACATTTTCAGAAAAAATTGTTTCATGAACTTGACAAACTAAAATCCAATTCTAGATTGAAATTATCACAGTGCAAGGCTAAATGACAATCAACCTGCAACATATCTAGGGCGACAGTTTCTGACAATACTAGAATTTCAAGAGTTACTTGTAAATTATTCAACAAAAATGAAGAAAAATGTATGATCCAGCTCCAACATATCAAACTGAACAGAAATTCAACATACCTTGAAAAAAGAGGAACTTTTATTGATTATTAGTATATTATATATACCGGAAAAGGTGTAGGATTTTCTTTGCCACGGCTCAGCAAATACGTTACAGAACATGAGACATAAACTTGAACTAAAAATGAAAATTTTGAGTAATTTATAACATTGTTCAGCAGCTATTGAGTCTACGGCAAGACAACCACATCTCCTGTATTTTTCTAGTTTGGGACAATTGGATGAGTACTTACTTATTCAACTGTTAATCCCAATAATGTCAGGTTTACTGGATTCACAGCTGTTCAATTATATAGTAAAACGTATGAAAATCGTCTATAAGCTTTTATAGTAAAGCATATATCTAGCAACATAATTTTAATCTATGGCGTTCATACAGGCTGGAACTGGTAAAACATAGTCTGATCAAGTAAAATGTGTTGCTGTACGCTAATACAAGAGAGTGCACCTGATCTTCTTTATTTACCTACTTATTTTTGTTCATGGGTCATGCATTATTGTTATCTTTATCTGTAAATTTTCCTGTAGTCTTGTGTGCTAGTAAATCCTGTTGGTTAAAACAATGCAACTTAGGGCCTCTCTAGGCAATAGCTTTTAAGATGCTTATTGGACGTATTAGTTAGAGTGTTTTTTTGTCTAACTTAATTTGATTTATTTGTTTGCTAACTTTTGTTTTAATATATTTTTATTAAAGTTTTTCTAATTTTAACTTATAAATTAAGATAATTGTATTTAAAAATTATTTATTTTGATTCATTTAAGTAATAAAATTTCATAAATAAAATTATTTAAAAACTTACATAACTTATAGCTATTTATCTACTCATCACTTATAAGTCAATTATTTATTTTAAATCATATGTTACTTATTTTAAGATTTCCAAAGGGACACTTATATTACCTTTTAAAAAAATAGCTTTCTATTTGAGACATATGAATATATTTTTTCTAAAATTTAAGAGTATATTAATGTAATTTTTGTTTTTTTTTTCAAATTTTTAATATATTATTATTTTTATTATTCTAATAATGTAATACTCCCTTTGTCCCATGGAGTTCTATACGTTTACTATTTGCACGTATTTCGAGTATTCTCTAAAGTATAGTTTCATAATGTTTTTTTTAAAAAAAATTAAACAAAAGTTTAAACATGAAACTTTTATTCAGAAAAAAAAATTAAAAAAAATATTATTTTGGGACAGAGGGAATATTATTTTGGCTTTATCTTGTAATATGAAAATGAATATGCACGTTGGGAAGCTTACCAAACAATTTTTAATTTAGAGTTAGTTTGACGATTATTTTTTTTTTTTGAAAAAAATCAGAATTAATTTAATAATGAAAAGCCATACGGCATCTACAAGAACAATCGAGTCGAACAAACAAAAAATAGATCTTATCGCTGATTAATCTAGTATTTATCAAGACACAATCAAACGATTTGTTTAAATTGATATATACACATGTATCGCCTTCACCAAAACCAGTTTGAGCTATCGATCGTAGTTGTAATCCCATATAAATCTTTATCACTGAATCAAACCTCTGAAAATCCGGCAGATCTAACGTCTTGGACATCGAATCACACCAAAACACACCAAAAAAATACACCAAACTCTCATAAGGAGAGAATAAACAAAACCCAAATAAATTGGGAACAAATCTCACCCAACAAAGATTTTATTAAACAAAAATACAATCTTGAACGATAAAAATCCTTACCCGGGGAGGAGTATTATTGAAAAACACGAACAAAGCAAGGAAAATAGATGATTTGGGGCTTTCCACCGGTGAAAACTGACAGAAGCCCCGAACGGCCGTTAGAAAAAAGAGAGGCTGAGAGAGCTTTTTTTAGGGTTTGAGGAGGTGTTTGACTATTATTATTCTAACCATATCGAACATCAATGGAAGAGAAAGGGAAAAAAATTATATTAAAAATATACAATTTAGAAATCCTATTTAGATGAGATCTGGACTATTTTTTATATTCATAATTCTGTTTTATCTAAAAAATCTATTATTTTTTATTAAAATGATGGCAGTTCTATTTCTACGGGCTATGGATCTAATTGATGTGTAGTCCTCATATATCAATTATGTGCTGCTACAGCCCAATTTTACTAATTTGGGTTGTATACCTTATAATTGAGTATCGAACTCAGAATGTGAGACGACAAGATCTTAACCAGTTGAGTTATCTCATCGGGCTTGTCTGGTATAGGTTATTAACCTATCCTGTATGCCCGCAAAGAGTTAACCTGGTGGCCTAAGTTTTGTTTTTTTAATAACGGTTATTTCCTATTTTGATAACTAAAAATAAAAATAAATAATATTATACATGTTACACTATTAAGTTTAATAGTTTAAATTTAAATTTAATAGATGGATAGATATAATTTTAAAAATATTTAGATATTAAGGAATCCGTGTAATGCACAAGATTTAAGTTAGTAAATTTAATTATTGGACTATCTCCATGCAACGTTAAGTTTCCCCTAATTTTTGAGGCAATGTACGAAACAATTTAAATAAAATTTTCTGGACCCAAGAATTGTGCCTAAAAACCTCTCATAGGCTTAGAAAATCGTTAAAACACATTTAATTATGAATCCGACATTATGAAAAAAACAAAAAAAAAGACTATGATTCCAACATCCGTGAAGTATGACAATCTTTTTAAGTCTAGTATAAATAATCTTTTAAGTGATCAAAATCAAATTATAAAATCGAAATGTTAAAATTTATTTCTAATATTTATCCATAGATGAAAATGATCGAATAAGTAGTACACTAAAATAATAAAATTATATTTCAAATTCCCGAGTTGAGTTATTATCTGTCGTAGAACTATCAAAAATGGTTAAATAGCTTATGAACAAGAATGTAATGGCAGCATGCTCATGTTACATATTTTAACGACTAAATTTTACAATTCAACGAGATTTCGCGACACAGCTTGTTACTACTTCACATTTATAACTTGAATATCTCGGTTGTATTTCATATATAAAGAAAGGCATGGATACAGGTAAAAAAAGTGGTGATTGACCGAGAAAACGCCTGGCGGCAGAGTGATAAGAACGTATTAAAGCCGATTTAATCGAGAAAATTAAAACGAGAGACAACGATTGTTACATGAAAATAACAAGCTAGCTATTAAACGTCCCCCTTGTTTCTTGGACCACCAATAATTTAGCAAACTCGTGGACGCCAAATTAATGAGAAAATAAGATAGATTCATATATGCATGTAACCATGGTTTTTGCGTCTTTATCATTGATTCTCAAACGCTGCTTTCTTGGCTCATCAAGATTCAAATCAATCTTGAATCTAAGAGCCTCTCTAATAATTTTAGATAAATGATTAACTAAATAGCTTAAAAACGCCAACGAAATGTTGATGCAATGGTAAACCTCTTGTATCCCCTTTCGGAAAAAGTTTAGGAATTCGATCTATGCAGTGTGCATGTGTTACCCATTAACAAGTAATAAAAAAAAACATTCAAATCAATCTTGTTGTGCTATGGACCTATGTTTCTCCATGTTTAGTGTTTGTCTCACTTTCATCTAGATCCTACTTCTTTTTACTGTACCTCACTATTTCTAAATAATGTTTAGACAAATATGGATTGTGCAAACATCTTATAATCGAATTAGACAAATGTTTTTCGATAAAATTAGACAAAATTTTGGGTAAGAACATTTGTCAGAGTAAAATAGTATTTCCCTCCCTAAAAACGTTTCCTATTTGTGTTGGACATGTTTGTCAATGCACACTTTTGATTGTTAATATTTTTAATTTCGTATTAGTAATAAATATAAAAACTTTATTGTATTAAGGTACTCATAAATACGAATCCAACAAAATCACTCATGACTATGTTTGATATTATAGATTAGACGTAAATTAGTAATCAATCGCTTACCCTGAGTAGTACAAAAATTCAAAAAGAAAAATGTTTAACGGGACGGAGGGAGTATCGATTTTGATCGAAATGCGTTTAGCGCGAAAAAAATAAACATACCATTACAAGAAACTCAACTACAAATGATCATTCAAATACGATTTTAATTAAATTTTCCTGCCCATGTTCAACTGTTTTTATTTCAATGTACGTCGATAACAGTATAATCTAGAAGTTTCAAAAACGTAAAATTCATAAATAAATCTACCTTACTTTATGTAAGAAGTTATAGATTTTGAATACAAGATCGTTTGAATCATAAAATTATTATTTCAATTCTCGTTAATCGAATTCAAATCCGTGATCCAATTTCATAATTTGGGACTAATCATGAAAGTATTTGATATCAGAATAGGCACGGAGACATTAACAAAGTGCAAAGTAGAGGGGGAAGAAGAGAGGGGTTCAAAAATAAACAAAGTACACTTTATTCTTAATTAAAGCAAAAGCCGAAAAAGAAATGACCACTCACCTCGAAAGACGGCAAATATGAATTGACCATGCCCTACTACTGACCTTGATTGTCTAATAACTTTTCTTTACGTTGCATGTTTGATTAGGTATTACTTGCAAAAAGATATTTACAGCCGTTCGGAATCGGATGTATCGAACAAGTTGGAGAATGGTACTCCTTGTGTCTCAACCCCTTTTTTACGGTTTTTTTATGTCTTATCCAATTCTTTATATTTCAAAACTTATCAAAAATAGATAATGGGTCTCACCAATTTCCCACTTTTCATTCATTTTCACATTACTTTTACTCCACTATCTTCCTTTTATACATTAAAAATTAATGGATCTCAAACGTAAAGAATTGGCCGGGATGGAGGGAGTACTAAATGTTGTTAAGTTGCAGCTTATTTGCTTAATGATGAAATTGATGGGTACTTGATTTAGAAATTAAGTGGACGGGAGCTTACAATGGTTTTAAAGCTTAATCTATTGTTTAAGACGATGTAATGATTAAATAAAACTAGTTTTATTTTTCTATGTTAACCCAACTCGTTTAAATTCAGCTTATCTAACTTACGAGTAAATTCGATTTGACTCGTCAACTAAACGAGACAAGTTCAGTGAAGAATTCCAGCCCATTTAACTTAAACAAGCGATTCGACTCATTTAAAAATAATTAAACTCGAACTTATTTTTTTGAAACCCGAATACACGATTAAGGTTGGCTCGAGTGATTAGGTAAAATGTTTTTTAGTATCTGGCCATGGTTAATTTGCATAGAACAATGTTATATCGTGAAAAATATCCCAAAAATATTTTTTAGATGTAACGTGACGCTGTTTCATTTGTAGATTCATGTTAATGCATGTTGGATCCATTTCATTAATGAGAAAATAATTAATAATACTACATTCACTCAATATTTAAAAACATTTTCGTCAACGTTTTTTGGGACTTTTTCATTTCTGATTCACATATATGTTCGTGACGTAAATCAAAATAGTTAAATACTAAATATCATGTAAACGTGCTTAGCAACATAAATATCTAATGACGTTCGAAAACAAGTATTAAACCGTCCTTACCACCTTAATCACAAAAGACGAAAAGCTTAATTAAATAATAAGATGGCCTTACACAAAGCTAGAAGTGCATGGGTTGGTGTAGAAAAGATTGATTCAACATTGTACAATTACTATAACAGAAAGATGCTGCACTAAGCTTTCTTTTTAGAGCATGCCCCCTTCTTAAAGGTACCATTATAGACAGAGATCATGCATATTGAGCCTGAAAACAAGGGTAAAATAAAATTAAAGATTAAAGAGAAATTAAGAAAATGACAAAGAAATGTACGTTGTGAAAGTAAATTTAGTGATTATCCACCTCAATTGGCGAAAGAAGAACTGAAAATATACGGATTGTACGAGTTGGGGAATCAAACAGGTGCATAGTACAATTATTAAGGTGTTAAAAAGAAAAGTTATTTATAATGGAATAACTTATCCGAATTGGCTAAACGGAGGATATGATGGTACGATAATCGTAAATTGTTATCGAATTTCGTATTTTACATGAAAAATTAACAATATTGTTGTGAATGGATGTCTCTAAAACTTTTTAGATTTAATCTTTTGATCTTTCATAAATATGAGTCAGTTGACTTCTCAAGTTCATGTATCAAGTTCATGTATCAGGTTCATGTATCAAGTTCATGTATCAAGTTCATGTATCTTATATATCCTATACCTATAAATAGCCATATAAACGGAGCTTGTAAACATACTTGGAAATAATATATTTTCTCTTCTTCTCTCTTTCTCTTCTTCTCTTGGTGTATGTATACTATATTTCTAATACGTTATCAGCACGATTGCTTAAAAAGTTTGGAGGCCACTTACCGTACAAGAAATCACCTACATATCTTCTTTATTTATCTCACCTAAGGTATGTAATTTTTCATGTTAAGATAACTTGATTCGTTATTATTTCTCTACATAATCATATATTCACTACTAGAAATATGACATCAGACATCGGTTCAGAACCGATGTTAAAAAAAATCTGAACAGATGTCTTCGCGTGTGATGTAAAATGTCATCAGCCTTTGACATCGGTTAACAGCCGATGTCTATTACAGTGCTATACATCAGTTTTAAGATTAAATGTGATGCCTTTGCAACAAATTTCAGCTTATATTATAGTATTTCTAGGTGAATATGAGTATATTATGAGGTATTTATCCATTAAAATATGAAACCTACAAGCTCTAAAAGCCATTTATTAAAATTCTTTCGAACAAACCGATGTCAAAAGAGAGACTCAACATCGGTTCACTTATTTGCCCGATGTGAAATGCGGGATTAGACATCGGTTCATTTAGACGTCCCATGTGAAATATAGGATTAGACATCGATTTTGTTTATGTATCCAATGTGAAATCATTATGTTTAACATCAGTTATATTCCTAAACCGATGTGTACTCTCTACTATTTTAAAATTTAAGACATCAGCTTTTATAAACTTCCGATGTTATTTGCACTCTTTACATTGAGTTTCTTTTCATAACCGAGGTCCAATGTCTATTTCACATCGAATTTTTTAGTTCTTTTTCATTTAATATTATTTTACCTGATGTCTATCTTATATATTTCACATCGGTTTATAATTATCAATGTGATGTTAATGTTTTGTAATTTGCATGTCATCCTGATACTGTTCACATCAACTGGAACCAATTACATTTACAACAAAAAAAACCAAACAATGCAATATAAACATAAAGCTACATTGATACCAAATTTCTTAACATTCAATATCCAACAAGTGGTCAATTCGGACACATTTCAAGTCTAAATTAAATATCCAAACCACAAACAATAAAACCCAAATTCACTAGTTACAATCTAAACATATTTGACTTGGAACAAATATGTCAAAGGAAATCATAGAAGCCAAGCATAAAAGCCAATCGTCTCAGTCAAAGACAAAGAAGGCAAACGACGCGATTGACATATACCCAAAATACAGGATGCCAGAAACTAGCTTTATGATCTCCAACTTTGTGAAAACGTAGAAAATGGAATAGAGGAACATGTACAAGGCAGATGATCGTGCTGTCGGGTAAGCCCTTCACCACCAATTGTAATCTTCACTGCATGTTATTACCAGAATAAGAAAATCTATGAATAATACTACAGGATGCAAGCCACATAACATGTGTAGATTAAAATCATCAACCTCTACATCAAGGGCTGCTACCTCTACAGACCATCTTAAGGGGTTCAACGGGTTGCAATTTTAGATCTAGTTTACAGAGTTACCTTGTGATGAGTTTCGAAAAACCTGATCACTTCTTCCATGTGATTCTGAAAAAACCCCTACTTGACATGTTAAAAAACATTATTAGGAAATGATATGATTGAACTTTCCAGCTTATCCCAGTATGCAACTCGATGAACTACTTACCTCGACAAAGCCAAAGAATCCAGAACTCATATCACCTGAATCATCCAAATCAAAGAACGAACAGTTATGAAATGCATCCAGACTGCTGGCTATAAAGCAATTCGATACACTCATGCAATCATTTAGGATCAGAACTTCATTGAGGTATTTACATGGTCTGTCCAAATCTAATGGTGCAAATGATTCGGACTGTATTTACAACTCGCCAGTTAAACTAAAAGTTTTTGACAATGAAGATGTGATGATGGTCCTTTTTTGCATTCTTGGAAGTTTTGCAAGAGATATGTTCTTCTCGTTGTCATAATTAATATGCTCATATACCTGCATATACAATAAGTACAAGCGTGGCTGGATTTGTTGTCATTGGTTGTCGTCATTCCTGGTAACATATAAAGATAAGGGGATAGACTATAAAATTGATAAAGGGAATAAAAATACCAAAACAAAAAGAGCACTCTGATCTGATACCTCCCCTGATTTGCATCCCGGACATTAGCTAATAGTTTGGATGCTGGAGATGAGACCTGAAAGATATATATTAAAAGAATGAAAGATTAATACTCTAAAAAACCGTTTGACACACATATTCCAAGATTCTGCCGGGACCAAGCACTTTATTATTTATATATAAATATATATAATCATTAGTATTATTATTTAAGGGCGAGCTTATAATAAAATAATATAAATTATAATTTTAATTTGTCTCTATGTTATCTTTATTTAATAAGACATAAACACCTTTTATAAAATACTACAACAAATGGGATAAAATTTGATAGTTACACTGGTTTTACGGAAATGTAACTACATACAACTTGAAATTTAAGAGGTGATCCAAATTTATTCAGAATAATAATAAAGTTATTATTGTCCTTTTCATCACTATTGTTGTTGATGAAAATGAACTTTGGCATTGTTTTATTTACACTATATTAATTTGATTTATAGTTTAGTCTACGTGATTAATTTTGGGTTAACTAATACACAATTTCTCCTTTGCTAATAATCTTAAACTAATTAATACAATCTAGCCCAGCAGTCCCTATCTGATTTGATTAATCTAAGTAAATTAGTAAATTGTCTAATGCTTTGTTTGAATAAGCAAAAGAAAAGTAGTAAACTAGTAGTAGTTGTTATTCCTAGTGGACTAACAATGAGATTTACAGAAGGGGGGTTGAATGTAAATCTCAAAACTTTTTCAAGTTTTGAGCAGTTTATGAAAGTTGTGTGTTCAAGAAGAACAAGTGTGTGAATTGCTTTAAGCTAATACAGACAGATATATATTCAAGCACAAATGTAAAGAACACAACAGACCTTAAAAACTTTTCTGGTGGATTTGTTGTTCCACCAGAGATGGTATTTTAGAAAATCTGTGATTAAACAATGTTGATCACAGCTGCATCCTAGTACAAACTAGATGAATTTTCTCTCAATATTTTTCTAAACAGCTCTGGAAAATCTCTCATCTAATTACTAGCTTCTACTTGGTTTTTATATTACCAAGTGTACAAGTGAAGAACAATATAAAATACAGTAATAAAATAAGATCTTCACTTGCTTCTTTTCCTGTTCACTCCAGTACTTTGTTGACTATTGCATCTTTGTACTAGAGAAGAACGGCTGCTTTTTCTGTTGTTCCTGAAATTCGGCTACCACATCTCAGTTGTCTCTATCAACCCATGTGCCTCTGTTTGTAGGTACAACTACCCCTTATCAACGGCTAATCATCAGAACATCCGTTGAAGCTTTCATCCGTTGATGCACTCATCCGTTGAAGGATGTTATCCGTTGAAGCTTTCATCCGTTGATGCACTCATCCGTTGAAGGATGTTATCCGTTGATGACTTTATCCGTTGAAGCTTTAGAGACATCCGTTGAAGCTTAGCTTCTCATCCGTTGAAGGTCTTTAAGTCATCCGTTGATACCACTTCACTTATACAAAATTACAAGGCATGAAGTATTTACAATTGACCTTCCTATCTGCATATCATTTAGTAGTCAACATGACTCATAGTTTCTCTCAACTTCCAAGAATTACATTTTAAATACAGAGACTGAAATATGCTACAACACTAGACTTATTTCTAAGTAAAGCTACACCATCAACGGATAACCAAAGTGGTCTTATCCGTTGAGGCTACAGACACTAAATTTCTACTTAAGGATTTTGTTAAACATATCATCAAACTAATGCACATACATTCCTAACAATCTCCCCCTATTTATGTCTATAAGAATTGTAGGCATAAATTCAGGGTTAACTTGATGATAACAAAACACTTAACAGATATATGAATTGAAACTAAGTAGAAATTTAAAAATGCTGCAAAAGTGTATGTACTAGGAGATAATTGAAGATTTACAGTGTTTCCAAGGACACTCCTTTAGTCTGAGCAAATCATCCTTTTCTTCTTTGTTCCCTGGTTTTCTTTCCTAGCCTTTTTTCATTTTCCTCAATTTGGAGTTGGAGTTGTCTGAAGAATTCAGCTTCATCTTCAACACTGACATCCAACTTAGATTGCATTTCTTTGAGAGTTTCATTGCTGGCAATCTTGAGTTGGTCTTCAAGTCTGAAAAATCTTCTGACTCCTTTATCATCTCTAAATTCCATCAACCAATGAGGTGATTTGAGAATTTTCATTTCCCTTTCTTGAATGAGTAAAGTCCTGGGTAAAGCATTGGGCTCCCTCCAAGTTTTCCTTATATTGGCTATCTTGTTGAGAATTTCAGTCTTGGCAGTTCTGGTAAAGCCAGAATCCTTTTGTATAGCTGAATAGACTCTAATCAAGGTAGAGTAGCCTTCATCCAGAATCCTGTGGAGAGGCCATGTTCTTTCCCCAGCTCCTTTATATCTGAACACTAATCTCTCTGGTAACTGTCTGTAGGCAGCTATTCCCCTTACATCCTCCAGCTCATCCAGATAGAGTTCAATGTCTGAAATTTCTTTTATGTCACAGATGTGAACATAATCATCTTTAGAAATGGGTGACTTAGTCTTAGGTTTTTGTTTTTGAGTGAATTTCTTAGAGGTTAAGGGAGGTGTAGATTTTGGTTTTCTTTTCTGTTTCTTTGGTAGTGGAAGAGTGGTTAGAAAGGTAGGCAATTTGATAGTGTCCCAATCAATAGGTTCCTCTTTTGGAATGATTGGTTCACCATGGATGTTTATTGTGGGATCAGCAACAAGGGGTTCAGGTATGGAAGGTAGTGGTTTAGATATAGATTTGGTTATTTCAGTGTTATCTCCACTCCTTTTATGTGCCTTGGCCTTTCTTCTGTTTCCCTTCTGCCATTCCTCTCTTTCTTCCACACTCTCACCAAATATACTCCCTAAAACCTCATCTAGGTTTGTAGTCTTGTCTTCACCCCTGACTTCAATCCCTTTTTCTTTTTCAACTAGACTTGACTTTAGCTGTTGTTCAAGCTTTGCTTGTGCTCTTTTGTCAGCCTTTAATTGCTTGTCTT